>NC_142715.1:12740000-13066250 GCF_055471065.1 Atractosteus spatula | reverse complement strand
GCCCTAGTTCGTGCCTCACTGTATAGGCCAGAACCCAGGTCTTGCCAACTAAGCTAAAGACCTTCAAGTAAAAAAGGAATTGTATCAGAATTCGTTTTGGATAGGTTTGTGAAATTTGAGTTAGATACCTAACTCACCAGAGCTGTTTTTATAACAAAATATGGGAACTGGAAGAAAAGCAATAGGGCACTGCTGGAGTTTATAGACTGTGATGCAAATACAGGAATAACTAAGAGAGGAGGGACTAGTTCAGGAGCACAACCGGCTCTCCCCTGCCCAATCTCACAGCAGGGTCTGTTGTACCCCAACATGAAATTCAGTATCTTGGAGCTCAGCTTTTGATCACTCAGCTGAGAGATGAGCCCTGGGAGTATGGGGCAAATACGGGAGACACGCGTTACTCGAGGGAGAGTTTTTATCCCTAAGGGATGACTTGTTTTACAACAGCAGACAATATAATGAAACGAAACCTCTGTTCTGCTGCTCCAGGCTGGTTCCACTGGGAACAAGTGGGGCTAGGAGCTTGTGAACAGCAATTGCCCCAGTGAGCAAAAGATGTAGAATATACTTCTATTAAACACATACCTTAGACATATAAATGTGGTCCGTAATTCGTCTAGAAAGAAATTCTAATATATCGTTATATGTCAATTATACATCTAAGATTATATGTTCATTATACATAAATGGTTGGAGTTCTATTATACGGATAACTTTAGAGGACTATTGTACATATGTTTAAAGGTCTATTATACATCAAAGAGAGATTTTATAGGCATAGAAACTAGTAAATCAAGCCAATGATTTGGTTTAGAAATTTATTCTGAAAATATACAATCATTCACACCTGAAAAATATGTAGTTCAAATTATACATTATATACAATATTGTAATCAACATATGGCTAATTATAAAAAACACAACTAGTAAACTTTAGCTACAAATTCTTGTAACATGGCAATATATATAGTAAAGACAAACACAAACTAATTACCTGAACATGCTAATATTTAACTCAAAAACACATTTCAATTCAAATGTAAATTTTGAAGCTTATAACTTCTATATTTCCAAGAAAATATTATTACAATGTGAAGTTAAGACCAACTTTTGCTGTTCACCATTTGCAAAGACCTCTAGAATTGTCCTAACAGTTAAAACCAGCAACTTATCATTTCCAGTGTCCAGACTTCCAGGCCCCCTGCCTTGCATACGCAATCTTCAAACAAAGCATTGTGTGCTCCTTTATTTCTTTTTCTGTTGTTGTTGGGTGGGACTTCAGCACTGCAGCTAGGATAAAATTTTATATTAGTACTCAAATAAATAATGATTATCTCTTCTATAAATATCTATAAACTAAATTTTGTGGATATTTTAACTTGATCAAAGTACAAATGTAACGGAAAAACATCTTAAAAATCAATAAGCAATACCTTGACAACACTGTGAACACACTCCCTCTGACATCACTGCCACCTACTCTCCAAAGTTGGTTTATTTGGAAATAATATATTTGAAATAATATTAGAAGCTTTTTTACTACTGGATCTTCATTAATCAACTAATCAGACATACACATTACCCATGACCACTCAATGGAACGAACACATTTTCACATATTAACTGCACTTTTCTGCAGTATTTGCTCAGTCTTAGAATACAAAGTGACCATATTTCAAAGTTAAATTGTAGTAACATTTTAGAACATAGAACATTATGTAAAACACTTTATTTTGGCATTAAAAGATAAGTAATATTATACATTATAAACTAAAAATAAGAAAGTATGCCAGATATGGATCCTATTAATCAGATGTAGGCTGTCAAATTTTGACCCATCTGTAACCTAGAATACTAGTGAATATTTTCTACACCACAGAGAGAATATACAGTAATATCATACCAGCAGCAAAGACTCGGTCGTGTGTACAGAACTCATCCATTGTGCTCAGCCTCTTGATGTGGAACTGGGAGTCCAACAGTTCTGTACACCTTCCCACACACCTCTGATCTCTATCAGGAGACCCAATACCCACTTCTGAAACTCTGAAATAATTCACATTTTGCATTAACATTTGAAAGGAATTGGATCAGGATTTTCTTACACTATTGTTATATTAGCATTACTGTAGTGTTGATAATGTGCTACATGCAATTTATAATCTTACAAATTTTAAGTTCCCACATTTGTAGTTGATTTTACGTGATCTTCACCTTCAAACTATTTAAGGTGCCATTTATTGCTTATTAAAGTACTATTTTTAATCAAAATAATATTCAGTAAGACCAGTAAGTAGTATAAAGTGACACCTTTCGTCAAACTTTTTGACAGGTACCATGCCCCCTTTTTCAGCCAATGGGAGGCCGTGGTTGGCGGATGTTCTGCCCCCTTTTCAAACAATGGTGTGTTACTATGGTCGGATGTCCCGCCCTCCACCGGAGCTAATGATTTCTAAATAAGTGTATAAAAGCACGTATTAGCGACGAGGGTTGGAAGGCGATCATGTCTGCCGCGGGGTTGAGCGCGCTCTATTATAACCCTAGGGAATCGGGGGGTTACGGCGACATGGGAAGTCTGGCGAGAGCCACGAGTTCCCGGGGTGTGAGAGCCAGTCGCGGCCGGGTGTCAGACTGGTGTCCGGCCAGCTGGCTTATACGCTGCACAAGCTCACGCTGGTACCCGAAATGGATTGGCAGTGGCAGGCCGACTTGGTGGACATGAGAGACTACAGTGAGTTCAACGATGGTTCCTGTTACATCTTATCACGTATGGACATGTTGTCTAAATATGCCTGGGCCATGCCACTGAAAAGTCTGGAGGGGGCGTGACAAGCGCTTTCCGAAATATACTTCAAGAGGGTCGTACTCCTAAAAAGCTACAAATGGACGAGGGAAAAGAATTTCTTAACGGGACCTTCCAAAATTTTCTCAAATGTGAGAATATTGAACATTTCGTTACGGCCAGCGATGTGAAGGTTAGTGTCATAGAGAGGTTTAACAGAACTATTAAAACTTGGATTTTTCCGCAGCACGTTTCATTTCATGCATGAGCTGATCGATGTTGCAGTAGTACCCTCCAGGTAAGGTACGTGTCCATATAGTCTCATTGCTGACGAACAGAAAATCTTCATCTTGATCAAACGTGTTTAGCGTATGCGGATAGTGCAGCTCGACCAGACCCACTTCCCAGTTACCGTCCAGGTCAATCGCCTTTGCTAGATACTCTGTGAAGTACGTGCTGGTGTTCGTTGGAAACATTTTTGAGGATGAATTACTGGCCAGCGTAACATTGAAGCCATTGGGGTTCATTTTTCAGTACCTCTATATGTCTCTGACCTCGGAAGCCTTTACCCAACTATTGAATTTATCGCTCCAGCCGCGCCACTTTACCAAAAGCTGTTTGTTTTTACCACGCTCCCTGGCTGTTAAAATCTTTTGGATGCGATAGACGCTCTCAGCAGTGGGGTTTATCTTCTGTAGCTCCTCTGTGTAGAAGGAGCCCTTAATGTCATCGCCTGCGTAGTCCTGCAGTTTGTAATAGGGTTTCAGAGCCGGGGTCCGCTCTTTGACACTGAAAATTTCATCTGTGAAGGTCTGTTCATACCCCTTCTCAAACACTCCCTTTATTTTGGACACCCGCACATGATCACCACATTAAATGACAACTTTGACGGTTTTCGCTTAAAGTGTTCGCCATAGACAGTTCTCCACATCTCAAGGGAGTTGTCAGTCGTAACAGAAGCCGGGGTTCGTTTAATAGTCGTGTGGTAACTATGATTATAAAAGTAAATAAGATCAGACAGATCGGCAATATATCGAAGTGTTTTTGTGTGTCAGGTACCTCCACATTTTTGTTTTAATAGTTCTGATAAACCTCTCTATCACACTACTGCTCGGTGGGGGAAGGCGGGACATCCGCCCTATAACAACACACCATTGGTTGAAAAGGGGGCGGGACATGGTGTTTTAAAGTTTTGACAGACGCTGCACACCACAGTGGGGCAGACTTGAGTTTTTCAAGTAGCTCTCGGTTACCAGCGTTGGCTAGCAAGGTGCCTGGTACATTGATTGTGAACATATCCCAACCCCTGTGAACACATCCCAACCTTTTAGCTTCTTACCGGCCGCAACTGATTGCTGTTGTGTGAGAGCTCTGACAAGATCAATCATGTGAGAGCCCTCAACGGGTGCCCCCTTGTACACAAATTTTCCTTTTTAATTCCAGGCTATTAATGGTTTATTGCGTGCCATAGTCTTTAACAATATCTCGGCATTTCTCTGGAACCACTGAGACGCGCTGTCGGTCGATGACGGCTGTTGTGGTAACGCGTGTAATAGATCGGCGGGTGCATTTTCGGGTAGTACAACAGTTAAAGTCCCCTCTTCAGAAACCTCCTGGCGTACTAATGTCAAATACCGTTGTAACACCTGACTATACAATTTCACTTTTTCATATTCAGGCAGATGCGAGTTCTGAAAAATGTCTCTCATTTCGTCATCCAACCTGTGGGTTGTTATTTTTCTCACATCGCTTTCGTTGCCGGACTGGTCTTGGAGTCGATAGAGCTGTTTCTGAGGTACAAGGTACATTTTTTTTCAGTGTGGTCCATTATCGGTGTTGTAGAAGCTCCGTAATCAATGGTACTGCAATACTCAACAGTGTCCCGATAAAACTGCCGGACTGGTTCACCAAGAGTCTCTTTCCTTTAAGAGAAAGACCCTTTTGACTAAAAGTCTTTAACAGCTTATGCGTTCTCTTCAGGGTCCCAAACTGCTTAGCAGGCTTCGCTATTGCCTGTACAAGATCATCTGAAGCCCCACAGAGAATAGCTTTCCGGTGACTGGGGCTGGCTTTTACCAGAAAATGTAAGTGTCAGGTTTCTCCGAACGCGTGAAGACATGACGATGGCCCGAACGTGTTTTTTCTACTGAGTCTATGGTTGCGAGATCACCGACTTTTAGATTCTTTAAATACATAAGCCGCGGGTTCATCTGGGGGGAAAAGACCTGTTCACAAGCGATAGTCATCTGGGGTGTCGGCATTTAAATCCACCAACAAGTAACCGAAAGGTTTTTTAGTAGCGTCATCGAACGCTTTACCGGGGTACATCTGCCGGGACAGGGTTGTAATCTGTAGTTTATCTCTAGGGTTTTTAAACAGCACCATGTACTTTGTATTTAACGCTATGGTTCTACTTTTCCGGCCTTGACAAACACATTTTGGACGATATACATGATGCTGAGGTTTCGGTGGTGTACGTATTTGGTAAAAGGTTTTTCTATCTCATTATTTTCACACGCAGACTCCATCAAATCATCAACTATAATCAAATTTACTCTATCCGGTGGCAGTAGCTGGTCGTCGGAAAACAACGTCGGTAGCCCTTCTATAAACTGAATGTATGGAAATTTCACAAGCAACTCAGCGTATAGAGGTTGCCAGCAGCTGTAACACCAGACTATGTTTTCGGGTTTACGAGTCATAATGGTATCACCGTTCTCCAAGAGTTATTTTATAAAATAACTTTTACCACAATTCAAGGGTCTGGACAAAATGCATGAAAAAGTGTGTTTTAACCCAACATCCATCGTGTTAATATCCGTAGGGCAACGATGTCAAATTTTCTTGCAGCACCCGCTTGTCGTACACCACCTTCTGGGTTTTCTTTAAGGTCCGGGTCTCAATGCACCAATCCTTTTTAACACGCACGATCATCGGCTGTTGAATAGAAATGTGTTTAAATTCCCGGCACTCTGCATAAGGGTTAACGCCATAGTCAAAAACCAAGTCCCGCAAACTCTCAAAGTTAACTTTTTCACAATTGTTCACATTGAGTGTAATGCCTTTCACCTTTAAACAGGCTTTCCCACCAGACAGCTTGTACCCGTATGACTCGGGTCCTGTTGACACAAACTCGGTGATGTGTTGTCCAGCATCGACTTCGCTGGTCAGCTCACCCAAATAGTCACCCAGCCCCGGATTCCACTCACCCTCCCGGCTCACAAAGATAACGGAATCTGTGTCGTGGTACAGACAGCGGCCTTGCAAAGCATTTAGCAGGTTGTATAACTCCAAGCGGGCATAGGCTGATGTAAAGCTAGCGATGAAAATGTTAGTGTTTGAATGGCCCGTATAGTGGTGTTTAGTGTGTTTCCACGTAACACAGGCTGTGTCTTCATCGATAAACTCGCAGGCTGACACCTCATGATATGCCGTAAATAAGTACCTGAACAATTCATCGGGGTTTCTCACAATGGTGGTCTGTGGTAAATTGTCTCTTTGCCCATACTTGCCCCACAAACTGGCAATTTTTGAAAGCTGTCTTTTGGCCGGATTCTTTTTAATGTTGCCGGGGTCCAGCCGGACACCCTCTTTTTCATAATATTCGCTGATATATCTTTGTTGTTTCGCGACATCTGTACACCACTCTGGAAACCCCGAAGCTTCCTGTTTCCCTTTCAGATGCAGTTTGATGTAGTCGGGGAAAAAAGATCGTGTGAGGCCTTTTCGAAATGCCAAATTTAGTAAATTTTACACACTCTATACCCCAGATCTAAGACCATCTGCAATTCAGGGGTGCACCAGTCAAGGCGCGATCTTCATCACTGTGCTCGCAGGGAGTGGTCTGTTTTGTTTCAGCACACGTACGACACAGTGTGAAAAACAGTTTTTTGTCAATTTTGGTTGGAAGAACTGGAAAGTACAAACGTCTGGGTGGGTAAACTTTCACCTTCGCTAAACCGAAATACAGTTTTAAATCTCCAAAGTTGTAATAAATTATTCGGGGGTGCCCCAGTGGGTATTTTTTAGTTTTGTTCACAAACGGATACAGACTGGTGAAATCATAGTAATGAATTTTTTCACCGGGCTGCGCTGTGTAATGCAAACAAATAGCATTTGTTCTCACCCCAAAAAGCGAATCGCGCGGTTGCAGAGGCTCTGGTAACTGCGCAGCTGTTAGAAATTTACCCAAGTCACCATTTTCAACTAGCATGTCTCTGAACTCGTACTCCCACAAAACACGCACGTTAAAACCTCTCATTTTGAGAAAATTAATTTTCACCATCGTCTTTCTGTACAACCAACTAAAAGTAGTGTTTGTCAGCGGATTAAAATCGTTTTCACAATAACAAACGCTACAACCGTGAAAAAAGCAACCATTGAACTCAAAGGCTGTCTGCACTCCGTCAATTACAGCATAACCATCCAGAAAATATGGACCAACCTTGAACTCACCTGCCGTGGTTAACGCGTGTTGGATTTTAACGGGCTCTGTGTGTTCGATGTACATAAGCCATTGAATGCTGGGTGTAGAAAATCGTTTTTGCTGGCGGTGGTAATTTTCATGGGGTAGCAACGCAATCGTCTCTTCCTGTAAAAACGTAAGTCTGAACATGGCCATGCAGACACTAGCGATGGTCACAAACTGAAAGGGGTCGATGCACACAACGCAGGCGGCCCCTGACTCAGTTACGCGTGTCTGTCTGGTCATATTCTTGACCTCGTCCCGAAACCTGACACAGCCTTCTCTTAGAACTGCCACATCCAACTGGCAGTAACGTTTCAACTCTCTCTGTAAGTTAAACACACTTCCCTTGCATTCTTCATACCAAACCAAAAACTAGGCTTTCTCGCTCGGCAGCATGTAGTTAACGCCGTAAAGTTCTGGCGGCGGCATCGGGCCGACATAATTTTGGTTTTCTGAAGTGTTCATCAAGTGTGGAAAATGACCCTTACCCCCGGGGAACCCCATGGCGGCCGGCAGTTTGCTTAATTTCATAGGCAGAAAGTTTAAAGAATCGATAAATCTGATGTTCAGAGCTTTTACGGTCATACACATTATCTTAAAACCCTGATTAATTAGTTCAACGTCCATCTTTTCAGCTAACAACTGTCTGATCACTAGGTAATTGTCATATCCCTTGCCATTGTGCGATATGAACGTATGGTTTTTGAAACGTCTATCGATAAATTTACACACAAAATCCTTTAGACAAGTTTCACCATAAAATTCCCAGCTTCGTTTATTGTCAATATGAAGGGCGTGGACGTAATTTGGTATGTGTGTCCCCGTTTCTTGCATGCATTCAAAGTCGAAAAAAATGTACTTGTTTGAAATTTTGGGGTTGTCCAAAGGCAGTATGTAGCACAAATGTGTGTCAGGGTGTCGTTCACGTAGTTACAACGCGAGCAGTTTCTCTTTACATTTGTGACTTGCGAGGTTATAAACCCCACATTTCTCACAAAAGACCCTGCGCTCGCACTTACTAACACCCGTCGCCGCATTCTGAAAGTGTCTCGCCAAACACTGAGAGCTACGACAAAAGACCTTACAGGCCGGGCAATTCAGAAATTCTGCATCAATTTCGCAACACTGGGGATCTAAACAGGTTTTACAAGCTTTAACACAGGCGTGTGCGTTCTTGTGGCTATACGCCGCATGGCAGTTAGTGCAAAAATACGCCGCCCCCACAAAAGCTTTAATATTTAAAACCCCCGTAAAAATGCTCTTCATGCAGTAGAACAAAAAGTATTTTAGAATTTGGTGGTGTGGGCCCCGTTGTAAAATATTTCCAATCACCCTGGTCATGGTACAAAATTTTAATGACCACCTTTAAGTGTTTTTCAAAAGCTGTAATGTCTGACAAACGAATTTTCTGATTCTCTGGAAAACCCAACTCTTTGTGCATTCGTTTAGCGCCCTGTAACATTTCCCCATCGGTACAACCTTCATTCAACAAACCGTACACACTCCCGGCGAAACACAGATTACCGCCCGTGTAATGTAAGTCGATAAGGTGCGCTTTTTTCCGAGCAATTACCCGGCTGTACAGAACGGATTTAAATCTTCGGCGGGCACCCCCCTGCATATTCTGAACTATCGTCACCACTAATCGGAGGCTGGTCATCGGTGAGAACTTCTGTGTGGCTCTGTAAGAGGTCTGAGATGTGGCTTAAAAAATCGGCAGGATTTAATTCTCCGGGGTGTCTCCTGCGTGAGAACTAGGGTTTGTTAAAACCACCCGCAGTCAAACGCAGCTGTACAAAATCATTCGCCCCGATGTTTGGAGAAAGTTCATCCAATATTCTCTGGACTGCACCATGCACAGCGGGGCTATTCTGTCGAGATTAACAAAACGGAATTCTTCATGGTGCTCTGTTGCTCTAAAATTATTATAAGACCTGTTATAACTACGTATACGCTCCAGGAAAACTAAGGGGTCTCTATTCGCCCCTGCACCGCCACCAACCTGATTCAGATCGTTCAGTACAACCGGTTCTCGGTTACCGCCATCCTGTTCTGCTACGACACCCTCGGGCCTTAAGTTATTTTCTACCACTGCATTTTCATTGCGTGGTTCGGGCGACCCTTGGGAAATCTGATGCCTCTCTCTGAATCTTTGACGACGCAACAAACATGCTTTTGCCAGTTTAATTCTTTTATTTATGTACAAACGCTTGATGGTGGCAAGCGGTCAGTCTTTTAAACCCTTTTTAGACCGCATGCTTAGTCATTTATCACCGGGGATTTGCACCAATGAAGCATGAAATATCATCATCATGGTCTGAAATCCTGAGCTTAGAGGGGCATCTTCTGTAGAAATTATATCTAAGAGGTTAGCGGTGAAAACCTGGATCTGTTTTGGAAACAAGGTCTGTACACCTGCTAAAACCACTCTTAGACGCTCTAAAGCTCGTTTTTTGGACACCTCATTAGTGATCGCCGTTGATAGTGACTGTGTAATACCGCGCACTGAATCTAGCACATCACCCAACACCAAGTCTTTAGGCGCGTTATGATTTCTCTCCGCAGGCTTGACACGTCTGGCTTTGGTCAGCGTCTTAACAGCCGTCTTCGATGCAGTCACCACCTTAGGGTCCGAGGTTTCCGCCACATTTGTTTCGCCGCGCGTCGATACAGCTGCTGTGTGAAAAAATAAAAGACTTTTTATTACCACGCCAATGCTCCACATCTCAAAATCTGAAAACTACACTGTAATAAAAATAAAAGACTTTTCAACACAACAATCAATGAAATCTAAACTGTCAAAATCAGAAAACTACGATAACTATGATAAAAACGCCACACATGTGGCGCATCCTTACACAAAGGGCTGCGGGTGAATGGAACAAGTTACCCGGACATGTTGTTACACCGGTTTCCTTTACGGCTGTGGTGGCGCTACTGGGTCAAGCGGCGTGGTTAACGGCCTATAGAACCTCGCACAGACCAGTCGCTTTTAACTTTAAAAGCCAAGCAGTTTTAAAATAAGGTTTTTTAACACTCCCAAACAGAAAACTACGCAAAGTAGGATCTTTCAGCGAATTAACATCCTAACAAAAGAAGTAACGTTTACCGTAAGTGGATCATAACACATCTTGACCACGCTTAAATTATATTAACCTTTGCTTGTTGATTTCAGACGTTTTGAGCTCGTTGACCCAGTTAACGTGTTGGCTCGTCGCAGTTTATTTTTTGAAGGTTCGGGGTCTGCACGGAGTGGGAAAATACCATTAGTGAAAGAACTCAACACCGCAAATTACCAAAAAATTGAAAAACGGTGGGGATTTTTATTATAGACACGTTTAAAGGGCCATGCAAAAATAATGTTTTATATAATACCGACCTCTTCTCTCAGGCGATCTGATAATATGCCCCGCACCCTCTGGTATGACGTGAACATCTGCATGTGTCTCCACAAGGTTTTGCGGTGGTATTGTAAACCCCAAACGAGGTTTTTTAAATGTGTAGAGACTTGTCCCTTCGCCCGCGTCTGCGGAATAGACACATACGAGTTTTGGTGTGGAGTATATACCCCTGTGTCTTTAAGACTCACATGGTTGTAAAGCGTTATTCAAAACATTGTCGTAATTACTCACCAGTGTTGTGCTGCGCCGTAACTGGTCTTTTTACAGCTGTGGTTTTCGGAGCTAATGGAAATGAATGGATACACACAGTCACGACCACATTACGGAACAACTCCCTGGTAATTCCATTATAATAATTCAATATTGCCTAGTATACAAATATTATACAACGTTTTGTAACTATAGCTAACATGAGACATGCACCGTGACGTTGTAATTGTCTCACAATAAGCCAGATATACATACCGCTGAAATTCGTGGAGTCCTCGTCTTCGTCTATCAAGTCGAACAGTGTTAAGTCTGTAAATAGACTATCTTTAGACTGTTGTAATTGATCGGCGTGATCCATTCTGACGAGTTAGGCGATAACGTGAGACTGTAAGAATTGGAATCCAGCCAAAACTTCGCCTGTTAAACCGCTGGTACTTATACTCAAACCGATAAACATTCTCTTCTAAGAAACACACATGGCCCCCCATAAAACCATTAATCTTAGGTGTCGTTGGGGGTGCACGTACTGGTCTGTAGAAATTATTTTAAGAAACATTTTAGAAAACGTTTTAGACCGTTACAATGTTAAAATCTATATTATTTTAAGGCATACAACGGTGTCTAAATTTCATAGCTGTTAAAACGTGGCGAAAATGTGCCACGGTGTCTTTGTTTGATTCACCAACAGACCGCTAAGAATATTATCAAGCAAAATGTTTTTTATTAACGCTATAAGAAAATGTATCTGTTCTTTATAGGGACGTGTTCACAAACCAAGCTTGACGTTTTGAGGTTTTATTTTTTCGCGATGCGATGTTAAGAACATTTTTGCGTGAAATACATGTGGTGCTTGTAAATTAGAAAACTTTACATGAATATAAAATGTTTATAAACATTCACGCTGAGGTCAATTTTAGACCCCCCACTCCACTCTGCATTCCAGAGCTTTTAAGTACCGTGACCCCTCCACCACCTCACGTCTCCAAAATATCTCTAATACGTGATTTTAAAACTTTAAGATCAACCCGTTAAAGTATAAAGAACAACACCCCATCATGTGTTGCCTGTTAATACCTTAAAGACTTTTACGCTTGCGGTGTGTGGAAATTTATTTCAAACTTTCGAAAAAAGCTGTTGCGAATGTGTTATCAAAAATAAGCTGTGTCTTATTACATTATTTTAAAAACTTTAAAATAATGTAATAATGTGTTTAAAATGTATTTTCTGGGCAAATACATCATGTGTGTTTGCGTTGTGTGTTAATACTTTTAAAGTTTAAAACTTATAAACTGATAAGTGAATACTTTTCGCTCTCGATAAAACAATGGCGGGGGGGGGGTCGTTCTAAAGCAACACAGCCAATTGAAAAATGTCTTGTGTTATGTAGGCGTGGTTACACTATTGGCGCATATTCTTAAACGCTCCGGCCTGACAGGGTCGCAGCGCGTCCCTGGTGCTGTCAGACACCGCCCCTTGTTGGGAGCTGTGAAGATGGCTTCTTTGTGTGGAGAAACATCGGGGTCCGCTGCTCTACAAAGTGTAGAGGTAGGCGGCTAAAATATTTTTTCTGATCGTAGAATTCTTGTATCGGCGCTTAGCGTATGTCATTTTAATACTTGGTCTTCTTTTTTGCAAAACCCGACCCCGCCCTCTGCGACGTGTGACAGCGGCGGGCGTGTGAGTTCAGATGGGGTACCAGATATTGAAGAACTGCCGGGTGTTAGCGATGATACCTTGCTACAAATGATAAATATTAACGAAAAACCTTAGCTCAAAAGTGCGTTAAATGCTCGATATTTTAGGTACAAAGCATGTCTATTTTGTTAAGCCTTCATTTACTTTTTCCTTTAATATAATAAAGAGGATGTGGATGGGTCAATCTTCAGACTACCGGCACAACTGAATGTTTCATGTCTATGCTTGTGTGTTCGGCCAAATATTAATAAAGCTGATGCCCAACCAGGTTTAGTTAACGATGTCCCTAATGAGCCCAATGTTATGGCCCAGATTGTGAAAGCAGTAGTTTATTGCATCTTCAAACACTGTTTAAAGGGGATCCTGGTTGATGACTGCCCGGCCTGTTTGATTGACCATCCCGGGCAGCGGGGTCACACATGCCTGTCTGTCGGCTACACAGATGGGTTTGAAGATGTGACGTTTGCCGCTTTACAAATTTATAAGTCTCTCAGTTTAGCCCGAATATTATCGGCTGTTCTGTACACCGCCAGGTGTCTGGGTTCGTACACCATTTCAAATGACACTGAGCGGGGCATAAAACAGTTGCTGAAAAACATAATTGAGGATCGCTCCCCATACGAGCATGTACACACCATACTTGAACAGCTGGATGAAAAATTAGTAGACGTGACTTTTGATGCGTTGCAAAAGAAACACCATTCTTATTTTTACAGATGCAAAAAAAAAGATCTATGTAAAATGTGAATACAGCTTTCACTCTGTTTTACAGACCCGGGTGTGCCATCGTCCGAAGAATGAAGAATTTCGAATGTATACGTCTGAATTCTTCCTAAGAGTGCTTTACACACTTCTCTACAAAGCTTGATATGCAAAACAAAGAGTCGAATGCTAATGTCCTTAAATTTGTTAAAGAGATAGATGTGTATGTCAAGAACTTGAGTGAAATTATTGCAGATCTGATGTTTTCAGATCAGAAACGGAAGCCTGGGGGGTTCTACAGTGTGTATTCCAAAATACAGCGTGTTTTGCACAGAACCTGTGGTAACACCATCCCGCTGATTACGCAGGCAAATTTTTTTGCACTGTTAGATCGGATCGCCCAGTGTTGTTCGCATGGCTTTAGACATGGGGAGCGGAAGGGGGTTATGAATGCTTTTACAGATGCCTCAAAGTTTCTCAGCAATGTTGGGGTGGTGGTTACGTGTACCGAACTAATTTTCCACACCAACATTTAATTGTTGAATGCAAACAGGAGCCGGTAACGCGTGTGTGCTGCGTTGTTTCAGTGTTTGAAACACCCACTGTTGAAATAAAGCGGTTCACATTTCACATACTTGCAAACTGGAGTCTGTAACTTGTGTAAAAAGTGATGCTACGCTGTTTCTGTGTTTGAAAACCCACTGTTGAAATAAAGCGGTTCACACTTCACATACTTGCAAACTGGAGTCTGTAACTTGTGTAAAAAGTGATGCTGCACTGTTTTCTGTGTTTGAAAACCCACTGTTGAAATAAAGCGGTTCACATTTCACATACTTGCAAACTGGAGTCTGTAACTTGTGTAAAAAGTGATGCTGCGCCGTTTCTGTGTTTGAAAACCCAGTGTTGAAATAAAGCGGTTCACATTTCACATGGTGTTTGTCCTGCGAGTTCTTTCCATGAGACTTTACGCAGTCTGTGTGTGTGTGTGCGCTTACAACTCTGATGCTTTTGAGACACGGCTTGTGCAGCGTATAAGCATCCCGGGATCTCGTGGCCCTCACCAGACTCCCCGCGCCGCCGTAACTACCCGATTCCCTAGGGTTATAATAGAGTGCACTCAACCCCGCTGCAGACATGGTCCCCTTCCAAACCACACTTTCACACACCTAAAGCGAGGGATGCGCCGCCTTGGGGCTTTGGGACCCTGAGGCTCTGGACCGACCGGCCAGGGGGGAAGGCGAGAGTTCCGACCCTTAACGACACACCATTGGGTACTGAGGGGGCGGGACATGCACACATAACAACACGCCATTGGCTGGCAAGGGGGCGGGACATCCAACCACCGCTGACTCCCATTGGCTGGAAAAGGGGGCATTGTACCTGTCAAGTTTGATGAAAGGTGTCGCTTTATACTACTTACGTCTTTGGTGGGGATGGTGTTGTCTACGCAGAAGTTAATGTAGACAGTGACACAGTCCACCATGCTGTCTATGTCGTCCCCATGTCGTTCGCACAGCACATCCCAGTCGGTGGCCTCCAAAGCACCACGTAGATCCTCCATAGCCTCCTGAGACCATCTCCTCACAGTCCTCATGGTCGCAGGTTGGCGCTGGACAATGTTGGCGTGTATAGTGGTGTAAGCAAGACAAGGTTGTGATCTGATCTGCCAAGGGGGGGAAGGGCTGTGGAACTATATGCATCCTTAGCATTGACATATAACAAGTCCAGTGTTTTGTTTTCTCTGGTCGGGCACTTAACAAACTGGTGGAAAGTAGGCAAAGTGGTGGTAATAGATACGTGGTTTAAGTCCCCTGAAATAGCTATAAAAGCGCTAGGGTGCTTTGTTTGTAGCCTGGCTGTGACTGTGTTTATGACGTCACACGCTACCTCTGCATTTGCCGTAGGTGGAATGTAAACAACAACAAAGATGGCGCATGTAAACTCCTGCGGCAGATAGTATGGACGCAGTCCTATGGCTACCAGTTCGATGTCCAGGTTACAGACGTGCTCCTTAAATATGTCCAGGATTACACCATCTGTTGTTGACAAGCACCGCGAGCCCCCCTCCTTTCCTCTTACTGCTTTCAGTGTTTCTGTCCGCCCGCACCGTCTGAAAGCCGTCGATGGTAACGTTCGAGTCTGGAATAAGTTCCTGCAGCCACGTCTCGGTGAAACACATGATACTGCATTCACGATACTCCCTCTGGCTCCTCACCAATGCTCCCAGTTCGTCCATCTTGTTCGCTAAGGACCTCACATTTCCCAAGATGATCGAAGGAAGGTAGGGTTTAAATCTCCTTCTCTTCACCTTTCGCATTGCACCAGCCCTACAGCCTCAGCTTCTCCTCCTCAGCTCCTCCGGCACCGATGGCTTCTCTCCAGTGAGTAGAGCCAGACGCGCTAGCGCGATCAGCTGGTCCCGCGTGTAGACAATGCCTCTGTAGCTATCGGCATTGCAACCCGATAGAAACAGAGGTCCGAGTATCAGAAAAAACAAGAAAAAGTATCTCAGCTTCCTAGTATCCACCATGTTGTGATCGCAAATCTAGTTGCCGGCAAAGGTATGAAGAAAAAACACTAACACACTAGCATTAACTAACTGAAAGAAACAAAAAGACAACAAAAAGACACATAGCTGCTGTAGCAGGCTGCCACTAACACGGCGCCATCTAGGTGTTCATAGAATGAAGTCATTCAAAGGTTGTGGGTTTGAGTCCCACCAGAATAACATGTCATTTTGATTCAGCCTTTTGAAATCCTCTAGAGATTGGTGTTGATTAAGTAAAATAGAGGACTTCTTCTGAGTTGACAGTCAAAAATGAATCAGCAGCCACAAGGGAGAAATTAGCACTGGACCTAGCCAGTGATCACATTATTCCTATCCTGTAGTCCTTGCACTGGCTTCCTGTCAAGTTGACTTCAAAACCCTCATGCTCACCTATAAGGCTCTCCATGGCTTGGCACCTCAGTACCTGTCTGAGCTGTTATTGCCCTACTCCCCAACGTCCCAACCTTCACTCTTCTAATTATGGTCTCCTATCTGTGCCCCAAGCTCGTCTACACTCTACGGGTGACAGGGCCATCTCCACTTATTCCCCCAAACTCTGGAACTATATCCCCAAGGATATCAGAGAGTCACCTTCTCTAAACTCCTTCAACTGTATTTACAGTTGAAGGTTACTTCTACTGTATTTAGTACCACCATCTACCTCTAACTGTGTATCCTCATCCTGCTTATCTTGTGTATTTTTTATTTTATTGTTGTCATTCTGCAAAGTGCTTTGAGAAGCCACCTTTAAAGGCACTATATAAAGTAAAGTTTATCATTATTTTTAATAATAAACAGTGCATTTAACACTGAGCACACATAGTCCTTCTTTGAAAAGGATTGCAGGGGTAGGGAACAAGCTTTTCACATGTGTTGTTGAAGACTGTATCCTGGCTTTGTTGCAGGAAATATCTGAATGCCATCATCAGAGCAAGGAGAGGATTAGGGTTTTAGGAAAGTCTTTTTGACGCCTGAAACTGTGTGGTTCCTGGTTTCAATAGCTGGCACTCTACACCTAAACAACAGAGAACACCGTTGACATGGCTGAACTGCCTAGCGGACATTTTGTCGCGTTCTTCTGACCTGTATTTAATGCAATTCTCTAAAAATGTGGCACGTTATATGTGTGCTACCTTAATGGAGGGTGAGCGCACTCATAAGGATCATAGATTTGATGACAAGCATCTAAAAATGAGCATGAGAAAATGACATCACGCTCTAAGGTTGAATGGCACGAGTTATCCTGTTCCCTCCACAGAAAATGTGTGTTTTAAAGGAGGTGTCATGTTATTTTTTGCCAGACAATTTTGTGCCGTAAGAACAGCGTGGTTGTTTAATTTATTGGTCTGAAATTGGTTTAAACTGCAGGGAAATATCAACAAAAAAAACAAGTGCTTCTTAACACAGAGATACTGTAGTTGGAGATATTTGGCAGCAGTGGGATTCCAACCCACGCCCCCAAAGAGAATGAAGCTTTAATCCAGCTCTTTAGAGCGCTCGGCTGCATTAGCCTCGACTGCCTCATACCTCACACTGGCTCAGAGAAAACTGGGTGGCTTGTAAAGGCTGGTAGGAGAGGAAAGGAATAAATGCTATAAAGGAAAGAGCACTATCAGTAGGGTGCATCACGAGGTATGCAGGGTATGCAGGGCTACAGGTTGATTTCACAATGCCACATTTAATTAAATAAAGGAGAAACCGCATGGAAAACAATATGTTTTAATAAATCATCTTCTGGATTTATATTTCGGTCTTTCACCTTTGAATGCATAGCTTGGCCTTAAATCTTTACTCGATTACAGGCAGCCCAAACAGTTCTTAAGGCAGAAATCGAAGCCTGTTAGCCTTTCTGCTAATAATGTGTAAGTGTTCACCAAGGATTTCCCTGCAGATCATGTGCCCCCAAACCAGTTTCTCCATTTTCCTCTTCCTGTCATTGTCAGTGAGCACAACAAGATGGGAAGAATGCAAGACAGGGAAAAGGTACTAACTGTCAGGAGTGGGATTTGAACCCACGCCTCTATTCAGAGACCAGAACACCCCACCAATGGAAAGACAGGAGTCCTTGAGTCTGGCGCCTTAGACCACTCGGCCATCGTGACGAGCTGCGTAAGTTAGTCTGTTAAAAGCACCAGTAGTTCACAAAAGTGAGAAATGCTTTGCTGGAGAAGCGCCACGTTGCCTGTTGTTGCCTAAACGGATCGCGGAAATCAAATATTCGGATCGATTCAGAGTGTGCTTTACAACCTTTGTGTAATATTTTAAATTGTTTTTAAAAAAGTGTGTACCGTGTACTATGTTTAGGACTAGTTAGTGTGGTAGAATATGGAGATCATCTCCAGCTCTGAGATCAACCGCAACAAGACATCGTGTTGAACAAAGTCAGAGCCCAGCTGAACGTGTGCTCAGTGTGGTGTTCAGGACTCAGGAGTATTGTTGTGGTTCTAATTTGGACGAACTGCAGGGGCTCTGAATCAGAACATTTCAATTTATCTGTTCAGTAAGTTAAAATGCAGGACACGTTAAAATAGGATTATTACTTTATCTCTGTCCCGTTTGTATATAACTGAATGTACCTTACATTTTTAAGGACACATATCTACTAATGCGATACTCATTGCAAATAGTCCCAAAACAAGCACGTCCGGCAGCTGCGGGGTTGAAGGTGAACATGTATCATATTCTAATGGCTTCTATTTCCATTGATGAATGAGACAGATTCACAAGGAGATCCTTCACACGATTAAGCGAACACATTGCCTTTTCTGTCTGATGTAGAGGCTACATTTGTGTCAGCAGTGCTATACAGGTAAGTCGAATACACTTTCAGGGGCTGCATCTGTAACGCTAAGAGGATTGTTAGAGCACAGTTACATTCATCCACCCAATTTATTCTTTGATCATCGAAGTGGATTTTTTTTACTTTCGCACACGATTACATTCGCCCACACAACATATAATCCCTGAATGTCAAATGGCTCAATAACCCCATTTTCCCCTGGTAACCACCAGTGTACAGTCCCGTACCATTCAAAAATAAAACAGATATACTCAATTGATATATTCAATAAACAAATATAAAAAGATATTGTGAAGAAGAGAACTCTTATTCTTCATATAGATCCAGGTTTACACAATTAACTTAATGCATACTCAAAGTACCTGAAGTCTTGCTCTGCTGTTTTAAATATACATCCAAAGCATTTAGTTGTGTTAACTACCAAATTATTTGAACTAATTTAACGTCATATTCAGGAAATTCAGAGAAAGTCTTCAGACTTGTCGTGGCTGTTGAAGAAGCCATCTGTTGAATCTCACCCGGGATTTCTTGAGAGATCGTTCAGCGAGTGAGTCCTCCTTCTGCACTCCGCACTGAGCTGAAAGCTGCACGAACTCCTCACTGCATGTCATGTACTGTTGCAAGTGCGCGCGTCTAGATGTGGAGCACAGCGACAAGAACACCTTGAACTTTTTCCATAAGTGAAGGAAAATTCAAAAGAGCATGAAAAGTATGGATCGTATGAAATATCCATGGTACAACTTGAGAAAAAACTGAAGGACTAAACAATGACTTTTGATGATTACAAGAGATTCAAGAAACACAACCATCCACACACGGGCTTGGATCCTGAACGCTTAAGTTAAGAGACAAAGTGAAGGATACGAACTGTAAACTCTCTTCACGTCTTACAGTTTGTGAAATAAAACAATTTCTTACTTTCTTAATAATTTCTTACTGCTGATAGACGATTTATTGCATTTTAACAAAATCACAATTACAAACATTTTGGGTTAAACTGTTATTCACATACTTAACAGAGAGAAATGTTAGTGTTTTCAGGTGTGTGACCCCATTTCTCAAAAAATAAAAAACAAAAGTTATATGAATTGAATTGTTCTACTTTTTAGGCTTGTATAGTCTTCTTAATATTTCGGTTAAATCTTTTCTTCTGTAGTTATTTCAGTTGATATTAATATTAGTCCTGATTTACAATTTTTGTACATGGTTCATCTTAAATAATTTTGTAATTAGTTTCAGTTCAAATCACACCCAGGAGCTACCAAAACTGGTAATGTTCACATAATGTGTAATACAATAGCAGCATTTTGGGTGGAAAACAAAGAGTATTTCCTGGGATGAATCCTAACACTTCATAGGCGGCGTTCTAGGACTTCTCGCTTCAGATTAAGCGGTCAATACATCATAGATTTCTACTCAATCAGTATCAGCAGTGTTATCGCTACCAAACGCTAAATATAGACCCTAACAATACTTTGTAGAATTTTCGTAAGAAAATCCAGAATTCTACTGAAGCAATCAAATTTATACTTTTCTTTTCGATTGAGAAGAGAATCATTATGAAACTCAAAACATGCCTGTCTTTTCCTTTTTTCGATGACAAATGGATTATTGAGGTGTAAAGATGGGTTCAAAACCAAAATCATCTGCTATTGCTGCTGTTTCTTTGATAGTTTCTTCAAATCCTTCAACTGATCATCGATATCGAGGAATAATATTATACAAATTGTGGTTTTCTGTTAATTGCCAATTTTATTGTAATTACATCTTCGTTTACAGATGTCTTGCATGTATCACTAGGTGCGGAGTGGAGTCCTGCCTGGAGCCATGTCGCAGGCGGCGGCTCCCCATGCTCTGTCTGTGCATCGTGTCCACTCGGGGGCTTTTCCACGATCTGTGTGAGGAGGGACAGGTGTGTCCAGTAGCTTGTCGAGCGGAAGCCTGGGGCGGCGGAGAGCTGTGATCGTGCAGACCTTGAGGTGTCACCTCTTTGTCTGCTTTCCCGCCCCCCCTCCGCCCAAGCTCTGGTCCAAAGTGGCCCGGCAACCCCTCACACCTGCACGTGTCACAACCTAAGGTGTGGTCATGAGACACCCGTGGGGTGTTGTTCTGTTCTTGCTAATTGTTTCCTGCCCGTCGCAGGCAGGAGTCCATGCGAGGAAGTTGCGCTGGACAGAGCTCAGAGGGCGCAGCTGGGTGGCTTTCCTTCTGAGTGACGTTCCCGCAACACTCTCCCGCTCCTCCTGGTGTGCTCATGCCGCAACACAGGAAGGCTGGAGCAGGTGGCTGTGGGCTGCGCGCGCAGCCGAAAAAAGGTCAGTTGGGACAGCGTTAGACTGAAGATTATGAGGTCCCTGGTTCGATCCCAATGTATTTCCGGTGCCTTCAAGCACTCTTGCGCCAAACGCACATTCCTTCTGTACGCGGAGCCGATCATTTGCAATTGGGCTGTGCCGACAGAGCAAGACGAGCTTTGTCGGCTCAAAAGCAGCGCAGGACCTGCAAGAACAACAGAAAGATTAGCATCCAGCGGGGGCCTCTTTGTGAGCCCAAGATCTCATCAAGAATCGGCTCCAGCAACAGGGCTGGGCGCATTGTTCCATACTCCGACCACTCTCGGTGTAAACAGGTCCTTCCTGGTCTCTGCTTGAAATGCACTTTCCTGCGTTTGCTTTGGTGTAACTGGCTTCCCCTGCATGGGCGAATGTGAAGAAGATCCTTAGTAAGTCATTGAAGAAAACCGAGAAGAGGTCGGAGTGGCCTCTGTCGTTCATCAACGATCCAGTCAGGCAGTACTCCTCTGTAAAGCGCCGTTCGTTCACATCGATTGGCTTTTTTTTGCCTTCATTCGCGCAAGTAGTAAAAGCAGACGCCCCTATTCTGCCATGACCCGGATTCGAACCGGGGTTGTTGCGGCCACAACGCAAAGTACTGACCACTATACGATCACGGCGAGTTACTGATACACACATGGCAGGGCGGAAAAGGCTGTGCTCTCTTCGTGTGACCTAATTCGGAAAAGTCCTGACGTTGCATTTCAACTGAGCCCCAGTATACATCGACCCTTCGACACTCTGAGTGACAACTCTCTTGCGTGTTTTCTCATATTTATGTAGTTTGCTTGCATGATGCCCGGAACAGTGGGGTTGTGTGCTCCCATATGGTCTAGCGGTTAGGATTCCTGGTTTTCACCCAGGTGGCCCGGGTTCGACTCCCGGTAGGGGAACGTGTCAGTTTTGCCTCCTGCTTTCCAAAAGTTTAGCACCGTGTACGAAGGAGCCGCATTAAAACCACTCGAACGTGCAAAACGCGCGAGAAGAGGGGGCGCTTGTTTCCAACCGAAGACTTCTCGCGTGTGAGACGAGCTGATCATCGCTGCAGGAGGTGGGAGGGTTACTCTGGTAGACAGGGCTGACCTCCGGCAATAGGATTTATACTCTCAAAGATGATATTTGCACTTTCTGGAGAGGCGATTTTCTCCACTTCAGTGGCCCGATTTCGTCGATTGCGTGGAGAGGGCTGTAGAATGTGGCGCCGCCTTTCCTGCTCCGTCCATGACAGGCGTGCTGGTCTCTGCAGAGAGAGCACGGTCCTTTAGCGCACTCCAATAAAGGCACTGGAAGCAGCTGAATCGCATTGGCGAAGCTCAGCACTGCTGGGCAGGGATTGCCACCGTTTCCGTAGTGTAGTGGTTATCACGTTCGCCTCTGTAGCGGCGAGGCTTATTAATAAGGCAGAATTAAGTGTTTCTGAGCTTTCCCAAATTAGGCCTCATCTCTATGTTCATCTCTGTGGTGCAGCCACAGAGAAACTATTCATGCAGGCTGATTTAAGGTTTCCTTTGATAAGGTTTCCTAGGACAGCTCCCAAAGGGGGATGCACTTAGCTAAGCCTGGCTATCATGATCAATGGTCATCCATTGGCGCCTATCTGTCTAGGGAGTGCCAGATGGACATCTGGACTGCATTCCTAGGTGTCAGGAGTAAGTGACTCATATCTCACCTTGATCAACCAATCAGGGACTGGTAGGGCCGAATAACCCACGTGGGACTCTGATGCCCATGGAACTTTCAGCCAATCAACGAGCTGAAGTTCCTCCAGGTAAAAACAGGCAACACAGAGAGCCTGAGAGATTCAGGAGATTCAGTGGAGACTTCTGTTGACTTTTCTAAAGGGAATTCAAAGGAGAATTCCAGGGCAGGACAGTCCAGGAGCAGAAGGCTCCCAAGGGCAGGACATTCTCGCAGCGCGCCTCCTGACCATCCTGAGACTCAGCCCGGACAACCACCGAACGGCCAGTGTGTCCGAGTGCCAGAACTTTCCTTTGTTCTAAGAGTCTAGAGCGGAGGTTGCCAGAGAGTAACCAGAGGATCCACCCGAGGTTAGCATCAGCAGCAGGCCTCGTGAACAGGTCGGAACTGTGGAAAGCTGAATCACTATTCAGAACTAGCTCTTCATCAGGAACGAACCGGTCCTCTTCCTGACTTGCTGGGACCCACAGTCATCTTTTCTCCTGTGCACAAACTTTGCTAGTTAAAGCCAACACTAACTAGCCGGTCAGTGAGCATAAGCAGCGCACCGTCGCAAGCTGCACAGCACAGCCTGGCACACAGCCAGAGAGCGCGGATTGGACAGCAACAGCCTGCAACTCTTTCTTTGAGCCCGCAGGAGATCTGAATCCCCAGAGATTGGATGAGTATTCAACTTCAATGCATTACAGCTCGAGAATTCAATTGCTATCCCAACCAGTTGATATCAATTTAATTCCTAAGAGTTATGTACTTGTTTTGAGTATCTAATGTAGAAGTTATAAGCAAGTTCATTTATGAAACGGTCTTAATGAATGATATACTGAACGTATGTCCTCTTGATATATGTAACTCTTCGTAACTGATTGAATATATACCTTTTGTATTCTGATAACCCTCTCGATAAGATCTGTTAGGTTTATATGCATATTCTATGTATTAATAAATGTATCCTCATGTATTAGTACCTGTGTGTGTGCGTTGTTTGAGTTATGTCGCATGGTTGGATTCTAAAGCCATCAAAAGAATTAACTTTGTGATTTACTGCTACAATTAATAATTGTCACAGTAAATGCCCAAACCCTACAGAACTGGTGCCTTCAGAGAGCCACTACATTTACATTTTGGCTATGGCAACGTTACATATTTGGCGTCCCTGGGTGGGCGTGGCAAGACTGAAATGAGTCAACCAAGCGGAATAATTCAATATAAAACGCCGCGGGTTTCATACACGACAATACAGTGTGCTGAAAGCTGAAAGGAAAAAAGTTCCCCTTGCTCTTTAAGCAGTGCTTGATTGTTTTGTGATCTTTTGCAATCTACCGGGTTGATTGCATACTTGATCTTGTGGTTTTCTGTGGTAAAACTGTGATTTCGTACTTAAAAGTAATACTCTTTAAGTTTAACGATGGTTTCTAAAAGGTCTGAATTCGAGTCGCTATTAAGCACTCTCTCTAGCAGCGACAGGTCTGACCACGATCTCCGTCATATCTCCGTCAGCGGAGAAGCTAGGAGAATAAATCTCCATTCTCTGAGAGAGCTAGCGAAGGACATAGAGAGATTTGACCCTGCAGTGTTAGAGAATAATATCGAGAGTTATATTCAAGACCTCAGGTATAACCTGCAGTTCCTGCCAAATGCCACAGAACAGGAGAAAGTGTTTCTGGTCAGGAAAACTAGCAGCAGAGCTGTACATGAGTGGATGGCTAGGCAGATGAAGAAAGTCTGTGATGACTTTGAAGAGCTGTGTCAAGCACTTATCCGAGAATACAGTGCGTTTATTGACCCGACTGCCGCGATAGCCGCCGCCCTTAACATTAAGCACGAGAGAGCAGAGTCCCCTCGGGAATATTACGAGAGACTTAGACGAACTTATTTTGCAGGGCGAAATGATGAGGGTTGCGAAGAGAACACACATTTCAAGGGTTTATTCATTGCGAATCTCCACCCGTCAGTCAGAAAGATGATCTTAATGCATACAGATGCACAGACCATGAAAATGACTGATATTAAGAGATTTGTGCAGAAAGCCTGGGAGTATGATGTCCAAAGTCGCTTTGAGCAAAAAGCTGCTAAAGCGACTGTGTTCGCCGTCAGAGCCAGCAGGGTTAATTCCCCCCTGCTCGAAGGAGCACAGGCTCCTGAGCTGGCTAAGCCCCGTTCCAAAGCAGGCACACAGGACCACACCCAGCGTCCTAAGTTCCATGAGAACACCGGGGAAGGGAAAGGGCTAGATAAAGCTGAACAAAAGGATTCAGTAACCGCCCGCCTAGCCAGGCTTGAACAAGTTTTATTAGGACAGAGACAACCGCTCCCCAAGGCTGCCGGAAGCGTGAATGAGCTGATACTCTCCACTGGAGGAGGCGGAGACCCACCCCCTCTCCCTCCCTCAGTCTATCTGATTGAGTGGAAGGGTTCCTGCCTGGATGAGGTCAGCCACTCCCAAGCGAATGCTGACTCCACCCCTGAAGTCACAGAGCAGGCAGTAAAACAGAGAGGAAAAGCAGGAAGCTTTTACCTCAAGGCTGCCATGTGAGATGTCTTACACAGTGAGATATTGATTGACACTGAGGTTGAAAGGTGTTTGATGTCATACAGCAAGCTCAAACAGGTAGAAAAAGAAAAGGGCATGCGACTCAGAGATGAACCTTTGGTGGATCACCAGAAAGGCAAGGTATGGAAACAGGTCAAGGCTCCTAAGCCTTCTGTACAGAAGGAAAGGGGGGCCAAGAGGCAGACTGTGCTCACACAGTGCCCACCGAACACAGAAGCCTATGTGGAGATTCCTTCTGTTCCCTCTGGACAAGAAATAAAAATATTTTCTTGTTCCCCGGATATACAGGGAAGTCATGTCCCGGCTGAGGTCACAACAGCCTCCATGCCACAGGAGCGGTGCTCCAAGCAGCCGCCTGATCCACCAGGTAAAGCACACCCCTTTTACATCCCTAAAGAGGAGCAGATCTCCCCACCTGGCGATGAAAAGGAGGTTTCCCTGTGCACCCTGGCACCCAAGAGGGGTCAGGACCACCACCCTGCAGTGGTGGAAGGGATCCAGATGGCAGGAGAGCAGGTTGGTGATGTAGCCCTCACCCTTAGCCCTGAGAGGTCCTCTATCAGTGAGGATCTGCTTGAGCAGCTGTCACAGGGCCACCACCAGGTGCCCCTGGTGCAACATTCACACACCTGATCCCAGATGCCGATTCCCTCTGCTGTGACACAGGGAACCTGCAGTCAGGTAACATTATTTCTCACAACTACCAGGTAGTGAGTGAGACTGACCTGATTTTCCTGCCTCAACGGCAGGGTTTCCAACACACCCAGTCCCCCAGAAGGGACAGGGAATGAAAGCCAGGCCGGTTTTCCTACAGCCACCAGCTCAGTCTGTCAGTCTGAGTCTGACCAACAGTGGTTCAGCCTGACTGGAGCTGGATGGTCAAGCCACCCGCCTGCCAGTGCAGAACACGGAAAAGTGGGGTGTCAGAATCCCCGCCTGCACTGACATGGGCCTGGTGGGTGATAGCGAGTTCGAAGACTGTGAACTGGCTATCCCAGTGCTGGGGCAGCTCCCTGAACCCCTAGCGAGGGAAGGGGGGAGCGAGCAGGTGTTCTACACCGGCCCCCAGCGAACGACTGTAAACATGCCGATAGAGGGATTCCTCAATCAGGAAGTGTGCAGGGTGGACCTGAACAGTGAGAATGGGGTAACAATTCCAGACCACTCAGGTGCTCCAGATGACCACTCAGCCGGGGGTCAGGCATGCTCCACCGCTGCACCGCCCCCTGCAGGGTTCCTAGAGCACAGGCATGAACAAATCGAAAAAGCAGATGCCCTGGAAATGGAGGAGCAGCATCAGCAGCTGTGTCAGATCTCCCCAGATTTCCAGGATGTTGGTGCCCAAGATGCCACATGGCATACTGAGAAAGACACCATGTACACGCTGCGCCAGCTTAGAAAGGCAACAGTCACTCAGAAGGAGATGACTGGGATCAGCCACCCTAAAAGACTTTTGGGAGGAGTGATTGCTGCCGCCACTGTTGTGCATTTGCTATTTCTGGTAGGTTTGTTTGCTACTGGCACTCTCACCCTGACTGCCCCAAGAAGGCAGGTGTCAGAGATGCCGGAGGGTAGTGACAGACTGTACAGATGCAGCCATTCAAAGTGCGCGGCACAGACACCGCGGTACAGATACCGCAGGTATGATGACACGGGATACCGCGGTGCGTGATTGGTTGACCGACAGGGGCACTCGTGGTCCGTTGGTCTGTCGTAGAAAGACTTACTGTAAACGTCTTTACTGTGCCCGTTGTAGATATTGAATTTTACCACTGAAGGGAAATCTTAGTAGCTGAGCATAAAAAGAATAGGAGCATACTGTAACGCGTGTGAAGGCCATAAACGATATTAATTTTGGAACGTAAACATACAGTATATAGCTGGTCTTGGTACTTTAAAGAAAAAAATACACACCGGTATTCCATTTCTCCCTAAACATTGTAAGCTTCGAAGTCTTTAACTAACGTGATACCGGAGTCAACAAGCATACTTTTAGAATTTGATTAAAAGGGAATATAATATGGAATCGCGTATCTAAAGAATTTAATAACGGTATGATTATATCCGTGTACTGCGGCAGGGCTGTGTAGGGCTGTTTCGCCTGCCTGATCACGCGAGCTCTCTTGTAGCCTACTGGTCTAGGTGCGTGACTACCAACTAGTAGGTTGTGTGTTCAAATCCAGCTGGTGCTGAACTTTTATTTTAACAAACATTTCTTCGAAAAAATAGGTAAGCGATATTATGGACAATCAGTTGACTTTTATATTTCAAAATATCGCAACATGATCGATATTTGCGATATTTTGAACATATCTTCCCTTCTGACAGCGGTTCCCGCTTCTATTGTGTGTGTGTGTGCAACAGTAAATTTTTATAGAGAAATGGAGGCTGGACAGTATGCGTTACAATATAAACATTTATATTGATTTAAATCGTGTTCTGATTTAAATCGCAAACGCGTGTTTAATTATGTGTTTTTAATCATAATCAGGCTAATGCATTTCTACATTTTCTGTATGAACCAGCTTAGAGGTTCATACAGAAAGACAGCTTGTGTTTAAATTGAGTGTAAGGTAATTTATGCTTCTAAAGTCATGGTCAGTATTATTGTACTGTGCTGTACTGTGTCACATTATTTTATAGCGTTTTTATTGCGTTATTAAATCCGGTGGCGCTGTGTTAGTTTCCTGACTCACATTATTTAAACTACCACATTGATCATTCATCTCTAAATAAACTTTATTTTATATAGCGTTTTAAGCGATTAGGTAATTAGATTGCTCATAAACCTAATCGCTTTTTCTACATAAACACAGCGTGATTGCTCTCTGAAAATGCTTTTCCTTTATTTTTAAAGTAGGCTCAGATTTCAACTATAGATCGTATTATTATAAACTTTCTTGGAAAAATGTATTTTATGTAAAACATGTTTGCTATTAATTCATTTAGGGCTAAAATACGTTCATTGTCTTCCAATCGAGTCGAGTTGACATTGGAAGCCTGCCACACCCGGACTGTTAAACCAACGCATTAGCACGTCAAAGCCCATTGAGCCAGTATTGGCTTTAGTATCCCCCCCTTCTCCCCTCAATTCAATTCAATTCAAGGTGTTTTATTTGCATGACAGATGGGTACAAGCAGTGTTGGGTATGTATATTGTAACGCTTACGGCAGACAGGCACTGTGTAAGAGCCGGCGCACCAGAGCAGCGCACCGAGGGAGCGTCTGCATTTCTAACTTAGTTTTTAAAATTAGTCAAGCAATATGAAGCATCTCCTTTTACTTAGTGCCTGAGCATAAAAAGAATAGGAGCATACTGCAACGCGTGTGAAGGCCATAAACGATATTAATTTTGGAACATAAACATACAGTATATGGCTGGTCTTGGTACTTTAAAGAAAAAAATACACACCAGTATTCCATTTCTCCCTAAACATTTTAAGCATCGAAGTCTTTAACTAACACGATACCGGAGTCAACAAGCATACTTTTAGAATTTGATTAAAAGGGAATATAATATGGAATCGCGTATCTCAAGAAATTAATAACGATATAATTATATTCATGTTGCAAAAGAACTGCAACGGACATAAAAACTCCCTTGCTTTTAACAGAGCGTTCCATAATTTCTAACTACGAAAATGCCAGGTGAAAGGATTTGTAAACATATTTTGTTAAAGCAAGTCAGTTTTTTCCACAACACATAAAAGACATTTTTCCAAGAAAGTTTAGCCTTTGTCACTAATGAAACCACTAAATAAAGACATAAATATAGAAATCTTAAGATTTGTTCTATTTAATGTTGGTAGCAGGATGAACTGTCAGAGTGTATATTTTGTCGCAGAGTTGCTGCAAGATGTTAACAGTGAAAAAGGTATTTAGAAATGAGTTATTTCAAGATGAAAATTTTCAGAATAATTGCAAATCTAGCAGGATAGAGAAAGCACAGAAAACTGGCAGTTAGATTGATCAGATTAGTATGAAAAGTCATTTAGCAAAGGGAATTAGAAGAGTGACAAACTAGTATACTTTAGATCTTTTTTTCTGAACCAGGGACAATCTGATCATGTTTCCCTATAACAATAATAAAAAACTTTATTTGATATATCACCATTAAAGGTGGCATCTCAAAGCAATACAGTAGATGTAAAAACAGATAAAAGGACCACAGATTACAAAGTAAATGCATATAAGAAAGACAAGCAGTTAGAGGTGCTACCAAAATTAGAAAATGAAGCAGATACAGACACTAAGTCTTCTGAAAAGAAAGGTTCTGAGGTTAGATTTAAACTGGCCTTGGTGTGTGTGTGTTTGTGTCTGTCTGTCCTGTGATGGACTGGCGCTATGTCCAGGGTGTATTCTGCCTTGTGTCCGTCGCTTACTGGGATAGGCTCCAAATCCTCTGTACTGGATAAAGAGATTAGAAATGGAAGTAAAGGCACTGTGTGGATGGAACTATACACAGTGTTAGAAACCCACTATGAAATGGCAGCATCTCACTGAGAATAAAATATTTTATTATTTTATTAAAATATTTTATATCTTAAGGAAACAGCCTTTCCACCTCTCTTGCACATCAGTATCCATACCTAGTTATTTAAACAAATTGCCTCTAATTATAAACATCTTAATATGCTGGCTCTGTGGATCCGCATCAGCTATGTTTGCCCATTCCTTCAATTCATGTGCATCCAACACACAGTTCAATGCCAGCAACTACACATAATCTAAAATACAATCCTTATTTCAGTATCTATGTAAACATATAGTCTGTTAACTTCATCATCTTCATCAAAAGTATGCCTAACCCCATTAGGAAGTGTTCTTGTTATAAGTGTATTCCTCAGCTTTCCCCAAACTATCTTCTTCTTGCCAACATCTCTAGTCTTTTATCCTGCAATAACTCAGCCAACACTTAAATCTCCAAAAGCTGCTTGTGTTAATTTCTTTAAATCACAAATATCATGTGTAAATACTGGCCATGTAATACTCTGCATTGTGGAATAATAGTTTATTTTAAAGGGAACTAGAGAAACTAAGAACTAGAGAAATCTAGTTTTTTTCTAGAATTAATAAATGCACATCCTGTTCACTGAGGAAATTAAATCCACACTGAGCAATCTTCAATATGTTCAGAATATGACAGCAAGAATCCTATCAGGGATGCATTACACCTGTTTTCAAGTCCTTGCACTGGTTACCTATCAGATTTCGAGTCAACTTCAAAATCCTTATCGTCCTTATATACTGTCCTACAACTGTTATTATTGATCTCCGAATTATTGTACTTGACATGACTTCATTCAGCCTTTCCTGAACGTCTATGACAGGCAGAGAGAGTGCTGTTTCTGGTGCAATCTTTTACAGCTGACATTTCACTGTTTTAAATGAACAAGAAATTAGATTGCTCATAAATCACTTATTCTATATAAACACAGCGTAATTGCCCTCCGAAAATTTTCTTTTTCTTGTTCGTTTTAGAGACCTTGATCGAAACTGATTTTAGATGTCAGAAAGGATTTATTTTCTCTGTATTTCCTACATTGCTTTGTCGAGATTTTAACTTTATATCTAACTTTATATCTAGGCTCAGATTTCAACTATAAATCGTACAGTAATTAATAGCAGTAAATACTGATGTTTATACATAAAAAAGTCATGCCTTGGAGTATAGACCCCCAAAGGAATGCCATAGACTCAAACTGCAAAATAAACACATACAGAAAGAAAGTATTTGTATTGTAATTGCAAATCCTGGTACTGTATGAGTGATTGGTATGACTTTCCTCATTACAAATCTCTTATTAGAATTTAAATTTCTCTGTAACTCCAGGTCAGAACAGAGAAAATGTAACTGCCTTAAGGAGTTTACGATTATGAAAAATAGAAGGATAAGCATGATACGTATGTCTTCTGTCATTTTCTAAGTCATGTTACTGAGCACCAAATCGTATTGAGAATATGAATCCATTTAAGGTTTATACCATTAAAGTAACGGTTTATTCCATGCTGAAAATGTTTGTACCAGACTTTTTTGAGGCCTGTTTAATTGTGTCTGAAGTCTGATGTTGTAAATTTTATTGTTAAAAAGATCCATGAAAATGTCACTACTAAAGTTAGCTGGTACTGTTGGTACTGTAAGTGGCAAGTAGAGCTCATATTTTAGATTTTAAGGAAGCAACGGACACAAGGCAGAATACACCCTGGACATAGCGCCAGTCCATCACAGGACAGACAGACACAAACACACACACACCAGGGCCAGTTTTCCCATAAACCAATTAACTTACCAGTATGTTTTGGAGTGCGAGAGGGAGTCATATCACACATATGGAGAAAAACCATGTAACCCAGAGAGAACATGTAAACCCCACACACACAGGATGGCAGGAATTGAACCTAGGACCCCAGTGCTGCAAGATAGCAATGCTAACCACTTTGCCACCATTATAAATGGATGGATATCTTAGTTATCTTTCTAGTTCACAGGTTTGCATGCATAATTTAATTTTGAAAGCCACTGAGACATCAGGTACTACTGTTGTATTTATGAAAAAGAAACAAAACAAAAAACATACTAACAACTGTGCCATCCTACTCCTTAGCTAATACATTTTATTATTCATAAACAGTTAACATTGTTAGCAAAATATTTTGAATTATATTTAACCCTATTTTTTCTTTAGTTTTGTATTTAACTTATTATATGATAGTCAGACTTAATGTATATTTGAACAATGAAAATATATTTTTACAAGATTTTACATTAAGCACTTAAAATTAATATGGTTAATAATAGTATGCTGTAACAAGATCGGTTAAACTGCAAAGAAAATGCTTTCAGAGAAAATGTTTCAGGTGTGAAGAACATAGATCTCCAATGCAATTTCAACCAAACCTGTTCCCACACACCCTGCCCCCACTACCATTAGAATATACACAAAGCACTCAAATCTTTTGAGCTAATGATCAGGTGACCCGAGAGAGAGCGAGAGAAACACCAAGGGGTGCGGAACCAGGGAACTATTTACATGGAAAACGGGCGATCTCCCCAGACTGTCCGCCCGTTTCACTGTTACCTGGATACCTCTTTATTTAGAACTCACAAACACTGATTTTTAGTTTAGAAGGATTCAAGTAGGGTTTTAGATGAAAGGCAGCGACCTTAATCAAGCCCAAATCACAATTGAACCCATTCAGAGCCTACATTACATTTTAGCGTTTCATTCTGAGCAGAAGACCCTCACACCTGAAGAAGGGGGAGGTGTTTTTCGCTGGAAATCTCGCCTGCTTCTACTTTACAACCGGAGTGCTGGCTGTGACGAATTAAACCGGTTTTACAAGTTTCAATCACAGACCATGTGACATGGGAGTCAGGAAACTCCACCGGATTTGATAACGCTATAAAAACGCTATAAAATAATGTGACTTGGCACAGAACAAGTTTACAGCACAGTTCAATAATAAATGCTGACCATGACTTTAGAAGCATAAATTGCCTTACACTCAATTTAAACACAAGCTGTCTTTAGCTCTCTAAGCTGGTTCATACAGAAATGTAGAGATCCAGGCTCAGAACACACAGCTTCATTAGCGAATACATATGCAGGACAACTAGAGAAGACGTTTTACAGAGGATGGATTTTTAGAAACATCCCATCAGTGACATCACTGAAGTCAACTCCTAGGTACTGTAACTGTCGTGTGGATAGTTTCACAAGAATCAGACAAAGGTTTAAGCATCGCTTGTTCTAGATAAAACTGCATAAAAAAACAACAACCCATAATGTACTTCTTTGCGGCTCTGTTTGCCCAAATCATATATTCACAACGTGAAATCTAGAAAATAATATTACGTAACCAAAATCCGCAATATGGAAACAGAACCTGTGTAATTGTTGATAGATGATGTACTCGTAACATTTTTTTAAGACGAACTACAACATTTAAAAAATGACTTGTATGTACTTGATATCTCTAATCAATCCACGGGTCCCAGCACAAAACGAAACTAAAACGCATACCGTTTCGCGCTTCTTATTAGTTGCTCAAAAGTAATTTGACCTTATGAAATGCATAATATAAACCTAGAAACATATACGTGAGCAGTACTTAAGCACTGTAGTATCGGTGTTAAGACATACCTCTCAAATACTGTAAATCAAGTTAAAAATATCTCAAGACAGATTCTGGTCATAATGAAACCATGTTTCGTGTATGTTTTCTTTAAAGTACCGAGACCAGCCATATACTGTATGTTTATGTTCCAAAATTAATATCGTTTATGGCCTTCACATGCGTTGCAGTATGCTCCTATTCTTTTTATGCTCAGCTACTAAGATTTCCCTTCAGTGGTAAAATTAGATATGAATAGTCAATACTTAAACGGGCACAGTTAAGACATTAAATATACATATACATACTGTATACAGTACAGTTTGCATACGGTAATATGTTTATGTTCCTAAATCAATCTCTTTTATGAGCATGTGAAAGGCATGGTGAATCACTGTACTTTGCATGATTGGAAACAAATGCGTGATTGCGAAATGCTGTGGTGTTACTTTTACAAAGATGGTCAATGAAAAAAAGAATGTTGACCAGGGCAATACTTTGAGTTTACACTTACAGCTTGTCCAAGGTCATTCATTTTTAATACTATTAGTAATATCTTCGTTAAAGACTTTGATGGCCACAGCTCAAACATGAGAGGTTGAGCTTTATTAGCTCCACCTTGCGGAAATTCCGGATACTATTATTTTGCTTGTCGTATTATAGGAGAATTTACGGTAACTCGCGGTATTTACCGGTAGCTTGCGGTAGACTGCATACAGCGTACCGCAAAATAATGCGGTATCGCCCGCGCATTTTGAATGGCTGCATCTGTATCAACAGCAGCAAAAGTTGGAAAGCCTAGGGAAAACCCTACAGGCAATTTCCTATGCAACAGGGTTAAACCTTATCCCCCAACCAGTGGACATGATTGCCGGTGTTATACAGTGAATTTATGCTTGTGTGCAACAGGCCAGAATGTTGACACAAGACCTGTTAAGGGAGTTCAGTGCCACTGTAGCCAGTCTAGCCATGGCACAAATCCCAACCTTACTTGATTCCACTCTTCTCAGTAGAGGAGTATGTGACATTAACCACCCCATCGCTCATAGCTCACCCAGAAAGCAATCCAAGATTGAATTTGGTTCCAAATCTTGAGATGGGTATGGCTACCAAAGCTATCCATTGGCTGTGTCTAAATGATTCACCAATGAAGGGTATAGCTACTAACGAGCAGAGGGAGGTTAATGAACCCCATGAAGAGCAGGTGGGAAGTAAATGGCTGGTCAGCACACCACACTTAACTGTCACTATGACTTGTGACAGGCATGATACAGCTACCACAATGCAGCTACCTAACCAACAGTTTCCTGCAAGTTCCCGAGGAGGCCATAGTACAGCATGGTAACTTAACACTGTAGGGTCTGGAACCAGACAACATAAGACCAAACTGGAGGTCGTGGATGCCTTCAGGTGCCACACTATTGAATTGGATAGAAATCCAAGAAACACTACGCCCTGAAGAGGTACAGGTAGTTAGTTTGCTTTAATGGAACAAACCTCCAACCCACCCTGGCAGGTGCCCAACACAGGTGTCGTGGTTTATCAGGGGGGCTGGGAACAGGAACTGTTGTTATTGTAACACTACTGCCGGGTAGCTGGGTCATGACTGACAGTGTACTCTGAATGCTGTACTCTTACATCAAGATGTACTCCGGGTAGCATGAATGAGTCAAAGGTAGCATGTCAAAAGAAAGGAAGTTACTTCTTTCCAAATATCTGCCTACAGAGGTATCAGATATTGACAGTGAACTTCCTGATGTGTAATGCCTAGACTGAGATGATGTCTCCTACCGTGTTTATACATACTCCAGATTTTATTCATCCTGTTTGTTCCCAATGCTGGTTCCGGTATGAATTATCGAGGAGTAATGTGGACATTTAAGGTTAATGTTCTAATGACAAGGGACATCACTTAACTCTGTTTCGTTTTGAAGGCAACAAAGCCTCAGGACCTCGTGACCTTCAAAAAGGGGGGATATGTAGCGGCAATGCTTATTAATAAGACAGAATTAAGTGTTGCTGTGCTTTCTTAAATGAGGCCCCATCTCTCTCTTAATCTCTGTGGTGCAGCCACAGAGAAGCTATTCATGCAGGCTGATTTAAAGATGTTTTCTTTTGATAAGGGACAGCTCCCAAATGGGGATGCACTTAGCTAAGCCTGGCTATCATGATCAATGGTCATCCATTGGTGCCTATCTGTCTAGGGAGTGCCAGATGGACATCTGGACTACATTCCTAAGTGTCAGGAGTAAGTGACTCACATCTCACCTTGATCAACCAATCAGGGACTGGTAGGGCCGAGTAACCCACGTGGGATTCTGATGCCCATGGAACTTTCAGCCAATGAAGTTCCTCCAGGTAAAAACAGGCAACACAGAGCTCCAAGACTATTCTAAAGACTTTTCTAAGGAGAATTCTAAAGGAGAATTCCAGGGCAGGACGCCCAGGAGCAGAAGGCTCCCAAGGGCAGGACATTCTCGCAGCGCGCCTCCTGACCATCCTGAGCCTGGACAACCACGGAACGGCCAGTGTGTCCAAGTGCCAGAACTTTCCTCTGTTCTAAGAGTCGAGAGCGGAGGTTGACAGAGAGTAACCAAAGGATCCACCCGAGGTTAGCATCAGCAGCAAGCCTTGTTAACAGGTCGGAACTGTGGACAGCTGAATCACTATTCAGGACTAGCGCTTCATGACTTGCTGGGACCCACATTCATCTCTTCTCCAGTGCACAAACTTTGCTAGTTAAAGCCAACACTAACTAGCCGGTCAGTGAGCATCAGCAGCGCACCGTCGCAAGCAGCACAGCACAGCCTGGCACGGAGCCAGAGAGCCCGCAGGAGATCTGAATCCCCAGAGATTGGATGAGTATTCAACTTCAAAGCATTACAGCTCAAGAATTCAATTGTTATCCCAACCAGTTGATATCAATTTAATTCCTAAGAGTTATGTACTTGTTTTGAGTATCTAATGTAGAAGTTGTAACCAAGTTCAATTACGAAACAGTCTAAATGAATGATATACTGAACTTATGTCCTCTTGATATATGTAACTCTTTGTAACTGAATGAATATATACCTTTTGTATTCTGATAACCCTCTCGATAAGATCTGTTAGGTTTATATGCATATTTTATGTATTAATAAATGTATCCTCGTGTATTAGTACCCGTGTGTGTGCGTTGTTTGAGTTATATCGCATGGTTGGATTCTAAGGCCATTAAAAGAATCAATTTCGTGATTTACGGCTACAATTAATAATTGTCCCCTTAAATGCCCAAATTCTACATTAGTATAGTGGCAAGTATCCCCGCCTGTCACGCGGGAGACTGGGGTTTGATTCCCCACCGGGGAGTAGCTTTTCTTTTACCTCCTTAGAGAAAGGACTGCCTTTCACTTCTCTGTTTTCTTTCACAGCGTCGTGCACCTTTTCATTGCTCTCGCTTTCAGAGCCTCCGCACGGCACATGACTCGACATCAGGAAGCACATTGAAGTGAAAGCAGGAAGCCCTGCGACATGGTGAGTGGGTCTGTTCGATGCACAAAGAACGCTTTGATAAGCGTCAAAGGCAAGTCATTCCGAGTTGGTCGTTTGTGTTTTCCGTTCAGACGCGAAATGCTGAAATGATCTCTCGGCTCCTCGGTTGTCATTTCTGCTCCGTAAAGGAATCACAGAACGCGTCGGCTTCCAGCACGGTGGGTCGGGACACGATGCCGGGGGTCGGAGAGAGCGATGTCTTCCTCGTTAGTATAGTGGTGAGTATCCCCACCTGTCACGCGGGAGACCGGGGTACATCAGGACGCGCATTGAGGTGAAAGGAGGAAGCGCTGCGACATGCACTGTGCAGATCCCGCCACACTAAGAGGTGAGTGGGTCTGTTCGATCACAGCGCTAGGCGAATCCCCAAACAGTGTGCGTGGCGACAAAAGGCACCGGTCTGTTTCCACCCGGTTTCAAACCGGGGACCTTTCGTGTGTGAGGCGAACGTGATAACCACTACACTACGGGAACGGTGGGAAATCATGCCCAGCGGCCCAGTGCTGAGCTTCGCCAATGCGATTCAGCTGCTTCCAGTGCCTTTATTGGAGTGCGCTGATGGACCGTGATCTCTCTCCAGAGACCAGCACGCCTGTCATGGACGGAGCAGGAAAGGCGGCGCCACATTCTACAGCCCTCTCCACGCAATCGACCAAATCGGGCTACTGAAGTGGAGAAAATCGCCTCTCCAGAAAGTGCAAATATCATCTTGGAGAGTATAAATCCTATTGCCGGAGGTCAGCCCTGTCTACCAGAGTAACCCTACCACCTCCTGCAGCGATGATCATTAGCTCATCAGCTCGTCTCACACGCGAGAAGTTTCGGTTGGAAACAAGCGCCCCCTCTTCTCGCACGTTTTGCACGTTCGAGTAGTTTTAATGCGGCTCCTTCGTACACGGTGCTGATCTTTTGGAAAGCAGGAGGCAAAACTGACACGTTCCCCTACCGGGAGTCGAACCCGGGCGAAAACCAGGAATCCTAACCGCTAGAATTATGTCACACGAAGAGAGCACAGCCTTTTCCGCCCTGCCACGTGTGTATTGGTAACTCGCTGTGATCGTACAGTGGTCAGTACTTTGTGTTGTGGCCGCAACAACCCCGGTTTGAATCCGGGTCACGGCAGAATAGGGGCGTCTGCTTTTACTACTTGCACGAATGAAGGCAAAAAAAAGGCAATCGATGTGAACGAACGGCGCTTTACAGAGGAGTACTGCCTGACTGGATCGTTGATGAACGACAGAGGCCACTCCGACCTCTTCTCGGTTTTCTTCAATGACTTACTAAGGATCTTCTTCACATTCGCCCATGCAGGGGAAGCCAGTTACACCAAAGCAAACGCAGGAAAGTGCATTTCAAGCAGAGACCAGGAAGGACCTGTTTACACCGAGAGTGGTCGGAGTATGGAACAATGCGCCCAGCCCTGTTGCTGGAGCCGATTCTTGATGAGATCTTGGGCTCACAAAGAGGCCCCCGCTGGATGCTAATCTTTCTGTTGTTCTTGCAGGTCCTGCGCTGCTTTTGAGCCGACAAAGCTCGTCTTGCTCTGTCGGCACAGCCCAATTGCAAATGATCGGCTCCGCGTACAGAAGGAACGTGCGTTTGGCGCAAGAGTGCATGAAGGCACCGGAAATACATTGGGATCGAACCAGGGACCTCATAATCTTCAGTCTAACGCTGTCCCAACTGACCTTTTTTCGGCTGCGCGCGCAGCCCACAGCCACCTGCTCCAGCCTTCCTGTGTTGCGGCATGAGCACAACAGGAGGAGCGGGAGAGTGTTGCGGGAACGTCACTCAGAAGGAAAGCCACCCAGCTGCGCCCTCTGAGCTCTGTCCAGCGCAACTTCCTCGCATGGACTCCTGCCTGCGACGGGCAGGAAACAATTAGCAAGAACAGAACAACACCCCACGGGTGTCTCATGACCACACCTTAGGTTGTGACACGTGCAGGTGTGAGGGGTTGCCGGGCCACTTTGGACCAGAGCCTGGGCGGAGGGGGGGCGGAAAAGCAGACAAAGAGGTGACTCCTCAAGGTCTGCACGATCACAGCTCTCCGCCGCCCCAGGCTTCCGCTCGACAAGCTACTGGACACACCTGTCCCTCCTCACACAGATCGTGGAAAAGCCCCCGAGTGGACACGATGCACACACAGAGCACGGGGAGCCACCGCCTGCGACATGGCTTCAGGCAGGACTCCACTCCGCACCTAGTGATACATGCAAGACATCTGTAAACGAAGATGTAATTACAATAAAATTAGCAATTAACAGAAAACCACAATTTGTATAATATTATTCCTCGATATCGATGATCAGTTGAAGGATTTGAAGAAACTATCAAAGAAACAGCAGCAATAGCAGATGATTTTGGTTTTGAACCCATCTTTACACCTCAATAATCCATTTTTCATCGAAAAAAGGAAAAGACAGGCATGTTTTGAGTTTCATAATGATTCTCTTCTCGATCGAAAAGAAAAGCATAAATTTGATTGCTTCAGTAGAATTCTGGGTTTTCTTACGAAAATTCTACGAAGTATTGTTAGGGTCTATATTTAGCGTTTGGTAGCGATAACACTGCTGATACTGATTGAGTAGAAATCTATGATGTATTGACAGCTTAATCTGAAGCGAGAAGTCCTAGAACGCCGCCTATGAAGTGTTAGGATTCATCCCAGGAAATACTCTTTGTTTTCCACCCAAAATGCTGCTATTGTATTACACATTATGTGAACATTACCAGTTTTGGTAGCTCCTGGGTGTGATTTTCCAAAACTGAAACTAATTACAAAATTATTTAAGATGAACCATGTACAAAAATTGTAAATCAGGACTAATATTAATATCAACTGAAATAACTACAGAAGAAAAGATTTAACCGAAATATTAAGAAGACTATACAAGCCTAAAAATGAAAATTCAATTCATATAACTTTTGTTTTTTATTTTTTGAGAAATGGGGTCACACACCTGAAAACACTAACATTTCTCTCTGTTAAGTATGTGAATAACAGTTTAACCCAAAATGTTTGTAATTGTGATTTTGTTAAAATGCAATAAATCGTCTATCAGCAGTAAGAAATTATTAAGAAAGTAAGAAATTGTTTTATTTCACAAACTGTAAGACGTGAAGAGAATTTACAGTTCATATCCTTCACTTTGTCTCTTAACTTAAGCGTTCAGGATCCAAGCCCGTGTGTGGATGGTTGTGTTTCTTGAATCTCTTGTAATCATCAAAAGTCATTGTTTAGTCCTTCAGTTTTTTCTCGAATTGTACCATGGATATTTCATACGATCCATACTTTTCATGCTCTTTTGAATTTTCCTTCACTTATGGAAAAAGTTCAAGGTGTTCTTGTCGCTGTGCTCCACATCTAGACGCGCGCACTTGCAACAGTACATGACATGCAGTGAGGAGTTCGTGCAGCTTTCAGCTCAGTGCGGAGTGCAGAAGGAGGACTCACTCGCTGAACGACCTCTCAAGAAATCCCGGGTGAGATTCAACAGATGGCTTCTTCAACAGCCACGACAAGTCTGAAGACTTTCTCTGAATTTCCTGAATATGACGTTAAATTAGTTCAAATAATTTGGTAGTTAACACAACTAAATGCTTTGGATGTATATTTAAAACAGCAGAGCAAGACTTCAGGCACTTCGAGTATGCATTAAGTTAATTGTGTAAACCTGGATCTATATGAAGAATAAGAGTTCTCTTCTTCACAATATCTTTTTATATTTGTTTATTGAATATATCAATTGAGTATATCTGTTTTATTTTTGAATGGTACGGGACTGTACACTGGTGGTTACCAGGGGAAAACGGGGTTATTGAGCCATTTGACATTCAGAGATTATATGTTGTGTGGGTGAATGTAATCGTGTGCGAAAGTAAAAAAAATCCACTTAGATGATCAAAGAATAAATTGGGTGGATGAATGTAACTGTGCTCTAACAATCCTCTTAGCGTTACAGATGCAGCCCCTGAAAGTGTATTCGACTTACCTGTATAGCACTGCTGACACAAATGTAGCCTCTACATCAGACAGAAAAGGCAATGTGTTCGCTTAATCGTGTGAAGGATCTCCTTGTGAATCTGTCTCATTCATCAATGGAAATAGAAGCCATTAGAATACGATACATGTTCACCTTCAACCCCGCAGCTGCCGGACGTGCTTGTTTTGGGACTATTTGCAATGAGTATCGCATTAGTAGATATGTGTCCTTAAAAATGTAAGGTACATTCAGTTATATACAAACGGGACAGAGACAAAGTAATAATCCTATTTTAACGTGTCCTGCATTTTAACTTACTGAACAGATAAATTGAAATGTTCTGATTCAGAGCCCCTGCAGTTCGTCCAAATTAGAACCACAACAATACTCCTGAGTCCTGAACACCACACTGAGCACACGTTCAGCTGGGCTCTGACTTTGTTCAACAAGATGTCTTGTTGCGGTTGAGCTCAGAGCTGGAGATGATCTCCATATTCTACCACACTAACTAGTCCTAAACATAGTACACGGTACACACTTTTTTAAAAACAATTCAAAATATTACACAAAGGTTGTAAAGCACACTCTGAATCGATCCGAATATTTGATTTCCGCGATCCGTTTAGGCAACAACAGGCAACGTGGTGCTTCTCCAGCAAAGCATTTCTCACTTTTGTGAACTACTGGTGCTATTAACAGACCAACCTATGCAGCTCGTCAGGATGGCCGAGTGGTCTAAAGCGCCAGACTCAAGGACTCCTGTCTTTCCATTGCTTGGGTGTTCTGGTTTCTGAATAGAGGTGTGGGTTCAAATCCCACTCTTGACAGCTGGTACCTTTTCCCTGACTTGCATTTTTCCCGTCTTGTTGTGCTCGCTGACAATGACAGGAAGAGGAAAATGGAGAAACCGGTTTGGGGGCACATGATCTGCAGGGAAATCCTTCGTGAACACTTACACATTATTAGCAGAAAGGCTAATAGGCTTCGATTTCTGCCTTAAGAACTGTTTGGGCTGCCTGTAATCGAGTAAAGATTTAAGGCCAAGCTATGCATTCAAAGGTGAAAGACCGAAATATAAATCCAGAAGAAGATTTATTAAAACATATTGTTTTCCTTGCGGTTTCTCCTTTATTTAATTAAATGTGGCATTGTGAAATCAACCTGTAGCCCTGCATACCCTGCATACCTTGTGATGCACCCTACTGATAGTGCTCTTTCCTTTATAGCATTTATTCGTTTCCTCTCCTACCAGCCTTTACAAGCCACCCAGTTTTCTCTGAGCCAGTGTGAGGTATGAGGCAGTCGAGGCTAATGCAGCCGAGCGCTCTAAAGAGGTGGATTAAAGCTCCAGTCTCTTTGAGGGTGTGAGTTGGAATCCCACTGCTGCCAAATATCTCCAACTATCTCTGTGTTAAGAAGCACTTCTTTTTTTGTTGTTATTTCCCTTCAGTTTAAACCAATTTCAGACCAATTAATTTAAACAACCACGCTGTTCTTATGGCATGGCATTGTCTGGCAAAAAAATAACATGACACTTCCTTTAAAACACACATTTTCTGTGGAGGGAACAGGAGAACTTGTGCCATTCAACCGTATAGCATGATGTCATTTTCTCATGCTCATTTTTAGATGCTTGTCATCGAATCTATGATCCTTATGAGTACAGTCACCCTCCATTCAGGTAGCACAGATATAATGTGCCACGTTTTCAGAGAATCGCATCAAATACAGGTCAGAAGAAGACGACAAAATGTCCACTAGGCAGTTTGATTTTTTTTTCTTGTTTTGTAAGACAAGGAGACCGGCTGTTCAAAAAGTTACCTCACACTGGAGCCACTCTTTCCAAAGGCTCAGAGAGAGATAATACCGCAGGTAACACCAAGTGAGAAACATCATGAGCATTTGTAAAAGCTCTCTACCTGCCCACTCCCCACACTGACATGTGTCAGAGCAGAGCATTTCTAAAACAGGAATTACACATTTCGGAATGTGCCCTCCTTTATACATTAAATAAAAGGTCTGAAGCCTGCTCCAAAGAAGAACTATATTCAGAGCTGCCAAAGAAGTCGAGATTTCACCAAGTGACAGGAAGCATCTCAGAAAACGATGGTACAGTCGTTTCCACACGTCGGACAAGAAGAGCTGAAGCCACCCGGCGTTCTCCGACCAAGTAATGTGAGGATGGAGGGTCTCATCAATGGTAGTGTGGCTGAGTGGTGCGTTTTAGGCTCCAGTCTCTTCAGAGGTGTGGGTTTGAATCCTACCACTACCAGGTCTTTCTGTGTTAAAGCCTTGCTCACTGAGCTAGGTTTTTCACGATTGTCTTTGTAAGCTTAATATCAAGGCAGAAAAAAGCTTTAGTTTTCTTCTCAACAGAAATGCTCATTGGATTGCTCATTATGCAGGGAACAACTTTTGAGTCCGTGCGAATCGTAGTGTGCCGTCAATTCCATTTAATAGTGCTTTTGTGTGGCTTTTGTGTGGCAGCGTTTTTGTCAGTGAAACTTGAACGCTCTGCTTTTTCACGCTCAATTGTCGGTAGGAGTACAGTTTATTTAATCTTTGCGCACAGTGCTCCATCAGAAATACTTTGTCCAAATTTAGAAGAGATTGGAATTTAGTGCATGTGTTTACAACGCATACCTCAAACAACAACACCATTTAATGGGAAATTGATTCGCTTCTTGCTGTTGTTCCTGTGGTTGCGGTAGTTAGAAAGTTGAACACTCTTTGATGTTCTGCTATACTACTCACTGGGTCGGCTTTATCAATTGGCTCAGAAAGGTCAACTGTGATTTGGCTCTGTAAAAATCATTAGCAGTGTCGTTATTTTTTTCTGTGTGTATGGGTGTACTTTTAAAGCATGTGAAAACACGAGGTTGTGGATTTCTCCAAATAGCAACGGCAAGTTTTAAACCTGTGATAAACATTCTTCCAGTTGAATAGTTTTACTCCAAGGAAAAGGCAGCGCAAAATAGAGAGTCGATATTCAAAGACTTCAGTGTCTGTACTGGACTGCTTGTATGCGGACATCACTCAAAATCCCTAATATGTTTCTTCCGAATTCAGTTTTGCAGTGCTTTAGTGCTTTACTGTTTTCAGAGGGTCTTTTACTGATGCTGCTGTAGTAGAGAAGTGACAATCTTCTGTCCATTGCAGTTGAGAACGGATTTAATACGGAGCTGCGGAGAAATGTCTGCGGCAAATATCGCTGCAGAACTTGCCTGTGCACAACACCGAAGAGAAAAAGAAATACCACAGGGTTGCCCATAAGAGTGAAAAATAGACATCAATTGTTCAAAGAATTACAACACTCTTCCTCTTACAGTGGTCTCATGTTATTTTTCTTGCAATAAGAACAGTGGGATTGTTCGACTGTGTTGTTCCCCAACTGGTTGAATAATAATAACAATAATAATAGTGGTGGTAGCTGATCATTCTTGTCCGTGGCCGAGTGACCTGTGCAAGTATGTAGGTTGAATTCTAACCATTCGGTGCTTATTTCAACTAATGCCACGTTCCTTTTTCTAGGTCTTCAAATAATTCACAATGTAGAGGTATCTTTAGTAATAAGAAAAAAGGTGCACCTCGGAGATCCATCTCACAAAAGCAAAGACTTCTTAAAGTGCACTTCTGAGCTTTAGAACCCGAAGGAGTTATCTCTCCTAGTTATTAAATGTGCAGATAATGAAATCTGTAATTTCGATTTCCAGCACAGTTCTCTCCAAGGTTCTGCAACCTTCCAGTAAGCGCGGTACTTATACAGCAGTACACGGCGGAGTAATGCCGAGCTTGTGAGTTCAAGACTCACATGGAGCAGTTTTGCCTGTGTTTTCAGCTGCAGAAACTTAACATCCATTGCCCTAAGATTGTCAAAAAGCAATTCCTTCTCTTTCATTTGAAGTCAGATGAAGAGGAGTCCCAACAAAAGCAGCTAGCAGCAGTGGGATTTGAACTCACACCCCAAAACAGACTTACGCCTCGACCCAGTGTCTTAGACCACTCAGCCATGCTACCTGTCATAGTAGGCCTCTTTGTCTCATTACTTGCTCGGAGAAAGCCGGGTGGCTTTTGCTCTTGTCACCCGACTTAGTGGCATTATGACCGTGGAAACGACTGCACCTGCTTTTTTCTGAGATGCTTCCCCTCTCATGGGGAGATCTTGACTTCTTTAACACTTCTGGATAAAGTTCTTCTGTGGAGCAGGCTTCAGACCTCTGCGTACAGCACCTTTGATGCCATTTTATTTTTACAGCAGCCACATCTGAAAAGTTATGTTTTTTAATTTTTATTTGAACAACAAAATTAAATTCAATACAAACAAGAACACATATAACATATTAAGAAAATCGTCAGGGGCACATGCTATAATACAATTACACTTTATGAAAAACGATTACACAAGGTAAATAAAGATAAGGTACGCACAGCTTGTTCTTACATTTCAAAAGAGTCCGTAAATACTCCTTTACGTCTATTTTGAACTGTTCAAACGTAGGACTCTTCCCAGACCATTTCACTTTATACCACATTCCTAAACGAGGATACATCTCCTGTTTTAGAACTATTTTGGGCGATATGGCTTATACAACACACCCACAGTATTCTAATGGTGGACTGCAGATCTGTGCTATAGTTCAGTCGAATTCGAAGGATCCAGCAATCGTACTGGATTTGACTGGGATTCTGAAATGTCTCTTGCAAAAGTATTCGGGTGTAGTGTGCTCTCTGAAGGCACCAGTTCTGTAGGGTTTGGGCATTTACTGGGACAATTATTAATTGTAGCAGTAAATCACAAAATGATTCTTTTAATGGCTTTAGAATCCAACCATGCGATATAACTCAAACAACGCACACACACAGGTACTAATACAGGAGGATACATTTATTAATACATAGAATATGCATGTAAACCCTAACAGATCTTATCGAGAGGGTTATCAGAATCCAAAAGGTATATATTCAATGAGTTACGAAGAGTTACATATATCAAGAGGACATACGTTCAGTATATCATTCATTTAGAACGTTTCGTAAATGAACTTGGTTATAACATCTACATTGGATACTCAAAACAAGTACATAACTCTTAGGAATTAAATCGATATCAATTGGTTGGGATAACAATTGAATTCTCGAGCTGTAATGCATTGAAGTTGAATACTCATCCAATCTCTGGAGATTCAGATCTCCTGAGGGCTCTCTGGCTCCGTGCCAGGCTGTGCTGTGCGGCTTGCGACGGTGCGCTGCTGACGCTCATTGACCGGCTAGTTAGTGTTGGCTTTAACTAGCAAAGTTTGTGCACAGGAGAAAAGATTACTGTGGGTCCCAGCAAGTCAGGAAGAGGACCGGTTCGTTCCTGATGAAGCGCTAGTTCTGAATAGTGATTCAGCTGTCCACAGTTCCGACCTGTTCACGAGGCTTGCTGCTGATGCTAACCTCGGGTGGATCCTCTGGTTACTCTCTGGCAACCTCCGCTCTAGACTCTTAGAGCAAAGGAAAGTTCTGGCACTCGGACACACTGGCCGTTCCGTGGTTGTCCGGGCTGAGTCTCAGGATGGTCAGGAGGCGCGCTGCGAGAATGCCTTTCCCTTGGGAGCCTTCTGCTCCTGGGCTGTCCTGCCCTGGAATTCTCCTTTGAATTGTCCGAAAAAGTTCACAGAATTCTCTCAGGCTCTCTGTGTTGCCTGTTGTTACCTGGAGGAACTTCAGCTCGTTCATTGGCTGAAAGTTCCATGGGCATCAGAGTCCCACGTGGGTTACTCGGCCCTACCAGTCCCTGATTGGTTGATCAAGGTGAGATATGAGTCACTTACTCCTGACACTTAGGAATGCAGTCCAGATGTCCATCTGGCACTCCCTAGACAGATAGGCGCCAATGGATGACCATTGATCATGATAGCCAGGCTTAGCTAAGTGCATCCCCCTTTGGGAGCTGTCCCTTATCAAAAGAAAACATCTTTAAATCAGCCTGCATGAATAGTTTCTCTGTGGCTGCACCACAGAGATGAACAGAGATTTGAGGCCTCATTTGGGAAAGCACCGCAATACTTAATTCTGTCTTCCTAACAAGCATTGCCGCTACACGGGTTTGCTTCAACCTTTGATAAAAAAAGTGATCTGATCTGAAACTACCCAGCTTACAATCTCTGAGGTAGTTGTCACTAAACTTGGACGTGGTGTGGCACACATGTGCCGTGTGCCTTTACTTTTGTAAAAAACTGGTATCGGGAAAAGTTTCTTAATATTTCTTTTGATTAGCATGGAAGAAAATGTGATCATTACCTATGGAATTTCCCGCCAGCGTGGAGCTTGAATTCACAACCTTGAGATTCAGTGTTCAAGAGTCACAGAAGAGGTCGGCCTGGTCTTCAGTTTGCCAACGATAAGCTCCGGCAGTGCTCCTCTGTAAAGCAGATTGTTCGGATCGGTTATGTGGGACGGCACTTCGATACTAAGATCGTTTTCAGCACACACATGGTTTCCCCCCTTCACGCAAAAAACATAGACGAAGGAAGCTCTCTTGTCTTGGGCTGCTGACTCCCGGATTTAAAGCGCTCTGGGTGCCAGCTAAGTCTCTAACAAGCACACTATAAAGACAGGAATTACACTTTGCTCACGTCACGCATGGAATGGCGAGGCTACTTGTTCCAATATTATCTAGTCTCACCTCATATGGTGCCGATTCCTGGTTTTCATTTAAGAAAGAGCACTGCAAACACCGTAAACAGTGCAAAACGTGTGATGAAAGAAGTCTTTTCCCCCCTTTGTCTAACGCAGAACACAGCGGAGTCATGCCGAGGGTTGTGAGATCAAGATTTCAGTGGAGCACTGTCGTCTACGTCTTTAGCTACATGAGTTGGACATCCTCTTGTACACGGAAAGCAGATTGAGATCCTCTCACATGAAAAGTGCCAGATAAAAGCCATTTCTCTTCCTTTCTCTTAGTGCTGGAGCTATCGCATGTAAATGAGGCAACTTGCAAGGCGAGCAGGCTCGGTGCACACCGAACGCAGATGTCTCAGAGCAGTTGAGACGTGTCCAAGTGGCTGTCAAAGGACAGCCCTTTGCCGGCACTGTGGCTTAGTTGGCTAAAGCGCCTGTCTAGTAAACAGGAGATCCTGGGTCCGTTTCCCAGCGGTGCCTTTCTTCCTGTCTTACTGTACAGAATTTATCCTTACGGGCAAATCCCATGCCTTTTAATTCAGGTGAATGCAAGTGTTCGTTTCCTTTCTGGAACAACTTGTTTTGAAAGAAATCTATACAGCTTGCGAAAGATGAAACACAAATCTTGCTTATCAGTGAAGAAGAGGTACTCCGAGCAGGCCAGCTAATACCAGCAAAGTTTTTTTTTTCACCCTAACCCAGAGAATGGAGAAAAGCGAGGCACCTGTGGCTCTGCAGTGTAATCAGTTCGCGAGTTCCGCGGTTAGCTGAAAGAGTGGTAAATGGAGCTCGCCCCAGCCCGTCCTTATTCTTTTCAAGAGGATAAAAAATTAACTTTGCCGCCATTACTACCAGCTTTAAAAGACTGCCATGGGCACAGAAAAAAACACACTACAGATGACTTTTCTGGAACCGAAGCAGAGATTCCTTTACGAACCAACTGATAAAGCTCAGCCAGTGAATACTGTTAACAGAATGTGAAAGCACGATCAACTTTGTAACTGCAACCACAGGAAAAACAGCAAGAAGCAGGCTCCATTCCCCATTTAAATCTGTCGTGCGAGGCATGCTTTTTGAACGCATGAAGTAAATCCCACGATCGCTTTTGAACTTGGACAAAGTACTTCCAAAGGAGCGCTATGCGCAAAGATTTAACAAGCTCAACCCCCGCCAACGATTCGGTGTGAAGAAGCAGAACATTCAAGTTTCACAGACAGAAGCAGCACGCCAGCACAGCCAACATTAAAACGGAGGGCACACTACGATTTGCATTGACACAAAAGTGATCTGGGCAGACGTCGTTCCCTGCATAACGCAAAAAGTGGCAAAGCGCTTTTGGGTTGAGAGGACGCAAGAAGGTTTTTGTTTTGTGCCTTGATGTCAAGCTGAGAAAGTATCTTTAAACACTTTGCTTAGTTTCTCGAGAGACTGCCAAAAAGCAGTTCCCTCCCTTTCGTCTGAAGTCAGCTGAAAAGGGGTCTCGACAGAAGCACCTGGCAGCAGTGGGATTTGAACCCACGCCCCCGAAGAGACTGGAGCCTTAATCCAGCGCCTTAGACCGCTCGGCCACACTACCCGCTGTGCGCTGTCTCTTTGTCTCATTACTTGCCGGGAGGAAGCCGGGTGGGTTTTGCTCTTGTCGCCCGACTTAGTGGCGTTATGACCGTGGAACCGACTGCACCTGCTTTTTCTGAGATGCTTCCCCTCTCATGGCGAGATCTCGACTTCTTTAACACCTCTGGATAAAGATCTTCTGTGGAGCAGGTTTCAGACCTCTGCGTACAGCACCCTTGATGTCATTTTATTTTTACAGCAGCCGCATCTGGAAAGTTGTGTCTTTTACGTTTTATTTGAACAACAAAACTACATACAATACAAACAAAAGCACATATAACGTATCAAGAAAATCATCAGGGGCACATGCTATAATACAATTACACTTTATGAAAAACGATTACACAAGGTAAATAAAGATAAGGTCCGCACAGCTTGTTCTTACATTTCGAAAGAGTCCGTAAATACCCCTTTACGTCTATTTTGAACTGTTCAAACGTAGGACTCTTCCCAGACCATTTCACTTTATACCACATTCCTAAACGAGAATGCATCTCCTGTTTTAGAACTATTTTGGGTGGTATGGCTTATACAACACACCCACAGTATTCTAATGGTGGACTGCAGATCTGTGCTATAGTTCAGTCGAATTCGAAGGATCCAGCAATCATACTGGATTTGACTGGGATTCTGAAATGTCTCTTGCAAAGGTATTCGGGTTTGCTTGAACCTTTAATAAAATAGTGATCTGAAACTACCCAGCTTACAATCTCTGAGGTTCTTGTGGCAAAGCACAGTCATACCTGACCTGTCTGGAATGACTACTGAGAGTCTTTATCCAGAAGTGACGGCACCACTCCCAGTAGAATGAGAGAGAAATACAGCATGACATGGGGAGTCATGGGGCTCCCACAGTTTGTTTTTCCTCATGTTACTGATTTTTTCACTAACATTTTGATCTTTTCACAATCAGACCTTTTTTCACATTTAATAAAATCTTTTAACCAGCAAACCGGTTTTATCGGTTTGTGAGGTTTGTGAATGCGTGCAGTAAGTCCTTATTGAACTAGGACAAAATATTCCTGATGGAGTGCTGTGCGCAAACATTGAATAAACTCGACCTTTGCAGATGATTCGGCATGAAGAAGCAGAAGATTAATTTTTCACAGACAAGCAGCACACCAGTACAACCAATATTAAAATTTAATTGACAGCTCACAAACATTTGCACTGACACAAAGGTGATCTCAACTAAATGGAGAGAGGATTCTGTGTTAATTGTGCTTCTCCTGGGAGAGGTCAAGTTGAGAAGTTCATGATAAAAGGGTGGTAAATATCCTGTCCAGGAATATCGGGGCTGTAGGGGGTCAGATCTATAGATGTAGTAAACACATTAGTGGAGACGGTGTGTCTGGTCTCTGTGAGAGAGCCGGGCGGGAAGAATAATCTGTGGTCTGGGAAGAAGAGACCCTCGGAGGCGCTCCACACAGGAGAGAATGAAAAAAATATATATTTTTCAGGGACGCTGATTTTTCTCTTTGAGGGAATTAAAAGCATGTATAGCGAGTGACTTCGTGGCGCAACGATAGTGCGTCTGACTCCAGCTCAGAAGATTGCGTGTTCAAATCACGTCAAGGTCAGCTGATGGGTTTGCAGGTGCTGCTGGTGCCCAACCCGGAAATTACACCACGCTGTTCAGTTTTATCTGTACACCACATAGGTAATCTGAACGAAATAACAGAACAGTACAGAACACGCAGTCAGGAGCTTATGCAGCGTTTCATCTTGAACACGACAAGAGAAAAGGCACACTGCACGTCTGCGAAACATCACGTCTGACTTTAGAGAAAGTGACATCAGAGAATGGAAGTTTCAGACCGCTTTTTTGTTACAGGTTCAAGCAAACCTGAAAGTTAGGGAGTGTTTGGTCACTTTTGTATGAAAAAGTGTCTGAAGCCTGTAATTATAATTTGCCCTTTTTTAATTGTGGTTGAAATCCACTCCCATGTACCAAGACCTTACAGTATATTCATGTTTACTTAAATGACTAACTATTGGACATTAGTTGGTGTTTTTTTTGTAACGATTTGCTATTTCATGCAGGAACGAAAGGAACCCAGACCCAACGTTTGCTTTCAGGTGCGGTTCATTTACATAACGGACATATATTTCTGAGGAGCCTGATTTAAATCACACAACCCCGGTAGAAGTCGAATCGACAATCTTATAAACCGAAATCAGACGCGTTATCCATTAAACCACTAGCCCGTCACGTAACTCAATTGCACCATGGTGAGTTCAGCGCCGCTACTAGTAATACCCCACCCCCATCTTAAATTTCTACGTGAGAAACGTGTTTTCTACATTTTTATCAGTTTTAAAAAATCATCACTTTTAAGCAGACAAAGCCTTTATGTGTCGCTCTGAATTTCTAATTGATTTAGAATTCCAAGAAAAAAGAGTTTTGTTCCACAACGGCGTGAAATGATCACGTCTTTCACTCTACTTCTCTCTAGTAGTAAAGCAGATCTTGCTAGGTGAGCATTTGCTCCGGTAAATTAGGTCACTTTTCATGTTAACTCACTTCTTCTAAACACAACATTTCCTGGTGCATGTTTTCTCCATGAAAAAAGACATTTTCCCTTACATGATTTCTCGTTTTGTTTCATCAAAGAGTACAGAAAGAAGAAAGAAAGAAAGGAAAAGTGTCGTAAATGAACTCTGTCGCCCTTGGGAGATGTCAAGCGCATTGGACATGAAAAGTGCACAATAAAAGCCATTTCTCTTCGTGTCGGGACTCCTATTGAATGTAAAGGAGGGAACGTGCTCAGCCAGCCGACTCAGCGCTTACTGAACGCAGGTGTCTCAGAGCGGTGTGTCCAAGTGGCAGTAAAAGAGGAGAATTCTGCCGGCGCCGTGGCTTAGTTGGTTAAAGTACCTGTCTAGCTAACGGGAAATCCTGGCTCCAAATCCTAGCAGTCCATCGCCTGTGTTGCACTGGACACCCTGTAGATCATCAAAAGCATATTGAGCTCCTTGGTAATGAAATTGCCGGATAAAAGCCATTTCACATCCTTTCTCAACATGCTCAGCGAGAAGGCTCGCCGCACACCGAACGAAGATGTGACAGAGCAGTGTGTGCAATTGGCTGTAAAAGGGTACTGCTTCGCCCTCGTTGTGGCTTAGTTGGTTAAAGCTCCTGTCTAATAAACAGGAAATCCTGGGTTCAAATCCCAGCGGTGCCTTTCTTCCTGTCTTCTCGCACCGTTTATTGATATAGACAACATGCTTCTGCATTATGTTTAAAAGAAGTGTTCATTTCCTTTTTGGCACAGCTTATTTTTCAAGAAATCCACACATTGCGAAAGATAAAGTGCTCATCTTTCTTATCAATGCAAAAGAATTACTGCCAGCTGGCAAGAAAATGACAACGATTTGTTTTTACTTTAGCCAAAAATCTGTGAATGTAGAAAAAATACGACATGTGTTAGTTTCTATGCCACACTCAGGGTGTCCTTCAGTTAAACACAACGTTGGTAGATCAAAGGCACGCAGAGACACACTTCGAATTAATCCGATCTAAACATTACCTTCTCTAAATGTGATTGAGTTTCTTTCCACGTCCTTAGCCATCTTGATGTTTGCAGAGATTTTCAACTTTTGACACGAGTCAAACTACGAGTAAATAGTTGAGTACCTAAGTCAATATCACCGGGAATGTGAAAATAAATGTAAACATCAATATTTCTGCTGTCTCCTGAGAAACACAAGTATAGAGTCAAAACACAATAAATAATGCTAAAAAATTATTCAGTTACATCCCCTTTAAATATGTATTTCCTTAATATCAGTTCTCTTCCCTCCCCAGGACACTTGCAAATTCACTATAGCATATTAAAAGCTGTGTGTAAGTCTTACATGTGTTCTGTCACATCTGGGTGTTAAATTAATAGATGTGTTGTGTTATTTAATATGATTTGACTCCACGCTTGTGTTTCTCGGGAGACAGCAGAAATATTGGGGATTTGCGGCTACAGAAAATAATGTGAACTTTACAGGCTAAAGTAAGGTTACGTTAAAGAAACAAAAACTTATTGTCACCCTTTTTAACGTGATTTTTTAAGACATTTGTTCGGAATAGTATATCTTCTCGTGTCTTTGGCTGTTATCCTACAATAACGGTGGTGAAATAGCAGGAATGTGCGGAAAGAATCGGAGATTGAACAGAAGACTCATCCAGTCGATAGTAAGGTTGTGTAGGACCGCACACACTACGATGTCAGTGTTGAGTAGCGTGGTTTAAAAGCTTCTTCACGAACCAGGAAGGAGTAGAAACCTAAAGTCTTCTGATCCGTAATCAGACACGTTATCCAGTGTGCCATTGGCGTTTGCATCGCGTTCCCATACAGCACCACATTCAGTTCAGAGCCGCTACTATTCATGTGTTTTGTACGTGTGTCTAGTTACTACGTCTTTCATTATGTCTGGTTTAAAATAATGTATCTTTAAAACAGACAAAGAGTTTATGAGTCTCCCTGAAATTCACACACGAAGAATAAAAGATATCGCGTTTAAAAAGAATACAGAGATGCCGGCGATAGAAAACGGAGCGTCTTAAGTGCGCGCTATCACTGAACTAAACTCCCGATCGGTAAGTTTGTCGGCGGCTTTTTAATTGTGTTAGGAAGAGCAAACAGTCCACAGTGTACATTTTAAAGGTCTAAGCAAAACAGTCAGACGTGAGGATTATTCAGAACAGGAGCCTCTACTTCTTTGTATACTGAGCTTTCGGGTGAACATCAAAGTGAAAGACAAATTCGCAATTTTCACTTTTTGATTAAGGAACAAGAAAACACCATCCTTCGAGCTGGATTCAAACCAGGGACATAAGAAATGCCCACTGTTTTTGTTTACAGTCTTAAGATCTAGTAACTGAGCTATCGAGAGGTCGAACAGCAAATGCTTTGTCACACGTGTAGCCCAATGTAGTTTAGTGTTCCTCTTTATTTAAATCCCAGTTCGACATCAAAATACTCACTCCCATAGTCTCGTTCAGAAGAAGAAATGGACCAGGCTTCCACTGTATAAACGTCCAGAGTTCTTAACGTAAAACGTTTGAAGGGACATCAGTGCTGGCGGAAATTGACCCTTTTTCTAGTGGGATCAGGATCATATAAAACCATTCTTTTGGCTTGAGAAGAGGATCATGGAGACACTCAAAACATCCCTGTCTTTGCTTCTTTCAAGGACGAATGGAGTATTGAGCTGCAAGCATCGGTTCAAATCAAAACTCTCTGCTACTGCAGTTGCTTGTCTGAGAGTTTCTTCAAATCTTTCAACTGAACGTTGATATCAAGGGATATTGACGGTAATATCATACGGATTTTGGTTTTCTTTTGATCGAAAATTGTATTAAAATACAAGCCTCTTTCACATTTGTATAATACTTTCCCTTGCATCCTCAGATAAAAATTCTAAATACCACAAAGTTACAATATATGGAATAGCATTTATTTTAAAATGTATTTTAAAATTTGCATTTAATTAGAGCTATATTTAGAGCTTAGTAAAGATAACATTGCTAATATTGATGGAGTAGAAATGTAAGATGAATTGATAGCTTTTTCTGAGCTAAAAAGTCCTACAACGCCTCCTGTAACAGGTAAGGACTCATAGCAAGACATTGCTATTGCATTGCGCATTTTGCAGATACGACCAGTTTCTGCTTCTGGTGAGTGCATTTTTTCCAAACTGAAATTAACAAGAACATGTTCAAGATGCGCCATGTCCCTAAATCGTTCATCAGGACTACTATTAATATCAGGTGAAAGCAGTACAAAGCATAAATTTAACCTATTAAGAGACTATATCTGTCAGCTACTGCTGTAAGCCATGTTCAGCCAACGCTAGAAATATTACTGCTCTACTACAGTAGCTAAAGAAAGCAAGTCAGACTTAGAAACGGATCACAAGTCGAAGACCTAAACCGACGAGAATGGGATTCGAACCCACGCGTGCAGAGCACAATGGATTAGCAGTCCATCGCCTTAACCACTCGGCCACCTCGTCACGAAAGCTATCTACCCTTGGGCATGATTTTGGTCGGCGACCAGGCTCAGCGCACATCGACCTCAGATGTCTCAGAGCGGTGTGTCCAAGCGGCTGTATAAGAATAGGTAATAGGTTTATTCCATGCTGGAAAAAAGAAGAAAGAGACAACAACGTTTCGGCCGTGGAGCCTTCTTCAGGTGTGAGAGAGACAGGGCAGTAGGCAAAGGTAAAGTAGCGGGAGAACAAAGGTTTGAGGGTGGGTACCCACCTGTATAAGAATAGTGTTCTGCCGGCGCTGTGGTAAAGCTGGTGAAAGCACTTATTTCATAAAGAGGAGATCCTGGATCCGAATTCCAGCGGTACCTTTTTTCCTGTCTTGTTTTACAGAACATGTAATTTGGGACACTCAAAGAGGTCTTGATTTGGTTTAATGCGTTTATTCATTTCCTTTGCAGAAAAACTTGCTTTTTTTAAAATCATATAGCTTGCGAAAGATGAAATGCGAGAGAATTTTTTTGTTCACCAAAAGTATGTAAATGAAAAAAAGCAAGGTGTAAGCATTTCTGTGGTGCAACCTGTTAGCGTGTTTGGCTATTAACTCCAAGGTGGGTTTTTTGATCCCACCCAGGGACGCACTTCTTCCTATAGTAAACATCATCGCCGCAAAAATTTAATTGTTCCGCAAAACCTGAACTATTTTGATATTTGCAGTAGTAAACAATTGAGTACCAGAGTCAACATTACCGGGAATTTCCAATAATTACGGACATTGGCAATTTCCAAGCAGTTAGTATTCACCCATGGAATTATAGGTTCCAGTGGGTGGCGGGAGAATTCACTTATGCTCCCGTTGCATCTTCAGCTAAAGTAATTTAAAATACATAGCAAAATTGTTTGAGAACTTGACAAGCAAAAACGACAGATCGCCGAAGTTGTATTTTAATATTTTCGTATATTTACTTTAATTTGAATATAAATGTTAACATAAACGCTGTTCAATATAATGTAATTTTGTTGTACTTTTAAAATATTTTAGCTGAGGATGCGAGGGGGGCTATTACACCTTGCCAAATATCTAAATAACTGTAAAATAGGCTGGCATTTTAATAAAACAGGCGATCAAAAGAAAGCTACAAATAGTACGGTATTATGCTCAATATCCCTCGATATTGAAGGTCAGATGAAGAACTTGAAGAAACTCTCAAAGAATCAACGGCAATAGCAGAGGATGTTGATTTTGAACCAACGTTTGCACCTCAATTATCCAGCAGTCTTTGCTTGACAGACTTCCTCAAGATATTCGGTGTTCTATACAGAAAATCGAAAATTAAAAGTGCTAATGTGCCAAGAGGGGTGGCCCGAGGCAAAGACTGCGGTAGAGGAAGAATAAGCTCCGCACGATAACGCGTGTCTAATACTCGGCCTCTGAAAGGCATCATATTCGTTGAACTGCCTCCCAGCTGTGACTCTTACACGAATTTCGCGGTACGTGTGTACGAGCTTATAATTCAGGAATATCAATGGTCAGACGTTTATGGTGGGTTTGTGTTTTGTATTATTTAGTGAATGGAAAAAAACATTTTCAAAAAAAGCTCGAATGAAATAATAAAAAAAGTTTATTTGCCTGTTTGTTGTAACAGCTGTGCCAAAAATATTCATCTACATCAGAATAGTACCTGAACGTGACTGGACCTTGTTGGATTTTAGGAAATTTATTTTTGCACATCTTCGCCTACGATCAGGAATACCTTCCTGTTTTCAGCGTATTTATTGTTTCTACCTGTGATCTCGGAAAGGAAGACCCACTACCTGTGAAATAGGTAAAACCGAAATATTCTGGGAATTTGCTGTGGTTTGAGAGGAGTGTATGAAGGTATTAAAGGAGAGAAGAGACGCGCATTCCGCAGGGGGAGCACAAAACCATGAACCCCGCCTGTGTCTTTTCTTATATAACCGCTGAGCCCGGACACAGCGTCTCCAGCCAGTGAAATACAGGATAAACCGCAAGGAAAACAATGTTTCTTTTAATAAGTCTTCTTCTGGTTTTCTATTTCGGTCTTTCACATTTGAATGCATACTTTGCAGTTAATCTTTCCTCGATTACAGGCAGCCCAAACAGTTCTTAAGGCAGACATCGAAGCCTATTTGACTTTCTGCTAATCACATAAGTGTTCAAGAAGTACTTCCCTGACCATCATGTGCCCCCAAGCCGGTTTCTCCGTTTTCCTCTTCCTGTCGTTGTCAGCAAGCACAAGAAGACAGGAAAAACGCAAGGCAGGGAAAAGACGGTAGCTGTCAGAAGTGGGATTTGAACCCACGCCTCTATTCAGAGACCAAAACACCCAAGCAATGGAAAAACATGAGCCCTTAAAACTGGCGCATCAGACCACTCGGCCATCCAGACAAGCTACAGAAGATGGTGTGCTGGAAGCACAAGTCATTCACAAAACTGAGAAATGGTTTGCTGGAGAAGCGCCAAGTTGCCTGTTGTAGCCTAAACGGATCGAGGAAATCAAATTTTCGGATCGATTCAGAGTGTGCTTTACAGCCATTGTGTTATATTTTGATCTGCTAGGGTGCAGTCGTCTTCACAATCTGGATTATCTCATAAAGAGCGACGTCAGTGTAAAACAGCTATCATTTTTAAGAACAGACGTTGTATTGCATATTAATAATTGATTTATTTTCCTGATTACAATACAGTATACTTTCCTGATTGCAATGTATTGTGAAGCATAAAAGCCAGCTGCATCAATCTCTATTACGCGTCATTTATGAAGGCGTTTCAAATAGCAGCCAGTGCAGTACTTTTGGAGCATGTATTACATTGTAAATAGTCTTATTTAAATTCACACACTGTTATTTAGACAGCGCAAACCAGTCTGACCTCCTTCAACTTTCTGTGCTCGCTGAGTAGATCTTAAAGCAGCTGCAGCCAGAGTAGCCGTAATGGCAACACAGTGCTTGGAGTTCGGCTACTCTTATTTCTTCTGCAGAACCACCGGCATCGGAATATACTGATCCGCATAAGAAGCGCTTTCGGTTTCTGATCGTTTTTATTGAGCGCTGCTCTAAACTTGCTCGTACTTGTTTTTCCCATGAAAAAAGACATTTTTCTCATTACATGATTTCACTTTTTTTCTTTTCAACAAGTAGAAAGAAATAAAATATAATTCCGTATAAGAGACACAGGTTGGATGGTTGGTGGTCTAAGGCGTTGCGTTTAGGTTTCAGCTTTTCCTGGAGACTTTTGTTTAAACCCCACTTCTGACAACGTAGAAACGATAAAATCCCTAGGTAGAAAGCATCTCGCATTTCACGTGTTCAATGTTAATTGTCTCAGTGGTTGCCTCAGTGAATGATGGACCTTCTCTCTTGCAGGGTGACGGAAACTTCTTCAGAGAGGGAGCCTCTGGAGTTTACAGCCAGTGCAGTTTCTCCTGGAGACGTATGTTCAAATCACACTTCTGATGAAAAGCTTTTCTCGTTAGAGTAGAAACGATAGAAGCCTTAAGTGGGAAAAAAAATCACGGCACGGCTTTTCTTCATCAAGAGCCGAGACAACAGAAACAGACTTCAAACTGACATGAATTACTTCATGAGCGTTTATGACCGTCTTTAAAAAGCTGAGAGCAGGCGAAAACGTCATTGGAAATGAGGAAATGTCTGCTGACTGTAAACAGAGCTCACGCTCAGCTGCGAATAAGCGCTCCTCTTTAGTACAGTGCTGAGTGCCTACGTTTGCTGCGGGGGAGACCGGGGTACTTTTCTGTGACAGGGCGCTGGTTTAATTTTTTAACAACCTGACTCCACTTAAAAGTGTGTACTGTGTACTAACTTTCGAACTACTTAGTGCGGTAGAATATGGAGATCATCTCTAGCTCTGAGCTCAACTGCAACAAGAAGTCGTGCTGAACAAAGTCAGAGTCCAGCTGAACGTGTGCTCAGTGTGGTGCTCAGGACACGGGAGCATTGTTGTGGTTCTAATTAGCACGAACTGCAGGGGCTCTGAATCAGAACGTTTCAATTTATCTGTTCAGTAAATTAAAATGCAGGACACGTTAAAATCGGATTATGACTATATAACCGAATGTCCCTCACAGTTTAAAAGATACCAGTAAGGACACACAATTACTAATGCGATACTTATTGGAAATAGTCCCAAAACAAGCACGTATCGCAGCTGGTAGACCCCTGTAATAATTTTGCAGTGACAGAACACTTTGAAGATTTGCAATCTATTTAAATATGAATTTTCTAAATTTCAGTTCTCTTCACTCCCTGGCATAACTGAACTCTCACCTTCACATACTAAAGGCATTACATGCATTAGCTGTGATAATGCTTCTAAGAAGCACAGAATGACATTTAGTTTTGTTCCTCATTTCCCCCAAGAAAAAAAAAGGAGTCAATTTCCGCCTGGAATGATTGATGCCCCATCAAACATGTTTTAATATCCCCGGAAGTTTATACGGTAGAATCCTGGTTTGTGGCTTAAATTCAAGGTAAAAAAGACTAAGGAAACGAGTTGGAAACAATGTCGATCTGGGATTTTACTCATCTGGAACATTTCACTACATTGGGCAGTATGTGTCAGAGTGCAGCTCCTGGTATCCCTTCGATAGCTCAGTTGGTAGAGTAGGGAACTGTAATGGAAACACTTGGGAATCCTTAGGTCGTTGGTTTGACTCCAGCTTGAAGGAAGGTGCCTTTTGTGTATTTTAATCAAAGAGTTAAAATAGTGAATCTGTTTAATTCAGTCGTTGATCAAAAGCTCAATAAACGACGAAGCAGAGGCTCCTGTTCCAAATTCAGCTCCCATCTGATTGTCTTGTTTTGGCCAAGATCTGATCTATGAATTAAGGGACTTCTCTGTCTGCTTTGTAATTCAAAAATACATTTTGTAATGCAAATGTCAAGTTTTTTGTAGATATAAAGGTGTTCTCTGTTTTCAAAGGATAGCTACTTAATTGGCTTTATGATTTGGTATTGATTTTGTATCGTTGTATTATTAACTTTGTGCTTTCTGTGTTTTTATCATTCTCACTCCCTGTGCTGAAAACAGAATTATCTCTTCCCCGAACATCGTCTACAGATCACTTGTGTGCTTTTAACCTTCTCCCAGCTACAGGCGAGACTGAAGCTGGAGATGTGAAGGCACCCGCTGGTGCATCTTCTCCAAATTTCACAATTGCAACAGACTTCTCTTTTTTTTAAAAAAGTAGATATAGCCCTGAAAAAAGCATTAGCTTTATCAGTTTTTACATTAATCGATTTTGAAACAAATATTCTATTTTTATTGCAATTTACATAATAATAATTATTATTATTATTATCGCTTAAACTTATATAGCGCTTTTCTGGACACTCCACTCAAAGCGCTTTACAGGTAATGGGGAATCCCACTACCCCCACCAATGTGCAGCCCCACCTGGATGATGCAACAGCAGCCATACTGTGCCAAAATGCTCACCACACATCAACAATCAGTGGGGAGGAGAGCAGAGTAATGAAGCCAGTTCATAGATGGGGATTATTAGGAGGTCATGACTGGTAAGGGCCAATGGAAAATTGGGCCAGGATGCCGGGGTTACACCCCTACTCTTTCAAGAGACGACCTGGGATTTTTAAAGGCCAGAGAGAGTCAGGACCTCAGTTTTACTTCTCAGCCAATGGACGGCACCTGTTTACAGTTTAGTGTCCCCGTCATTATACTGGGGCATGAGGACCCACATGGACCGCAGGGTGAGCGCCCAGCGACAGAAACCAGATGGTACCGTGTGTCGGGCTCGGCTGCGAGCAGGACAATGACGTCACGGGGACAAAGTAGAAAAAATCAAAACAGTTCTGTAAAAGACCTGTGTCAGCTGTCGGTTAGCAGTCTGGACTCTAAATCCATCGATCTGATTTCAAATCTCTCTAACACCTGAGCTGCGGCTTCTTTTGAGTAGTTATTCAGGAGAACACTATGTTGATTGTATAGATGAAACGTTTAATATATTCAGGTGGGTAGCTACTTCAGCATGCATATCTGCAAAGAAACAAGTAATGTTTGTATATAAATGAATGTCTCTGACAACTTAATGTTAGTTTTTAATTTAGTTTTAGTTTTACGATGTAGGTCAGGCGTTGACATATGCACAAACACACGAAATGTCTCACTCCTGATTCAGCTCATGCTTCATACGAGTGAAGTGATTCCTCCTGCTTCTCGTACAACCATATCAGAACAGAAGCCCGTGTCACCCAGCTCTGATTCAAGAGCGACTCACATCTTGACAGGGTGCCCCTTTGGTCAGAAAAAATAGTTGTCAGAAAATGTGAGAAAAGGAAAGTTATGTACAGTAAGCTTTCACACACAGCTCTCACACACAGCATTAGAGATTGGAATCTGATTGTAAAAAAAAAAACTGCCCGTCTCCCCGGCATTTAACGGTGCTGTTGCTTTTATTTTACATATTGTTAGCATTTTAATGAATTTTTAAAAGATTTATACACAAATCGCTAAATACGAAACGTAAAAAAACCAACTGTAAGCAATTGACCATTCATATTCCTGAATTTTAAATCCCTGTGTTTATCTGTGTCCAAGTGCCTGGTGCAGCTATTTTGAAAGCATACCTCAAGGAGGGCTTTACACGCAGTCTGGGGTATTTTCTCCTTTTACATTTTTGTGATTTTATATCGAACCTGGTATACTCCCAAAAGTGCACAGTAGCTTGTACTGTGTGCCCTGTTTGCCTTTGTAAGCGTTTGTTTAAAAAATAACTTCACAATACGATAAAAACAGAGAAAGCACAAACTTAATAATATAACGATTCAAAATCAAAACCAAATCATAAAGTCAATTAAGTACCTAACTTTTGAAAACAGACAACACATTATCTATAAAAAACTTGACATTTGTATCTATTTTTGAATTACAAAGCAGACAGAGCAGTCCCTGAACTTAAAGACCAGATTTGTTAAAATCCCTTGTACCAATTTAGATTGATCTTGATCAGAACACGACCATCAGACGTGAGGGGAATTCGGAACAGGAGCCTCTGCTTCGTCATTTATTGAGCTTCTGATCAACGTCTGAGTGAAAGTTATTTATTGTCTTTGATTAAAGTACGCAAAAGGCACCTGCGTACACCTTTTAGCTCATAAATTCATCGTACATTTATATCCCATCAATATAAACAATGTTATCTTTACCTAGCACTAAATGTAGCTCTAAATAAATGCAAATTTTAAAAAACATTTAAAAATAATTGCTATTCCATATATTGTAACTTTGTGGTATTTAGAATTTTTATCTGAGGATGCAGGGGAAAGTATTATACAACTGTGAAAGAGGCTCGAATTTTAATACAATTTCGATCAAAAGAAAACCAAAATCCGTAAGATTTTACCGTCAATATCCCTCGATATTGACGTTCAGTTGAAAGATTTGAAGAAACTCTCAAAGAAGCAACTGCAGTTGGAGAGATTGGATTTGAACCGATGTTCGCAGCTCAATAATCCATTCGTCCTCGAAAGAAGCAAAGGTTAGTATGTTTTGAGTGTCACCATGATCCTTTTCTCAATCCAAACGAAAGGTTTTATGTGATCCTGATCCCACTAGAAAAAGAGTTAATTTCCTGCTGCACTGATATCCCTTCAAATGTTTTATAAGAACTCTGGAAGTTTATACAGTAGAAGCCTGGTCCATTTCTTCTACTAAACGAGACTATGGGAGTGAGTATTTTGATGTCGAACTGGGATTTAAATAAAGAGGAACACTACACTACACTACACTTGGGCTACGCGTGTGACAAAACGTTTATTTTCTGACCCCTCGATAGCTCAGTTGCTAGCTCTTAAGACTGTAGAAAAAGCAGCGAGTATTTCTTATGTCCCAGGTCTGAATCCAGTTTGAAGGATGGTGTTTTCTTGTTCCTTATTCAAAAAGTGAAAATTGCTTATTTGTCTTTCACTTTGACATTCACCCGAAAACTCAGTATACAAAGAAGTAGAGGCTCCTGTTCTGAATAATCCTCACGTCTGATTGTTTTGCTTAGACCTTTAAAATGTACACTGTGGACTGTTTGCTCTTCCTAACACAATTAAAAAGCCGCCGACAAACTTACCGATCGGGAGTTTAGTTCAGTGATAGCGCGCACTTAAGACGCTCCGTTTTCTATCGCCGGCATCTCTGTATTCTTTTTAAACGCGATATCTTTTATTCTTCGTGTGTGAATTTCAGGGAGACTCATAAACCCTTTGTCTGTTTTAAAGATACATTATTTTAAACCAGACGTAATGAAAGACGTAGTAATAAGATACACGTACAAAACACATGAATAGTAGCGGCTCTGAACTGAATGTGGTGCTGTATGGGAACGCGATGCAAACGCCAATGGCACAATGGATAACGTGTCTGATTACGGATCAGAAGACTTTAGGTTTCTACTCCTTTCTGGTTCGTGAAGAAGATTTAAACCACACTACTCAACACTGACATCGACGTGTGTGAGGTCCTACACAACCTTACTATCGACTAGATGAGTCTTCTGTTCTATCTCCGATTCTTTCTGCACATTCCTGCTATTTCACCACCGTTATTGTAGGACAACAGCCACAGACACGAGAAGATATACTATTCCGAACAAATGTCTTAAATAATCAAGTTGAAAAGGGTGACAATAAGTTTTTGTTTCTTTAACGTAACCTTACTTTTGCCTGTAAAGTTCACATTATTTTCTGTAGCCGCAAATCCTCAATATTTCTGCTGTCTCCCGAGAAACACAAGCGTGGAGTCAGATCATATTACAGTACACAGCTGATAGTAATTTAAGTAGGGAGCTGCGTCACATAAAATTGCAGTAAAGCGCTTTAAATATGACTCTGAAGTACTGGGAAAGATGATTATTTTGAGCGTGCCTCCCAGGGTCTGCTACGAGGCTGAAGTTGGCTTCTTATTCGCCAGCTTCTTCGCGTTTTTCGTTCCACCTTAAATGCTGCTGCTGTGATGTTATGTCGCCTTTCGCCTGTAGATGGCTCTCTTCGATCAGTACTAATACGGCTGGAATACTGCAGACATCCTCAGTGAAAGGAAATATCCAAATAAATAGCGACTGTTCAAATCATATTTTTGTATGCAATATATTTCAGAAAATCGCAAACCAATTTTGAAAACTCACCATAACACGGACTTACACTGGGAAAAGGTGATTGTACTTTCTGCTTATTGCTACGGCCTTCCCCCCCAATTATGAAAATGTCTCACAGTTCTGACACCGACGTGTGAAAGACAATGTAACAGACTATCAAAATCCTGAAGTACAAAACATTTTAATGCACCAGTTTTTTTTAAATATGACCCTCTGATCTTGGCATGTCAGAATACATTGGGAAAAAGTATGGCACGAATTGCACGAATTGCAATGGCACACATTGTTGAGAATATCACTGACCTTGCCGATATTTGCAGGGGATACGAATATTTTGTACATGTTGAACTACAACACGTAAAAATTGAGCTCCTTAGTCAATATCACCGGGAATGTCCAATAATGACGAACGTCAGTAGCTCCAAGGAAACTTAGAATCGCACATGGAGTTTTATCTTTGAATGGAGGGTGGGAGAATTCATTTATACTCTCGTTGCTCATTAGCTAAATTATTTTAAAAATATGACACAGATTTGTTCGAGAAACTTGTAATCGCCTTAAAGAGAATCTTCTTGAAGATGTGCACCAGCTAGCTCTCCACTGTCAATTGACAGGACTTTAGAAGAAACTGTTCTCATACAACCAACATACAGTACAAATTACACATCTTAAGTCACATGAAGAGAAATCCTTGTACTAAATAACATAAAACTGTCGCTGTAAATTATCACCAAGCTGTTTTATGTGTCTGACCACCTCTTTCCTACTTTGCAGAGAGCACAATTCTTTCTGTTTCTTCATCGCTATTTTACTGTCTCTTTCCCCCACGTGGAGATGGATCCACAGCAGAAACTTTTGGTCCGTTCCTGTTACTCTGTCCGATTGAAAGAGCTGTATTAAAGGCACTCCCATCTCTGCAGGAAAGTTATTGCTGCTCTCAACACAATATACTGCAGCCAAATGTGATAGCGATACTGTCACTGCCTGTGGGCCACGTGTTCCTGTTGTCAGCCTATTATGTCATGTCCATCCACACCCAGAAACATTACTGCTGTAGCACAAGAGTTATACAGGCGCAGTCAATAGAGCATGAATCTCTTAATCTCAGAACTGTGGGTTCAGCCCCCACATTGGGTCCCTCTGTGTCAATTTGATCCCCCCAATCCTCCTAGCAGGACCTGATGGCGTAACAGTGATACCCAGTGCCTTATATGACCTTTACGTAATTCAGCTTTCTTTCCACTTGATTCAGATTTTGATCTGAAATCATCGGCCAAACAAGAGTTTGTCTAAATCGAGGGAGATCTGCTCACAAGCAAGTATTAAACACTTCAGCATTTACTGTTCGAATACCACATTTTGTCAAAACACTGCCGCTTCTTTAGCTAATAAGTAATGGTTTTTGAGCACGCATTGTATTGTTAATGCTTATATTAAAAAAGCATAAATTCACATAATGGAATTTGGACTGAACAAAGTAGTCCAGCCCCTTTACAACATTACATACCCACTGATTAAAGCTTAAAACTACAGCAGCAGGAGTAACAATAATGGCAACAACATGTTTGGAGTTCGGCATTTCATTTATTCTGCGGAAACATCGTATCGGAATGAACTGCCCGAGATAAAAGAGTAATTGCGGCTTCAGATCGTTTTTACAGAACATTGCGTTGTTCTGTTCATGCTGACTACACGCTTTAAATTTGTCGTTTACTGCAAGAGTTGTTTTTTCTGAAATTCCTCGCATTTGAGCCAGCACTAAAATATTTCATTCCCGTCGCTGAATACATCGTGGAAACGGTATTTGCAACAGAATGCTGTCACACATGAAACCTTTTTGTTATTCGGTTCTGAAGTTTGAAAATGAAAATAAAACGGGGATCACTTCATAGACTTGAAAGAAGTCCAAGCAGCATAAAAACCCGCGAATTCTCACAAAGGCTGCACCTTTCTTCTGCTGCTTTTATAAATCAGCCTTAAACATTTGAATGCATACCTTACTGCTGCTAATCACATTCACGTGTTTACGAAGCTTTTTTCTGTCCGTTATGTTTTTTCTAAGTAGTTTCTCCGTTTTCCTCGTACTGTGATTGTCAGCGAGCACAACAAGACTGAAACAGTGTAAAGGCAGGTAAAAAAGACAGGGTAAAACGCCTGACTGTCGGGAGTGGGATTTGAACCCGTGCCTCTATTTGGAGAGCGAAACACAAAGCTTAAAAGACACGAATCTGTGAATTTGCTGTTTTAAAACGCTCGACTATCCTGAAGAAATGGGTGCTGATTGCACCAGTTGCATCCGATTTTCCGTAACTTTAGGACGATTGATACGACTGGACGAACAAAATTTGTGGCGTTTAGCATGACATGGAAAACGGTACCGGAGCATTCGGGTCCGGACTACCAGACTCAGAAACAGTTTTTACCCCCGCACTATCAAACTATTAAACTCCTAGCCTCTCTCACTCTCACCTATGATCTGAACCTCACAGTGCCTTCTTTCTTATTAAAAACCCAAACACACATTGAAAATCTACCTCTACCATACATGTCAAAAGCTCACTCCCCATAATTTCTATCCCTTTATTTCATTCTTTTGATGCATGTTTTTGCACATAACCTGTTACCTTTTTGTTGTTTTGCACACTGCCTGTTGTTGTTTTTTGCACATCGGCTGTTGTCTCTGTCTTTCTTTTGTAATACAATTGTATTGTTGTTGTGTTGTTGTGTTTTTTTCTTTGTACTACTTATGTCCGAGAGCTAGCTAAATAGCATTTCGTTATACCATATACCTGTGTATAAGTATAATGACAATAAACTTGAACTTGAACTTGACATAGTCTTGCAGGCAGTATATACGCATGCTGACGCAGCTACCCACCTGAACTATTATTTTATCGTTTACTCGTTTAAAAAAACACGGTCTTCTCGTTCCTAAGTCAGATTTTTAGTGCTTTCGAACGTTACTTCCAACCTGGACTGACAGCTCACCCGATCTGTTTGTGATCAGACCATGGAGTGGGGGGCTGTACCAAGCGCACGTTCCTTCCCAATGCTGAGGTGATCATTCGGAAGATGGGTGTGAAGAGAAACAAGCTTTGTCGACTAAAAAACAAGGCAGGATATGCAAGAATACTAATCACTGGCGACAGTTACGCTCTCTTACTATTCAGACTCCTACATTGCGAGTTTTTTGAAGACTTTGAAACTAAAGGAAAGCAGTGACAAATGAAACAGGCACAGGTGGGGTTTGAACCCACGATTTTCGGTTTACGAGACCGACGCCTTACCACTTGGCCACCGCGCCTTCAAACAACATAGGAATAATGTTGTTCAAATTATTTCTGAATCTGGTTTACATCGCCTGGAGGCAGCAACAACAATAAAAGGGATACTTAACAAGGAGATACGCTGTAGCAGTGCGACTACAACAGATGCTCCTGAAGAGACTGGAGGTTTAAGCCAGCTCCTTAGAGCGCTTGGCCGCGTTACTCTCAACAGCGGCTCTTCAGCTCTTGTTGTTTGACCTAGTGGTTTTATAACGCGTGGAAACGACCGCAACTTCTTTTTCTGAGATGCTTTCTCTCACGTGGTGAAATCTCGACCTCTTTGGCATCTCTGGCTATAGTTCTTCAGTAGAGCAGGCTTTCACACCTCTGCTTATAGTACCCTTGAAGTCATTTTATTTTTACAGGAAGACGCATTCCCTAACGATCTCTCCTGTTTTAGAAATGCTTCATAAGGCGTGTTTGATTCAACGGACAAACAGTATACTAATTGTACAATGCAGATCTATGGGGCATTCGTACTGGATTTGACTGGGATTCTGAAATACTTCTTGCAAAGGTATTCAGACTTTCTTGAACCTAGAATAAAAACACAGACCTGAAACTCCTTAGCTTCCAATCTCTGATGTTGCTCTCCTTAAACTCGGACGTGATGTTCTGCAGACGTGTGCATAATGTCCTGTTTTCTTACAGTGTAGACATTTTGCTGTTCACGCTCCGCATTCATCTGCTTTGTGCGTTGTCAACATGTAATGTCAGCCGTCCCCTGTTCTTCTATATCTCTAGCATGACTGCGTCCTGCTGCTCGGCTTTTGTTTGTAAAGTTTGAGCGAGCACCCCGTTCAGTGTCACTTTGTCACTGTGGTCAGAAAGCATTCTTGATTCTGCTTGAGCTGCTTCATGAATTCTAGCGACTTTAAGAGCTCTTTCTAAAGTCAGCCCTTCCTCCTGCAGCTCCGAGGTTCAGTAGAAGCGGTGGAAAAAGATGGGCATAAGCAAAGCTTCTCGGCGCGGCTGCCATACCCAGTGGGCATTGATTCGTCGAATATACGTATATTTACGGCGAAAATACGGCTATACGTATATATACGTCGCCTCGAACGTATATATACGTATAGCCGTATAGAAAGCACAGAAAGCACAGACTGCTATATACGTACATATACAACTAAGAGTATACGGCACTCTGCACAGTGTACGAAGTAAATTATTTTCGCAGTAATTAATTTATTATATTTACTATATTTATTATACACGTGTAAATTAATTACTGCGACACGATACATACAGTAAAAAGCCTCAGACACTGTGTTAGATGTGTTTTCGACGTTATATATGCGTTTATTCATGTCGTCGATTTTACGGTTGCAATTCGACGTTGATTATACGTCGAGGCGACGTATATATACGTATAGCCGTATTTTCGCCGTAAATATACGTATATTCGACGAATCAATGCCCACAGCTTGGCATACAAGGGTTTTGCTGAGGGGGTCTTGCCACCTGCCCGAAAAAAAACAGTAAAATGTTTGAGTGCCTATAGAGTTTCTATTTTTATTTTCTTGAGAAAAGTTGATACCATTTCCTGGACACCCCGTCCCCCATCAGTGCGCGGTGCCCGGGGAAAAATCTGTAGGGGGGCGTCTGAAATTCTGAGGGGGGTGATATTTCGGTTGAAACGGAGCTGTACGGTGCAGCTACCCAAATGAAATCTCGTAGCTATGCCATTGATTAGTGCTTCATGATAGAAGATAACGACTAGCAATCTGGTATTTGCGATGAAGTTCAGTTTCACATTTTTCGTCACTCTCACGGTTTGTATTGCCTGGAGCGAAAAGTACCATAAGCGTTCATTTTTGCAGCTACATGGACGTTCTGAATCGTTAAGAAAAAAATGTTGTAAAACCAACAGAAAGCACAGACTGCTATAACTAGTCCTAGTTATATAACGATTTTAAGTATGATGATAAACTACTGCAAGGAATCGGTCCACATGAGCAAACAGGATCATAATGTTGACACTCAATAACAACACTGATATGTGCAGTTCCTGGACGGATATCCCTCCTGCCCATCAAACAGACTGAGTGACTGTTCGTGTCATTTAGTGTTGTCTGACCATTGACAAAGTACAACTATTTTTTTAGGACGCAAATTAAGTTAGGTAAATCTTTTTGCCCAAAACTGAAGGGGCGACATTCCTCCCTCCCCCCGTGATGCCAGGCCTGTACCCATCCTATTCCATAATGTCATTATATATAATACCATACAACAGTGACCGATCCTTACTAACTGCATGCGTTAAAATTGCACATCAGCTCATAGCAGGGGGCACATAGCCGCGATGTATTATCAATGTTAAATTTCAACCATAATATCGACAACATTAATAAACGCATACGTTGAGAAAATATCGAACCCAGCATATTTTCCGGTTATATACCACAATGCATTGCTAATATTCGTTGGTCACCATTTTGGACACGTTTTTCAAACGTAGAAGTATATCCGCAAATATCTCAGCAATCCTCTTTTGACGAGTAAGTATGAACAATAATAATAGTATCTGAATACATACAGATCTTTCTTAATATTATTTTGATTAAAATAGTACGTGAATAAGCAAAAAATGGCACATAAAAATAGTGTGAATGGGGAAGATGACACAAAATCGTTTTGCCGTTTCTCTATTCTTATTCTATGTTGTACTTTCAAACTTTGGGTACTCTTTAATTAGGACAGACTTTATTGCTCAACTGCTATGATGCAAGCCAAATTTTATACATTTATTTCAGCTTTGAGCTTAGTAAACCGTTCATTTTTTAGATTATACTAAAGAAGATATTAATCATCATTTATTTGGGAAGTAATATTATATAATTTTCTCCTAGCTGCGGTGCTGAAGTCCCACCCTACATCGACAGAAAAAGAAATAAAGGAGCACGCAATGTGTTACTTGAAAAATGCATATGCAAGGCAGGGGGCCAGGAGATCTGGACACTGAAAATAATAGGTTTTTGGTTCTAACTGTTAGGACAATTAGACAGGGTTTGCAAATACATTGCAAATATTTGTAATATTTGCATTGCATTGTAATATTTTTTTTCTTGGAAATATAGAAGTTGTACATTTTAAAATGTATATTTGAATCAAAATGTGGTTTTGAGTTAGTGTGTTAATGTAATTAGTTTGTGTTTGTCATTACTATACTGTATATTGCCATGTTACCAGAATTTGTAGCTGAAGTTTAAGACTAGTTGTGTTTTTTATGATTATTGCCCATATGTTGATTGTTGATTGATTGTATACAATGTATAATTTGAAATACATATGTTTCAGGTGTGAATGTGTATTTTCAGAATACATTTCTAAACCTAATCATTGGCTTGGTTTACTAGTTTCTACACCTATAAAACCTATCTTTGATGTATAATAGACCTCTACCTATATACGTATAATAGACCTCTAATGTTATCCGTATAATAGACCTCTTACCATATACGTATAATAGACGTCTAAAGTTATCCGTATAATAGACCTCTAACCATATACGTATAATAGACGTCTAAAGTTATCCGTATAATAGACCTCTAACCATATACGTATAATAGTCCTCTAAAGTTATCCGGAACTCCAACCATATATGTATAATAGTCCTCTAAATTTATCCGTATAATAGAACTCCAACCATTTATGTATAATGAACGTCTAAACATAGACGTATAATTGACGTATAACTTTAGACGTATATTAGAATTTCATTCTAGACGAATTGCAGACCACATTTAGACGTCTAAGGTATGCGTTTAATAGACGTATATTATACGTCTTTTGCCCACTGGGAAGGTTGTGTAGGACCGCACACACTACGATGTCAGTGTTGAATAGCGTGGTTTAAAAGCTTTTTCACTAACCAGTAAGGAGTAGAAACCTAAAGTCTTCTGATCCGTAATCAGACACGTTATCCATTGTGCCATTGGCGTTTGTATTGCATTCCCATCCAGCACCACATTGAGTTCAGAGCCGCTACTATTCATGTGTTTTGTACATGTGTCTAGTTACTACGTCTTTCATTATGTCTGGTTTAAAATAATGTATCTTTAAAACAGACAAAGGGTTTATGAGTCTCCCTGAAATTCACACACGAAGAATAAAAGATATCGCGATGAAAGAGAATACAAAAATGCCGGCGATAGAAAACGGAGCGTCTTAAGTGCGCGCTATCACTGAACTAAGCTCCCGATCGGTAAGTTTGTCGGCGGGTTTTTAATTGTGTTAGGAAGCGCAAACAGTCAACAGTGTACATTTTAAAGGTCTAAGCAAAACAATCAGACTTGAGGATTATTCAGAACAGGAGCCTCTACTTCTTTGTATACTGAGCTTTCGGGTGAATGTCAAAGTGAAAGACAAATAAGCAATTTTCCCTTTTTGATTAAGGAACAAGAAAACACCATCCTTTGAATTGGATTCAAACCAGGGACATAAGAAATACTCGCTGCTTTTTCAACAATCTTAAGAGCTAGCAACTGAGCTATCGAGAGGTCAGAAAATAAACGTTTTGTCACACGCGTTGCCCAATGTAGTGTAGTGTTCCTCTTTATTTAAATCCCAGTTCGACATCAAAATACCCACTCCCATAGTCTCGTTTAGTAGAAGAAATGGACCAGGCTTCTACTCTATAAACGTCCAGAGTTCTTATAAAACATTTAAAGGGATATCAGTGCTGGCGGAAATTGACTCTTTTTCTAGTGGGATCAGGATCACATAAAACCTTTCGTTTGGATTGAGAAGAGGATCATGTTGACACTCAAAACATACTAACCTTTGCTTCTTTCGAGGACGAATGGATTATTGAGCTGCGAACATCAGTTCAAATCAAATCTCTCCAACTGCAGTTGCTTCTTTGAGAGTTTCTTCAAATCTTTCAACTGAACGTCAATATCGAGGGATATTGATGGTAATATCATACGGATTTTGGTTTTCTTTTGATCGAAAATTGTATTAAAATACAAGCCTCTTTCACATTTGTATAATACTTTCCGTTGCATCCTCAGATAAAAATTCTAAATACCACAAAGTTACAATATATGGAATAGCATTTATTTTAAAATGTATTTTAAAATTTGCATTTATTTAGAGCTATATTTAGAGCTTAGTAAAGATAACATTGCTAATATTGATGGAGTAGAAATGTAAGATGAATTGATAGCTTTTTCTGAGCTAAAAAAGTCCTACAACGCCTCCTGTAACAGGTAAGGACTCATAGCAAGACAGTGCTATTGCATTGCGCATTTTGCAGATACGACCAGTTTCTGCTTCTGGTGAGTGCATTTTTTCCAAACTGAAATTAACAAGAACATTTTCAAGATGCGCCATGTCCCTAAATCGTTCATCAGGACTACTATTAATGTCAGGTGAAAGCAGTACAAAGCATAAATTTAACCTATTAAGAGACTATATCTGTCAGCTACTGCTGTAAGCCATATTCAGCCAACGCTAGAAATATTACTACTCTACTACAGTAGATAAAGATAGCAAGTCCAACTTAGAAACGGATCACAAGTCGAAGACATAAACCGACGAGGGTGGGATTTGAACCCACGCGTGCAAAGCACAATGGATTAGCAGTCCATCGCCTTAACCACTCGGCCACCTCGTCTCGCATACCACTTCCCCTTGGGCATGATTTTGCTCGGCGACCAGGCTCAGCGCACATCGACCTCAGATGTCTCAGAGCGGTGTGTCCAAGCGGCTGTATAAGAATAGGTAATAGGTTTATTCCATGCTGAAAAAAAGAAGAAAGAGAACACAATGTTTCGGCCGTGGAGTCTTCTTCATGTGTGAGAGAGACAGGACAGTAGGCAAAGGTAAAGTAGCGGGAGAACAAAGGTTTGAGGGTGGGTACCCACCTGTATAAGAATAGTGTTCTGCCGGTGCTGTGGTAAAGCTGGTTAAAACACCTGTTTCATAAAGAGGAGATCCTGGATCCGAATGCCAGCGGTACCTTTTTTCCTGTCTTGTTTTACAGAACATGTAATTTGGGACACTCAAAGAGGTCTTGATTTGGTTTTATGCGTTTATTAATTTCCTTTGCAGAACAACTTGTTTTTTTTAAATCATATAGCTTGCGAAAGATGAAATGCAAGCAAATTTTTTTGTTCACCAAAAGTATGTACAAGTATGTTGATTGTTGATTGATTGTATACAATGTATAATTTGAAATACATATTTTTCAGGTGTGAATGTGTATTTTCAGAATAAATTTCTAAACCAAATCATTGGGTTGATTTACTAGTTTCTACACCAGTAAAACCTATCTTTGATGTATAATAGACCTCTAAAGTTATCCGTATAATAGACCTCTAAAGTTGTCCGGAACTCCTACCATATATGTATAATTGTCTTCTAAATTTATCCGTATAATAGAACTCTAACCATTTACGTATAATGAACATCTAATCATAGACGTATAATTGACGTATAACAATAGACGTATATTAGAATTTCATTCTAGACGAATTGCGGACCACATTTAGACGTTTAAGGTATGCGTTTAATAGACGTATATTATACGTCTTTTGCCCACTGGGTACAACGAAAAAAACACAACAACAATACAATTGTATAACAAAAGAAAGACAGAGACAACAGCCGATGTGCAAAAAACATCAATAGGCAGTGTGCAAAATAACAAAAAGGTAACAGGTTATGTGCAAAAACATGCATCAAAAGAATGAAATAAAGGGATAGAAATGATGGGGAGTGAGCTTTTGACATGTATGGTAGAGGCAGATTTTCAATGTGTGTTTGGGTTTTTGGTAAGAAAGAAGGCACTGTGAGGTTCAGATCATAGGTGAGAGGTGAGGAGAGAGTGAGAGAGGCTGGGAGTTTAATAGTTTGATAGTGCGGGGGTAAAAACTGTTTCTGAGTCTGGTAGTCCGGACCCGAATGCTCCGGTACCGTTTTCCATGTCATGCTAAACGCCACAAATTGTGTTAGTCCAGTAGTATCAATCGTCCTAAAGTTACGGAAAATCGAATGCGACTGGTGTAATCAGCACACATTTTTTCAGAATAGTCGAGCTGTTTAAAACAGCAAATTCACAGCTTCGTGTCTTTTAAGCTTTGTGTTTCACTCTCCAAATAGAGGCACGGGTTCAAATCCCACTCCCGACAATCAGGCGTTTTACCCTCTTTGTGAGTTCGAGCCTCACCTGGAGCAGTATAGCCTGTCTTTAGCTACTGAAAGCAACTGTCGAGTTTAGATACTCTTAGGTATTTGACGGAGATAAATTAACATCAAACGAACAAGGAAAGGTAAAGGTTTACTTCGAGTCACAATCAAAGAAGGCTCCACAGCTGAAACATTGTGTTTCCTTCTCTTTTCAGCATGGAATAAACCTACAGTACCTTATCAGGATGGCCGAGTGGTCTAAGGCGCCAGACTCAAGGACTCCTGTCTTTTCATCGCTTGGGTGTTCTGGGGTGAGTTTCCCGAAAACGATGAATCTTAGAGACGAACGAGCAACTTTACGATGTACGTAGGTAACATACAAGCTACTTTTTCTTGGGTTTCCCAAAACCCCTCTTAATCGATCATTTAACGAGCGAGTATAAAGTACTTCTTTGTTAACCCCGCCCCTGAAGTCGCTTAGCAAAAAGCATCACAAGTCGATTGACAAACAATTGATTGACAATACTTTCATTATATGGTGTAATAAAATAAATGACTGACATGCTGTAAAAGAAAACCAAGTTTAACTGTGTGAACAGTGTATGCGTCCTGCACGACGTCTTTGATTTAAAGCAATATTTTTTGTCACGCTGCCATCGTTAGGAATCACAGTGTTTCAAGAGAAAATACTGTTGTTATTTAAAGTTGTTGGGTGTGTTGGAACTCCTTTTTAATTGGTCTTATTAACATGACATCTGGAAAAATTAACTACTAAGCTTGGCACGTGTCACTCAACAAATACAGGACCTATAATCAAATTTAAAAACAAGTAGGTCTAAGCTTTACCGTCAACAATCAAGACAGAACATAAAACGGCATTCGAACTTAAAATATTGTATGGACCGCGGGTTTCGGTACGGAATGGAACAGGCGTAGGACTCAGGGAATGGGGTTGAACAACACATTTAATAACTCGAATCGGGAAAGGTACACACACAGGGACAGGGGTTACAGCGCTGCACCTACACTAACATACACACACACGAAGGGAAGAGACTGTATCTCAGCCTCCGTCCCACTATATACAGTCCGGTAGTCCCCAGGTGCTGTTCTCAGCCCGCCCTGCGTGGCGCTACATTGTAATACATGTTACATGTTTCACGTTCTTTATGGAATTTAAATACAATTTAAACCCCACCCCAAAAGTACTAAAAGAGGGAGTATTATTAAAACATTTGATTTATGAATATGAAATTTACCCAAGATGACTAATAAATTCATAACTGTATAAATAAATGTTCTTTTTTCGAATTTCCTCTTACATAGTACAACAAAATATCAAAATCCTTAATATAAAATCTTAGTATTCTATATTTCCAGAGAATTCCCATGATGTGAATTGAATGTGCTCTGTCTGGCGATCTCTGTCGCTAAGGTTGGCGCAAGAGGTAGCCAGTTTAAGAAGCACTTAGTGATTAACGAGTGGGTCGGGGAGCACGTAGATTACGAAGGATTATAACGTTCTACTTTAGTTACGATAGGTTTTAGGAAACACTCGTAAATCAACGATCGATCTTAAGAGCGAGTTTACGATGTTCTTAGCGCTACGATGCTTTCGGGAAACTCACCCCCTGGTCTCTGAATAGAAGCGTGGGTTCAAATCTCACTCTTGACAGCCGCTCCCTTTTCCCTCTCTTGCATTTGTCCCGTCTTCTTGTGCTCGCTAACAACGACAGGAAGAGGAAAACGGAGAAACCGATTTGTGGGCACCCGATGTGCAGGGAAATGCTTCGTGAACACTTACACGTTATTAGCAGAAAATCAAATGGGGTTCGATTTCTGCCTTAAAAACTGTTTGGGGTGCCTGTAATCGAGTAAAGATTTACGGCAAGGTATGCATTTAAAGGAGAAAGACCGAAATATAAATCCAGAAGAAGATTTCTTAAAACATATTGCTGTCCGTGCGGTTTCTCCTGTATTTAATTAATTGTGGCATTGTGAAATCAACCTGTAGCCCTACGGAATGCAGAGTGACAACGACAGGAGCAGAGAGGATTATATCAGAGCTCGAACAGAGAGTTCGAAAATATAGGCAGATCGAGTTATAGAACATTTGATTTAAACTTTCCTATCTGCTCGGCCTTACTGAAGTATTTGTAGCTGTATTTCATCTTCTGTCTATTTCTATACTTTACAGTAGATAGTGTTTAGCCAGAGAAGAGAGATACAAGCGCTATACCCCCACAGCAGCCGCCGATTCCGATAACCTTAACTAAAGCAGGAAGATCAGTTTCTGCTCGAGACAGTCGTTTTCTGAACTGTAAATCTCCAACACGGGCTGGAAACGCTGTGTGTCCGGACTCAGTGGTTATATAAGAAAAGACTCAGCGAGCTGCAGGCGCGGCTCATTGCTCTGCGCTCCCCGTGCTGAATGCGCGTGTCCTCCCTCATTCATTACCTTCATACACTCCTCTCAAACCACAGCAAACTCCCGGAATATTTCGGTGAACACATACTTTATTTCCGAGATCACAGGCAGAAACAATAAACACGATGAAAACAGGAAGGTATTATGATCGTAGGGGGAAATGCACACAAATAAATTTCCTAATATCCAATAAAATCTAGTCACGTTCTGATGCTATTCTGATTTATCTGAATAGTTTTGGCAGAGTTGTTACAGCAAAGAGACACATAAACTTTTTTTTATTTCATTCGAGCTGTAGTTTTGATTCAATTTGGAAAAACTGCACTCACCAGAAGCTGAAATGGGTCGTGTTTACATAATGCATAATGTAATAGCAACGTTTGGAGTTTAATCTTGCTACGAGTCCTTTCCTGTTATAGGAGGCGTTTTAGGACTTTTTTAGCTCAGATAAAGCTATCAATTCATCTTACATTTCTACTACATCAGTATTAGCAACGTTATCTTTACCTAGCACTAAATGTAGCTTTAAATAAGAGTACATTTTAAAACATATGTAAAAATAAATGCTATTCCATATATTGTAACTTTGTGGTATTTAGAATGTTTATCTGAGGATGCAAGGGAAAGTATTATACCTTGCGAAACATCCAAGACAAAGGTAAAAGAGGCTCATATTTTAATAAAATTTTCGATCAAAAGAATACCACAATCTGTATTATATCATCGTCAATATCCCAAGACGTTCAGTTGAAAGATTTGAAGAAACTCTCCAAGAAGCAACTGCAGTAGCAGAGTTTTGTTTTGAACCGATGTTTGCAGCTCAAAAGTCCTCGTAAGAAGCAAAGACAGGGATGTTTTGAGTGTCACCATGATCCTCTTCTCAATCCAAAAGAAAGGTTTTATATGGTACTGATCCCACTAGAAAAAGAGTCAATTTCCACCTGCACTGATGTCCCTCCAAACGTTTTGTAAGACCTCTGGAAGATTATACAGTAGAATCCTGGTCCATTTCTTCTACTAAACGAGACTGTTAGTGAGTATTTTGATGTCGAACTGCGATTTATATAAACAGGAACTCTACACTACATTGGGCTACGCGTATGACAAAACGTGTGCGGTTGGAGTCGACCTTTCGATAGCTCAGTTGCTAGAGCGTAAAACTGTTTAAAAAAGCAGCGGACGATTGTTATGTAGCTGTTTTGAATCCGGCTCGAAGGATGGTGTTTTCTTGTTCCTTAATTAAAAAGTGAAAATAGCGAATTTGTCTTTCACTTTGACGTTCACCGAAAGCTCAGTAAACAGAGAAGCAGAATTCTCTTCACATCTAATTGTCTTGCTTTGGCCTTTAAAATGCGCTCTGTTGACTGTTCACATTTCCTAACACAATTAACCTGCGGAAAAAGTTCACTATCAGGAGTTTAGTTCAGTGGTAGTGCGCTCGTACTATATGAAGCTTCGTTTTCATTCGCCGGCGTCTCCACTCTGGATTCTCTTTAAACGCGATATCTTTCCTTCCTCGTGTGACTTCCTTCGTGTGTGAATTTCAGGGAGACACATAAACCCTTTGTCTGTTTTCAAGAGACATTTTTATAAAACCAGACAAAATGAAAGACGTAGTAATTAGACACACGTAAAAAACACGTGAATCTAATTGAGAAAATGCGGATCTGGACAATGTATTACTAGTAGCGGCTCTGAGCTCACTGTAGTGCAGTTGAGTAAGATGATAGTGGGGCCAGTGGCGCAATGGATAACGCGTCTGACTTCGGATCAGAAGATTGCAGGTTCGATTCCTGTCTGGCTCGTGAAGGTTTTACACCCGCTACTCAACACTCTTCCTAGTGTGTGCGGTCCTACACAACCTTACTATAGACTGGGTGAGTCTCCTGTTCCATCTCCAGTTCTTTCCGCACATAACGTCTGTTTCATCACCGTTATTGTAGGACCACAGCCACAGATATGAGAAGACATACTGTTCCGAACAACTGTCTTAAATAATCACGTTGAAAATAAGTTTTTTTTTTCTTAAACATAACCTTACATTTGCCTGTAAAGTTCAAACTATTTTCTGTAGCCACAAATCCCCAATATTTCTGCCGTCTCCTGAGAAACACAAGTATAGAGTTAAAACACAATAAATAATGCCACAAATCTATTCAGTTAACACCCAGATGTGACAGAGGTGACTTGCACCCCCTTTAAATATGTATTTCCTAAATTTCAGTTCTCTTCCCTCCCCAAGATACCTGCAAATTCACTATCGCATATTAAAGGCTGTACATGCATTACCTGTAATACAGCTACTAATAAAAATATACATTAAAGTTAATTATTAATAAATAATACTATTATTCATAAAGACGTATTCATAAGATTCATCGTGAATAGTTGCGGTGTCTGGAAAGCAACTGTAGTTAAATATAGAAAAAAGAGTTGTAGTTATTGAGGCAATTTCAGGTAGAATGTAAGAACTAAAGTTAACTAGTCCCACAGTAATGCGGGGGGTCCTATCAATAGAAAAAAAAAATTGTAACACGAAAACACAACAACCACAAAACGAGAAGTCTTCAGGGAACCTAGGTAAATCCCTGTAGAGGACTAACAACTATAAAAACAAACAAACAAATTAAACAACTTCAAAAAATAAAGAAAAAGAACATTAAAAACATATCTGGGAAACAACAAAAACACAGAATCTAACTGCGAGAGCTTTTTCAAGTTTTCGGTACTCCATCGTGCTCCTCTCATCTAAGTAGATATCACTCAGGTCAGTTGGAGGTCCACAGCTGATGGTAACTTAAGTAAGTAGCTGTGTCAGCATGCATGGGCTGCAAAGGAATGAGGAAAGGTTTATTCCATGCTGAAATGAGAAGAAAACATAATGTTTTGGCTGTGGAGCCTTCTTTGGAATAAACCTTTACTTGTTTATTTAGACCAAATCTCCAGCAAATACCTAAAAGCACCTAAGCTCGTCAGTTGCTTTCGGTAGCTTAAGACACAGGCTACACTGCTTCAGGTGAGGTTCGAACTCAAACCCTCGGCATGACTCTGCTGTAGAAGTACCGCACGCTGACCGATTGCACAACTGGAGCTGTGTAACTCCTTCTCCTCATACAGACTTGAGCTGCAGAAACACAGGGCGAAAACTGGGTTTCGGTTGCAGATCCATCTCCACTTGGGGGAAAGGGACAGTAAAATAGCAAGGAAAATACAAGAGAAGAAACTGAAAGAATTGTGCTCACTGCAAACTAGGAAGGAAAGAGGTGGCTGGATACATAAAACAGCTCGGCGGATAATTTGTAACAACATTCTTTGGTGAATGGATTTCTCTTCAAGTTCCGCCGTGCAGTTTGAACGTTTGTTCTCCCAGATCAGTTGGTTATATGAGATCAGCTGATATAAATTAGGACTAATCAGAATCAATACAATTGATGTCTGGCAAAGGCAAATAACCTTTGTACATGATCTGGAATGTGACTGGTTAAATTTCAGCATAGTTACAACTTCCTTTATAAAGGGTGTGCACACTTATACAACCAAGGCATGGAAAGATTTTTTTTTAATTATTGTTCAAAAAAATGTTCCATTTTTTTTTCTTAAATGTTGTTGTTTAAAAGATCTTATTAAATGTGAAAAAATCGGACTGTGAAAAGGTCAAAATGTTAGTGAAAAAATCAGTCATGTGAGGAAAGATGGATTGTGGGAGACCCTTGACTCTCCATGTCATGCTGTATTTCTCTCTCATTCTACTGGGAATGATGGTGCTGTCGCTTCTGGATAAAGTCTGTCAGTGGTCATTCCAGATGGGTCAGGTATGACTGCGCTTTGGCACAAGAAGAGACATGTGACTTGTGAGGACCCTGAGAGTGTCTTTTCTTCTAGAGCTCGGATAGCTCAGTCGGTAGAGCATCAGACTTTTAATCTGAGGGTCCAGGATTCAAGTCGTGCTTTTCTTAAATCTATTGTGAATGTCATTATAAATCGTCTTTTATCTTTCACTTTTCTAGCTGTACTGTGGTTATTTTAAATGTTCATCACTTGTATTTTCTCTAGTGTTTCCTTTCACAAACCGAAATTGTTCAAGGTGATCTTGTCACTCTACTCCAAGTAGATAATCTAAATCAGTGGTTCTCAAACTGTGGTACACGTACCGGCAGTGGTACGTGGCGTGCCGCCTGGTGGTACGCCAAATGACCCTGGAACTGTGTTGTGTGCGCTGAAAAATCGGGACGGGTTTTCATATTTTGTATTTTAATACGTGTCGAATACGCAGCCTATGTACTACGATACATTGCGTGCTAATACTTCAGTGGACACAAGAGATACTCTGTAATTCTATACCACTCTATAGGAATGCGTGCTACGGATGCAAGTGACCAATTGTATTTAAAAAAAGCTACTGTATCTCCAGCAAATAGGGAGAAAGGAGAATGTGTGTGATTTTGGAACAATGCCAACGTTGTAAACACAGGAATGCATAGAAATACGTGCTACGAACGCAGGTAATCTTGTGAGCACACGAAAGCGTGATACCAGAAAAATATTTAATAACTGTTCTAATTTGAGAAAAATACACCGAGCGTCTCTGTGTTTTGCTCCCATGCGCATGAAATAAAAACTTTAAATAAATACGGAAATAAAAACGGAAACGCGGAAAAATGCAAGCTTGCAGATTGCTAAAGCAGGTAAGCTACACTATTTTGAAGAACCTTATTTACCGTTGGCAAAAGAGCTGACACGTATTAAGTGTGGAGAAAAAGCTGCTAAACAGCTCGACCTGCTGCCCCCCTCCCCGTGAAAGACACAGTCATTCATAGAATTATTGAAATGAAGGATTATATCAAACGTACACTGATAGAGCGCGTTAAGATGAGCAGATTTTTTTCACTGCAATTAGATGAGTCTGTAGTCGATTTGGTCAATTTGCTCGTTTACGTTAGATACGAGTTTGAGGGTACGTCCCATGAAGACTTTCTGTTCTGTAAACCGCTACCAACAGGAACTACAGGAGAGCACATATTTCAGCTTCTGAATAAATTTATCGAACAGAATGGCCTCGACTGGATAAAATGCGTCTGAGTTTGTACAGACGGTGCTAGAGCAATGACAAGCCGACATAACGGTGTAGTTGCACGAATTAGAGAGGTTGCTCCAGAAAATAATGTACGCATTACAACATCCACCGCGAGACCTTTGCCGTCAAGAAAATGCCTGACGATTTAATATCTGTTAGACTCGAAAAATTGTATCAAGGCTCGAAAAATTAATTCACCTCTGCTTTGCTCAACTAAACAGGCTCACCCCTCTCACTGAAATGGTGCTTTTTTATTAGTTGTTGTTAATGTTTTTTTTCCTGTAAAACACTTTGAGAAGCCACCTTTAAAGGCGCTATATCAAATAAAGTTTATTATTATAATATTTATTATATGTGTGTGTGTGTGATTGTGTGCGCACACACACGCTCATGTTGGTCATTGAGAATTTCTGGGGTTCCTATGAGATGATGACTTGTAGGTGGTACTTGGATGCTTTGGTTGGATTAGGGGTGGTATTTGGTCCAAAAAGTTTGAGAACCACTGATCTAAATGAAATCACTGTAGAGTACAGGGCACGCAGTGAGGAGGTCATGCAGTGAGTACTCTTGAATGCAACAAGAGGAAAGGCACACTGCACATCTGCGGAGTATCACGTCCGAGTTTACAGTGACATCAGAGATTGGAAACGATGTAGCTTTTTTATTAAAGGTTCAAGGAAACCTGAATATGTTTGCTAAGGTATTTCAGAATTACAGTCAAATCGAGTAAGATTGCTGCACAGATCTGCAGTCTGCAATTAGAATACTATTTGTGCGTTGTATAAAATACGCCGTTGTAGAATACTATTCGTGCGTTGTATAAAAAACTTTTTTAAAACAGGAGAGATACATTTAGGAATGCGTCTTCCTGTAAAAATAAAATCACTTCAAGGGCACTATAAGCACCGTCTGAAGCCTGCTTCACAAAGGAACTATTTTCAAAGGACCAAAGAAGAAAATATTTCACCAAGTAAGAGGAAGCATCTCAGAAAAAGGAGGTGGGGTTGCTTCTACATACTGTAACACCATAAGGTCAGACTACAAATGCCACTGTACAGAGTAATTTGCCAAGTGGTCTAAGGAGCTGGATGAAAGCTCCAGCCCCTTTGAGGGCATGAGTTGGAATCCCACTGCTGCCAAATATCTCCTTGTTAAGAATCACAGTTTTGTTGTTGTTGCCCCCATGTAATTGAATCAGTTTCAATAGAATTAATTTGAAAAGTAATAATCATATTTGTTCTGTTCCTCTTCTCATTGCAATTTGTACCGAAATATTTATTTCATTTTATTTTGAAAACGTGTTAGCCTTGATTGGAAGGAGGTGGCATTGCAGGCAAGGTAGCCAAATGTTAAGGCTTTTGTCTCGTAAACAGAAAGTCGGAGTTTCAAACCCTGTCCGTGCTTGTTTCACTTATCATGACGTTCCTTTATCTAAGTCTTTAAATGTCTTGCACTGTACGAATCTCTATAATAAGAAGAAAATAACTTCATAATCCTTCTGTTGTCCTACCATAATCTGCACTGCTTTTGAATTGACAATGTTTGTCTCTCTTCACACCCAATTTATAAATGATCGTCTCAGTGTAAAAAGGAACGTGTGTTTGGTACAGCCCCCACTCCATGGTGTGATCACAAACAGATCAGGTGAGCTGTTAGTATAGGTTAGAAGTATCATTCGATGCCCTGAAAAACTGACTTAGGGACGCACAGACTGTGTTTTTTGAACAAGTACACAATAAAATATTTATTGGAACAAATCATTGCCTGCCTTCAAGACTGTCATGCTAAACGCCACGTGTTCATCCGGGTGTCAGTTGTCCTAAAGCTTCAGAAAATTGGACACAATGGGTGCATTCAGCACAGTGCTTTCTAATACTCATCAGGATGGCTGAGTCTTGTCTTTCCATGTTGCTTATGTGCCCTGGTCTCTAAGTGGAGGTGGGGGTTCAAATATCACTCCCAATAGCTAGGGTTTTTTTCCCTGTCTTGCACTGTTCCAGTCTACTTGTACTCACTGACAATCACAATAGGAGGAAAATGTAGAAACTGCTTAGCAAGAACATAAAGGACAGGAAAATGCTTCCCAAACACATAAATGTCTTTAGCAGAAAGGAAAATTAGATAGGCTTCGATTTCTGCATTTATATAATCCAATATATAAGCAAACAGCACAAGGGGACTCTTCAGTCTACTCCTGTCCTACAGTATCACTGATTCAAACCAAGGTTGTTGCAGCTTCAAAGCAAAGCTCTTACCATTCTTACCAGCAAGATTTGTTTTTTCAAGGAAGGAAACACTAATGTAAAATATACTGTAAATAGACAGGAAGTATTCTTAAGTTAAAATTATAATAATAATTGTTAAAATAATCATTTTGTTCTCTCTTGCAGTAACTGATTATAATATTTGTTTGTGGTTTGGTGATTATTGAAAGCAGAACAATTGTCAGTAACGTTTGAAACATACAGGCACGTGTCTCCTGCAGTTACTGAAGAATTTTCAATGTATTTCTCTGTGTCCGCGTGCCTGGTGCATCTTTATTGGACAAAGTCTTTTTCCACTAAAAGAAGGAAAGAAAAATTTGATTATTATTAGTTCATCCTTTGTTTTGATCAAATTATTATAATGCAGTGCCAGGTACAATTAAGGTATATTATGTACATGAACGTCATGTCTGAGACAATGATGCCAGCTGACTATCGCTGGAGGACAGTTCATCATGAGTGTGTAAGTAAGCATAATGAAGGAGAAGAGATCGGCCTCTGTGATGGAGTGTCCAGTGACACTAACTATCTGTCCTACTGTTCTCTCCTAATGTAGTGGGTGAATGTAAGGTTTCTTTCTTGTAAAATATAATCGAGTGCATTTTTGCTGCTGAAAATGAATCTTGTGCATTTCAATTCTGTGTTCATCTTCCGATATTGTCACCTAATTCTGTATGTCATTTCATCAGACTGCTACATTTGTAGGAGCTCAATTGCATTAGATTGCATAGTGATAGTATTTCTTGCTTTTTAAATACTTCAGTCAAAAATGTTGAGAAAGTGCTCCTGTTTTCACCATTCTAAGAACTGTGATGCAACAGAAATATTTACTCTCATAAAAGAAGTTGAGTTCTGTTACAGTCTTGAGTGACACAAACCTTCTCTTTTACTGCACTACACTTCTCCAGAGGCCAGTTCAGCACACAAGGATCCTCAGGCAAACAAATGCTATGATCGCTTGATAAAAGCCATTTCTCATCCTTTCTTTTAGTGTCAGTGCTACTATTGTATGCAAAGGAGGCAACTTGAAACTGAAAGATGTAATCGCCTTACAGAGAGTCTTCATGAAGTCGTGCGTCGGGTAGCGTTCCACTGTCAATTGACTGGGCTTGTGAAGAAACCAATCTCATTCAACGACCATACAAATTGCACACCTTAAGACACATGAAGATAAATGTGTGTGCTGATTGACACAAAAAATGTCACTTCACATTATCCGCAAAGCTGTTTTACTTGTCCAACCTCCTCTTCCTACTTTGCAGTAAGCACAATTCTTTCAGTTTCTTCTCTTGTATTTTCCTTGCTATTTTACTGTCCCTTTCCCCCATGTGGAGATGGATTCACATCCGAAACCTAGTTTCACTCTGCGTTTGTGCCACTTTTACAATCTGTGTAGGAGCTTTTCTAGGGAAGTCCAGTGGTGCAATCAGTCAGTGTGTGGTACTTGCACAGCTGTGCACAGTGGAGTCATGGTGAGGTGGTGAGTTCAAGCCTTCTCTGGAGCCATTAAACCTTTTGAATGTTTTCCATCCATAAAAAGTTCATTTGCCCTAGCAGTTTCACTGTGACTTTGCAGGTAAAATATTAATAAGGAGAATAATGTTTCGTATGTGATAAAAATAACCACACCAGAAAATATTGAAGAGAAATGGCTTGTTGCACTATTCGCAGCAGGCACTCAGACACAAAAACTTTCCTGTCACTAAAGTAAATTCATGAAGAAGAGGAGTGACATCATTGCAAAGGCGATATTTTCTGATGGCTGTTTCGGTTAACAATTATTCGTGTTAGAATTACTACTGTCATTACTACTAATAGTGATAAAAACAGAGGACTCACAGCTCTCTGGGTGTTGGTCTGGACTCTAGAAAGTGTTTCTATTTGTAAGTGGCTCTGGACCTCAACACCTGTTGATGGGCCACTTTTGTCAGACACACCAGTGGAGCCCAAGCCCACCTACACACACATTCACACACACTGACAGATATACACCCACACACTCACACACATGTATTCTCACAGACACTACACACACTCACAGACACAACACAAATTTATACATTCAATCAGACACTCACGCACTCACAGATATACACTCACACACATTCACAGACACACACATAGACACCGTATACATACATAGACACGGCATACACTCTTAGGTACAGATACACTATAACTAACACTAGTGCAGATACTGCTAATATTGCAACAGTAACACTATCACCAAAACATACACTATTCTATCATTGTTACTAACACTGACACAAACTACTTATAATAACACTAATGCTATCATTAAAACTAACACTACTACTATAACACTATAATTATAATTAATATTAACATGAATATGAACACTAAAACTAAAACTATCGGTAGCGCTATCATCATTAATACTCACATGAACACTAGCATTAAAACTAACAGTTGTACTCTCATTAATATTAACATGAATACACTAGTATTAGTATTAGTTGCTACCCATGACGTCACATCGCTCTTTGTGACGAAGGCGAGACACCTAGACGCGCACAGTGACGTGACGCCTGTCGCCGTGTTTACCATACTTATGATTTATAAACACTGGAAAAAATGCATTTAAACTGTTACTTACATACATGTGTCAACTTGGAATATAATTTTCTAGCTCTAGGATAGAGTTACCTAAATAATAATATGAATAATCATTGTTTAATTTTGGATTGAACATTATTAACACTAAACGCAGTATGGTAATTGATCGATACAGTCTTTATTGACTGTTTACTAGATATTTAAAACAGGGTCAAGAATGGGAAATGAATCAGTACTCACCAATCGGTGAAGTTAATCGTTTATCCTACGGTTCTTCAGAGATCAATAACTCTCCTCCGTGCACTCAGCGCGCGTGTCTGTGACATCACAGCGCTCTTTCTAACAGAGCAGAGCGCGTCTCCGCGGGAGGAGACTCCTGTCCGGAGCCCGGGGGGCTTTTCTTACAGATAAAACATCTCCCAAAAAAAAATACATACTGGGCTGTGAAGAGAAGCGAATCATAACAGTTGGAGAAGGAGAGCGGCAAACCAAGAAATGCAATTAATTAAACAGGGAAAAAAAATTTGTTTACTTCGCAGATTAATGTGTTACAAAGCGTACCCGTGTGGAGCAGTAGAGAACGAGCACGAGTCCCTGAAATAAGAGCTTTTAACAGTTTTACACGAATCTTCAGAGTATAGAAGCCAGGAGGATCAGACTCCTGATCCTAGAGGATAAAATGTGTATCCTGGTTTTATTTCCACCCAGTTCTCAGTTCCATAGGTAGTCTGATGATTTAAATGAACTGTATAACTGTTACAAGACTTCATCTAATTGTAAATTCATAAGACTGTCTGTGAGACACTTGTGAGAGCAGCTGAATCCCAGGGCTGGTGTGGATCACACACAGACAGGTCTTCTGTGTGATCTGAGTCCCACTGCTCAGAGCTACAGACTGGTCAACTGGTCACTATAGTAGTCACAACCATCGGACCATCAGCTACTAATAATCAATATGATGATCAGAGTGTCAATACTGGTGTTTATAAAATAAATACTAAAATCATTCCACACTCACTTGCATTATAAAACACTTAGAAACATGTTTGGGGGCTGACATACAGTAAAGAAAGTAATACAGAAGGGCTGGAGGTCCTGGAAAGGGTTAATAGAAGCTTCTTGCTTCTGACCTGGAACAGAGCCAACAGCTGCCAGATCAGTGACCCCTGAGCCCAGTTCACAGAGTGGAGAATTGGGAGCTCTTCTGTGTTTCTGAGAGGCTGGGAGGAAGGAGAAAAGGGGGAGATGTGACCTGAGTTCAGGCTGTTCTGTCTGATATTATTCATGTAGCAGCACTGATTGTCTGAATGTCTTCTGGATCTGGACTGTCAGGACAAAGAACAGTATGGAGTTGAGCTTAGATAGATAGATAATACTTTATTAAACCCCGTAGGGAAATTGATGTGTTACAGCAGTCCAGCCCAAGACAAGCAAAACAGACATCAGAATAGTTATAAAACAAAAGACAACAAAATAAATAAAAATAAATAAATAAGTACATACAGTAGGTGTGTGCAAAATGTGCTGATCATAGTCACTGTAAAAACAATAAAATATGTGCAAAATGTGCATAGGTTTATACAGACTGATTGTCCAAAAAGTACAATGGAGTAAACATGCTGTCCATAGAGGAGCAAATGAAGGGCTAACAGTCCTAGCCTAGGGCAGCGTTATACACCCTGACCGCCGCCGGGAGGAAAGACCTGCGGAAACGTTCCCTTGAACACCGTAGCTGGAGCAGCCTGTTGCTAAAAGTGCTCCACTGCCCAGTAACAGTCCCATGAAGCGGATGAGAGGTGTTGTTCATGATGGCTGTGAGCTTGGTCAGCATTCTCCTCTCAGCCACCACCTCCAGGGGGTCAAGGCTCATTCCCAACACAGTGCCAGCCTTCTTTATAAGTTTATTGAGCCTATTTGCATCTTTTGTCATGATGCTGCTGCCCCAGCACACAACAGCGTAGAAGATGGCCGCCGCCACCACTGATTCATAAAAAATGTGTAGCAGTGTTCCACACACACCAAAGGACCTGAGTCTCCTAAGAAAATAGAGTTGGCTCTGACCTTTCTTGTACAGGGCGTCAGTGTTACCAGACCACTCCAGCTTATCATCCAGGTGTACCCCTAAGTACTTGTAGGAATGTACGCCCTCTATGTCCTCACCTTGGATGGAAACAGGGTTCAGCGGAGACTTATTCCTTTGAAAGTTGAAGATCATTTCTTTGGTCTTGCTGGTGTTAAGCTGGAGATGGTTAAGATGACACCACTCCAGAAAATTGGTAATCAAATTTTGCTTCTGTCTGAGTGTGAGTCTGAGCTGTGAATCTGACTGAGAAGAGAATAATGATTTGTTATTCTGCCTCTGAGGATTTTTCTTCTTTGCCAAGTGGTGTTACATCCCCTTCAGATACTCTGCACAGACTGCCAGAGAGAGATGGACAGATACGAGCACACGCAGCGAGAGAGATATACTTCTTCATTAACTTTGAAGCAAGTGTTCATTTCTTTTCTGGAACAAGTTGTTTCTGAATTTCAAGAAAGTCATACAACTTCTGAAAGATAAAATACAAATCTTGCTTATCCGGACAGAAGAAATATTGCAAAAAAAAACAACAAATGCCAGTGATTTTTTCTCCTTTTAAAGAAAAGTGGAGAAAAACAACAGCAGTTCATCTCCGTCGGCTTGATTTAGCTTAATACAAGTATTCACTTCTTTTTTTCTGAAAATTACAGCCTGCGAAAGATTAAATACAGTTCTTGGTTATTCTTCGTCAGTGCAGAAGAAATACTGCGGGCTGGCAGGAAAATGCCAGTATTTTATTTCCTTTAACTACAAACGTGAATGGTGAAAAGCAACGGGGGTGTCTCTCTGTGCAGCTGTTAAACAAAGAGCTGGCGATTCAAGCCCACTCAGGGATGCGCTTCAGATTGTTCTGATGTAAACATAATCTCCGTTAACAATTAATGGGATTTCTTCGCAACACGTTAACCCTCTTGAACTTTGCAGGAAATGTGTGTGTTTTACTCGTGTGGAACTACAAGTAAAAAATTAAGTACCTAAGTCAATGTCCAAGAAAACCATTTTCACGTGAGGAATTGTAGCTTTAACTGGCTGTCGGGAGAATTCATTTATACTACGCAAAAATATTTTAAAACTAGATCACAGATTTGTTGGAGAATTTGACAATCCTTGACAATCTGGGTTATGTACTCAGTATGCTTCCGCTGCGCCACTCTGCTGATTCAACACGACTGCTCTTTCTTTGCTTTCTAAAAGTGCGCCCGAGATGAAATGTCTCAACGGTAAACGCGGACGTCACTTTGAGCACTTGGTCTTTTGTAGTACAAATCATCACACGCTGCTCTACATGGGCGTGTCTTCAAGATCGTTGTGAACCAAAGCTTCCGCTTTCCGAGGCTACTGATTCTTTCGTCGTTAATTCCCAAATCTTCAATGAGAATCAGTGAAACGAAAACCAAACACATGCACACACTCGCGTCCTAGCGTGAAAGAAAAATGATGGAAGCATTTGAGAAATAGCAAGTGATTGCTACCTCTACACAGTTTATAAGGCTGAAAATGATGCAGGAAGGACAGCAAAGTTCTAAAAGCATCGGTTGAAAAGCATCTACATAAGATGACAATTTCTCATAAGTAAAATCTTCAGCTTTAAAAGATTGTCATCCATATTTTTTTGTTTTACTCTTTTTCACATAAAACGCTTTCGATAAATAAACTGTTTTGTAATGAAGGCTGCATTAGAATATGCGTATCTAGCTTTGTTCAATTAAATCGGGACATGTGCCAGTCTCAAATTGATCACTCTTTGCAGGAACACTACGGAAACCTGCAGATGTTCGTTGGGAGAAGTGACTCCTGCAAAAAGTGTAAATCGTTGAGAAAAGGACTCCTCTCGCGAATATATTTCCAATTTCTAAAGAGCCGATTTTCTCGATTTTCGCCATTTTTTATTTTTTTCCGGTTCAGATATTGATCACGTTCGAAAGATGATTTTCAAAATGGACGTGTTACCTGCAAAGTCACCGTGAAACTGTTAATGGCGAAAAGATTCATAGTATTTATTTTCTTAGAATAGCATTCTTTCAAACAATTTCTTTATAGCTAAAATAACAAATTCATTCCATTCCATCTTATATGTGTTTAATATAGTCTAAAATATTTTCATTTGTATGAAATCAAACTGAAACGTTGCCACTCTGTGGTCAACATAAGATACATATTTCCCCAGATTCTCCTCATTTGTATCTTCCTAGACACAATTCCCCAGACACACACAATTATACAGCCACACATACAATTGATGACGACTTGCCTTCATATGTGTCAAGACTGTACTAAATGTGTTACACTTTTTTGCATATAAGTAATGATATTAAAATATTTTTAGTCTGAATAATGGACAGTTTATTTACAAACCTTTTTTTCTTGGTTTCCTACAACCTATTGAGATATAGTGTGAGACAGATAGCTGTATCTACGGAAGAGTAAGCTTTTCATTTTAGAGGATGAAATAGTTTGACGTAGTTAGGAGTAATTAAAGGAATTAAAATATAGAATCTAACCACATTCACAAGAAGTAAGAAGTAGAAGAAGAAAATGGCAGTTTGTTGAAATTAATTTACTAGGTGAAACACATACTGTAAGTAATTACTAAAATACTGTTTTCTTGTTCCCAGGAAAACTCCTCTGTGATGAGCTGCAGTCTGAATATGATGATGTGGAGAACAATGAGAATGATCCCATCTCAGGTGAGGGCTGTGGAAGCCAGGGGAGCTCACAGTGGGCGTGGGAGGTTCAGCAGGTCTTCAGATAGTTCACAGGGAACCATTCCAAAGTCAACTAGACCCAGGACCAGACCTTAACTGTGGTTCAGCTGCAGGGGGTCTTCAGGGTTTAATCCCAGCACATTGAGAAAGAGGGTTTCTTACAGTGGGTCTGACTCAGTCTCTGGAGTCCCATCTGGAATCCCTGCTGAGAAACAATACATTTCTGAATAAACATCTATTATTCTATTAGTGTTTCCTATTCATATATTCTGTTTTCTATAGAGTTTATAACAGAAGTTTGGAAGAAAGATTTTATCCTAATCTCACTTGCTGTTCTTCTAAATTTAAATGTACCTACTGGGATGTTTTCACAATTAAACAATTACACAAATACAGCAGGGAATACCTGAGCATTTGAAAACCCTGGTAGGCATGTGTAACAGTACTTATACTCATCCGAAATAGGGGATTAAACACAACAAATGTGTCATCATGGATAAAGTCAGAGAGCTCTCTGAAGAGTGCATATGAGGTTATTCACCAATCTCCCCTCAGAAGTGCCAGATGCTAACAGTCTATTATAGGAGGTGTTCCGTAAGTGTAATCCCTGACAAGGGAGGATTTACAAAATATTACATGGATGTAAATAAATATGATTTCTACTGGACTTTATGTACAGTACTATAGAAATTACAATATAACATTTTTAGATGTTTTTAAGCGAGACACATGATCTAAGACATACATCTGTTTTTGATGATTCTGTTTCTGTTTCATGGGGGATATGAAAAAATCTGGAGGGCACATATTCTGTATTTTTTAATTTTCTATTCTTGCCATGACATACTTCTGGGACTTTTTACATTAAGGGCTACTAGGTCTGAAGCAATGTACCCAGATATCAGAAGCTAGTTACTAGTGATTTTTTGGAATAAACTTTTGTATTCCAAAATGTGTACACTCTAAACAAAAGGCGAACATAGCTATAATTTCCTATATATCCTTTCAGTAAATAATTAATAATTATTAAATTCTAGTATTGACTTCTTTCACTAACATTTTCACATAATGGCAAGAATGCCCATTGCAAGTTTCTCAGTGTTGATTGTGCCACATGTATTTTGTCTCTTGACAGATGCTTCACACAATTTATATCTTTTCCACAACCTTGTTTCTTTGAGTAATGAGATCTTGAGGGTCTGTTTCTGTATGAAATACTCTGTTTTCTGTACCCTGTTCACCTCTTCTGCTGACTGTGTGTCTCTGGCAGGTGTCTCTGCCATTTCTCCTGAAGTGCAGAGTCTCCTGGCCACACAGTCCATTGAAGATGGATGTGACTATGATGATGTCGGAGTCTCCTGACCACACTACCCTCTGAAAAAGGATCTTAGTATGATTATGTCAGAGCACTGTGCAGCTTTGTAGAGGATTCGTCCTGAAGTCAGATTAGAGTTTTTAACTGAGCAATACCATTATGATATGCCTTGTGTTTCTGAGTCATCCCTGTTAAAATACTGTTATATTTCCCTTAATGTATGTAGTTCTGTAGGTTATGAGGTGTTTGATTTCAGATTATCCAGTAACTGTACAGCTGAAAACCTGTACAGTACCCACACAGTCACTGTCCTAGTGAGACCCTGTTACTGTGTCTCCTGCTGTGTCTCTCAGGCTGTAAGACTGACCTGCACTTTTATACCTTTACATTGAGAGACACTGCACTACAACAGAAGGTCTATATGTCCTGCAATTCTGAGATAAGAACTGAATTGTGATTGTTGTTTCCCTTTGTCTACTGATTACAGATGTGTGTCATTATCAGAACAAGTAGATACAACATTAATTAATGATCAGTTAATCTGGCCTGATTTCATGTCACTGCCACTTACAGAGTGCTACATATGGAAAATAATCTGCATACATTATAATTGCATCTGTATATTTAGATGCATAAAAGCATCTCACACACAGAAAAATGAAGAAAATAACTCTTACCACCATTCAACCCAGGACACAGCAGCGAGGCTCAAATTTTAGACTTTTCAATCTGAACTGATGACCCTTCCATTCTAATGAGCTTTTCAAAGACTGAATGTAACCTACTGTATATGTTGTTGTTTTTTGTGCTGAATGATTTTTTTTTTAAATCTTAATTACTCGGATAAGACAATAAGACTAGTGTTGATAAGATGATTGTTGAGCAGGCATCTGAACACACAGAATGAAAGTCTCATTCCTGCTCAGTGGCTTTTCTGGTTCTCCTTTTAGTTTAATTTAACTTTTTATATTTGCAGAGGAAATGTTTAATATGTTGTTAATCTGATTTATTTACTACACATTGAATGTACTGTATCACTTTGAATTAACCTTTTAAATAAAGCTTTACTTTTCATTGATCTGGTAAAAGTCATTTTCCTGGTCAGTAATAAAATAGTGAAAATGACAGTAGAATCTTGCACAACAATGTATCAAGCTAAGATTGTTTTCCTCTCTAGCAATTTAGAATTATGTTTTAGAGTAGTACAGCTGTGAGCTTTTGAAAGGACGTACATTGTGTTTCCACATCATACTTCCTGATACAAATAATGTTTCCATGATGATAGAACTTCACAGATCCAGCAGCTTGGTAAATAAGTATAATAATACTGTAGCCAGATGATGAATATCAAGGTATTGAGTGCTCAGTGTGTAACGAACAGTTCTTTCCGGACCCTATGCGGACGACACAATCTGAAGAAGTGGGGGAACACTAGGGAAACGTCATGCAGGAATACGGGGCTGAAGACAGGGGGGCGTGTCCAAGGTGCGCTGGTGCACGGGGGAGGTGTGGCCGAGGCGAACAATCCAAAAGAGTAGTCCTTAGGGAATATCCAAAACACAAGGGTAAGTCCAAAACCAGGAGATCCATCAGAACAAAGAATTAAAAACCACGAAGGCCGGGTCGGAACTGGCGGACGGGGAACAGGAACGGGAACAGAGGTTAAAACCTTAATGGGACCAGGCGCTTCCAGGTCCCGGACTCGCACGATATGGAAATCAGATGCAGAGCCCGGATGAGCGTCAGCGCCTGGCTTTTAAGGTGGGCTGGGAATGGGAAACAGGTGCAGAGAATAAAGTCTTGAGTGAAAGGGCTGGAGCACCCTTAAGGAGGGGGGACTATAATCGTGACACAGTGCTTCGGGTTTAACTTCCCTGGCTGAGGAAAGCATAGTGCTGGTAAGAGATCAGTGTCTTCACATCCCCTCCCCAGGGAGAAAATCCTGCAGCAGTGGTGTTGCAGTGGAGGGAGGGGATAGAAAAGAGGTGCCCAGCACCCTCTGTAGCCAGAGAGCTGTTATTAGCAGGGAAGCAGAAGTACGAGGTTAGAATTTGACCTCCACCTAAACTTATCTGAATAACATTATATACAGATGCAGCCACTCAGAACACACAGTATTTCTTCCAGTAAAAGTTGTGCGGTGCCTTATGCAATTCACTGGCCAAAGACGATCAATAGGTTGCACTTAAATGTTAGTGAAACATTTACTTCATTTATTCTGTTTCTCTACTGTGCATGTTTGAATCTACTTAATATTGAATATTAATATGGAATTTTACAACTAAGGCTAAATTTTGGTAGCTGAAAATAAAAACAGAAGTACTATTTAGCACAATTTTGTTTTGATTTGAACCAATGTTTGCATCTCAATAATCCATTCATCCTTGAAAGAAGCAAAGACAGATGTGTTTTGAATCTCACAATGATCCTGTTCTCCATCCAAAAGAAAGGTTTAATGTGATCCCACTAGAAAAAAAGTCAATTTCCATCTGAAATGATGTCCCTTCAAACAATTTGTAATATCTCTAGAAGTTTATACAGTAGAAGCCTGGTTAATTGCTTAAATTTAAACTAATCAGGACTATGGGAATGAGATTTGATTTTGAACTGGGATTTAAATAAATAGGAACACTGCACTCCATTGTGCTTTTTGTATGACAAAAGGTGGGATTCCTGTGTTTTTGATAACTCAGTTGTTAGAGCGGAGGAATATAGTGGGAACAGTGAGGAATCCTTCGGTCTCTGGTTTGAATCTGGCTGGAAGAAAGGTGTTTTTTATTTTCTTTAATCAAAAAGTGAAAATTTGTCATTCACTTAGACGTCCAACGAAAGCTGAGTGAAAGGTGAAGAGCCTCCTGTTCTGAATTCTCCTCACGTTTTCTGGGCTTGTAGACTCCTCACTCTTCCTAAAAGTGCTGCAGATAAAGGTAGTTGTCGGGAGTTCAGTTCAGTGGTAGAGCACATGCCACTCATGTATGAGGCTGTTTCCATTCAGCGGGGTCATCATCCTAGATTTCTTCCTAAACGCGATATCTTTCCTTACTCGTGTGGCTTCCCTCGTGTGTGAATTTCAGCGCGACACATACACATTTATCTGTTTTATAGAGATTCTATTTTAAATCAGTTAAAACGAAAGAAGCACTAATTAAATACATGTAGAAAACACATCTATCTAATTGACAAAAAGGGGCGATGTATTAGTAGTAGTGGAGCTGAGCTCTCAGTAGTGCAGTTGATGTTGTTAAATCACTTATTATGTTTTTAAACCACTATACTAAGCACTGGCATGGTGGTGTGTGCAATCCTACCCAACCTTTCTATCGACTGTATGAGTCTCCTGTTCCATCTCCAAATCTTTCCACACATTTTGCCTGTTTCACCACCGTTATCATTAGACTATAGCCACTAATACGAGAATACTGTTCTGAAAGACTGTCTTAAATAATAATGTTGAAAAGGGTAATGATAACAGTTTCTTCATTAAGGTAACCATACATTTGCCTGTATAGTACAACTTATTATCTGTATCTCCAAATCCCCAATATTTTCTCATGAGAAACAGAAGTGTAGAGTCAAATCAAATTAAATAATACAACAAATCTATTCAATTAACACCCAGATGTAACAGAACTCATTTAAGACTTACACCCCTTTAAATATGTATTTCCTTAATTTCAGTTCTCTCCACCGGGATACCTGGAAATTCACAAAAGCATAATACAGCTACTAAAGTACTAATGTTAAAGATAACATTAAACTTTATTATTTAGATATCACACTTTTATTAATAAAATATGTATTGATAAAATTCCTTGTGAATAATTGTAGTGTCTGGAAAGCAATTTTAGTTAAATATAAAAATAATTTTCAAACAAGTGGTGCATCAGTTCATTACTTAATGACGATATTATTTCCACTACATTCAGGACAGTTCTAATGTAATCTATTGTTCCGCTTAGTCTGCTACTTCAGTAACATCTAATGGGCAGCTGCTGTTATTTTAGGTTTGTTGCAATTGAGAACAGGTTCAGTACAGAGCTGCTGACAAATTTCAGAGGCCAAGTTTGTTGCAACTGACCCGTTGTAGCTACCAATCAGCAACAAGGAGAAACAAACATCAGTTTTGCCTTTTTTTAAAAAAAAAGGGAAACAGAGTAGTAGTTATTGAGGTCATTTCAGGTACAATGTAAGAACTAAAGTTAACTAGTCCCAGAGTAATGCGTGGGGTCCTATTAACAGAAAAAAAATAGTTGTAACCCAAAAACACAACAAACACAAAATGAGAAGTCTTCCGGGAACCTAGGTAAATCCCTGTAGTTGTCTAACAACTATAAAAAAACAACCAAACGCAACAACTTCAAAAGAAAAAGAACATTTAAAAACAAATCTGGGGAACAACAAAAACAGAATCTAATGCAAGAGCTTTATTAAGTCTTCAGTGCTCCACTCACCTCAGTAGACCTCTCTCATATATTTGTGTGCAGGTCAACTGGAGGTACACATTCCATGCTGAAAAGAGAAGGAAACACAATGTTTCAGCTGTGGAGCCTTCTTTGATTGTGACTCGAAATAAACCTTTACTTGTTCGTTTGATGTTAATTTATCTCCATCAAATACCTAAGAGTATCTAAACTCGACAGTTGCTTTCAGTAGCTGAAGATACTGCGCCAGGTGAGGCTTGAACTCACAACCTCAACATGACTCCGCTGTGCACTGCTGTATAAGTACCACGCGCTGACCGATTGCGCCACTGGAGCTGTGTGAGTTGTGCTCCTCATACAGACTGACGCTGCAGAAACAAAGGGTGAAAACGGTTTCGGTTGTGGATCCATCTCCTCATGGGGAAAAGCAACAGTAAAATAGCAAGGAAAATACAAGAAAAGAAACTGAAAGAATTGTGCTAACAGCAAAGAGGGACGGAGGGAGGTGGTCGGACAAGTAAATCAACCCGGCGGATTATTTGTAGGGACATTTTTGAGTCAATCAGCACACGGATCTCTTCATGTGCCTTAAGCTGTGCAGTTTGTATTTTCGATGTCGATAGGTTTCTTCAGAAGTCCAGTAAATTGACAATAATGGAGAACTAGCTGATGCACCCCGTCGTGAAGACCCTCTATAAGGTGATTGCATGTTTCATTTTCAAGTCGCCTCCTTTACACGCAATTGCAGCCCCGAAACTGAGAGAAAGCATGAGAAATGGCTTCAATTTCAATGTGAATCGCAGTACAGGCTCGATGGCTTCACATCTTCCATCGATCACATAAAATTGCAGTAAAGCGCTCTAAATACGACTCTAAAGTACTGGGAAAGATGATTATTTTGAGCGTGCCTCCCAGGGTCTGCTACGAGGCTGAAGTTGGCTTCTTATTCGCCAGCTTCTTCTTCGCGTTTTTCGTTCAACCTTAAATGCTGCTGCTGTGATGTTATGTCGCCTTTCGCCTGTAGATGGATCTCTTCGATCAGTACTAATCCGGCTGGAATACTGTAGACATCCTCAGTGAAAGGGAATATCCAAATAAATAGCGACTGTCCAAATTATATTTTTGTATGGAATATATTTCAGAAAATCGCAAACCAATTTTGAAAACTCACCATAACACGGACTTACACTGGGAAAAGGTGATTGTACTTTCTGCTTATTGCTACGGCCTTCCCCCCCAATTATGAAAATGTCTCACAGTTCTGACACCGACGTGTGAAAGACAATGTAACAGACTATCAAAATCCTGAAGTACAAAACATTTTAATGCACCAGTTTTTTTAAATATGACCCTCTGATCTTGGCATGTCAGAATACATTGGGAAAAAGTATGGCACGAATTGCACGAATTGCAATAGCACACATTGTTGAGAATATCACTGACCTTGCCGATATTTGCAGGGGTTACGAATATTTTGTACATGTTGAACTACAACACGTAAAATTTGAGCTCCTTAGTCAATATCACCGGGAATGTCCAATAATGACGAACATCAGTAGCTCCAAGGAAACTTAGACTCGCACATGGAGTTTTATCTTTGAATGGAGGGTGGGAGAATTCATTTATACTCTCGTTGCTCATTAGCTAAATTATTTTAAAAATATGACACAGATTTGTTCAAGAAACTTGTAATCGCCTTAAAGAGAGTCTTCTTGAAGATGTGCACCAGCTAGCTCTCCACTGTCAATTGACAGGACTTTAGAAGAAACTGTTCTCATACAACCAACATACAAATTACACATCTTAAGTCACATGAAGAGAAATCCTTGTACTAAATAACATAAAACTGTTGCTGCAAATTATCACCAAGCTGTTTTATGTGTCTGACCACCTCTCTCCTACTTTGCAGAGAGCACAATTCTTTCTGTTTCTTCATCGCTATTTTACTGTCTCTTTCCCCCACGTGGAGATGGATCCACAGCAGAAACTTTTGGTCCGTTCCTGTTACTCTGTCCGATTGAAAGAGCTGTATTAAAGGCACTCCCATCTCTGCAGGAAAGTTATTGCTGCTCTCAACACAATATACTGCAGCCAAATGTGATAGCGATACTGTCACTGCCTGTGGGCCACGTATTCCTGCTGTCAGCCTATTATGTCATGTCCATCCACACCCAGAAACATTACTGCTGTAGCACAAGAGTTATACAGGCGCAGTCAATAGAGCATGAATCTCTTAATCTCAGAACTGTGGGTTCAGCCCCCACATTGGGTCCCTCTGTGTCAATTTGATCCCCCCAATCCTCCTAGCAGGACCTGATGGCGTAACAGTGATACCCAGTACCTTATATGACCTTTGCGTAATTCAGCTTTCTTTCCACTTGATTCAGATTTTGATCTGAAATCATCGGCCAAACAAGAGTTTGTCTAAACAGAGGGAGATCTGCTCACAAGCAAGTATTAAACACTTCAGCATTTACTGTTCGAATACCACACTTTGTCAAAACACTGCCGCTTCTTAAGCTAATAAGTAATGGTTTTTGAGCACGCATTGTATTGTTAATGCTTATATTAAAAAAGCATACATTCACATAATGGAATTTGGACTGAACAAAGTAGTCCAGCCCCTTTACAACATTACATACCCACTGATTAAAGCTTAAAACTACAGCAGCAGGAGTAACAATAATGGCAACAACATGTTTGGAGTTCGGCATTTCATTTATTCTTCGGATATATCGTATCGGAATGAACTGCCCGAGATAAAAGAGCAATTGCGGCTTCAGATCGTTTTTACAGAGCATTACGTTGTTCTGTTCATACTGACTATACGCTTTAAATTTGTCATTTACTGCAAGCGTTGCTTTTCCAGGCTTTTCGGAAATTCCTCGCATTTGAGCCAGCACTAAAATATTTCATTCCCGTCGCTGAATACATCGTGGAAACGGTATTTGCAACGGAATGCTGTCACACATGATACCTTTTTGTTATTCGGTTCTGAAGTTTGAAAATGAAAATAAAACGGGGGTCACTTCATAGGCTTGAAAGAAGTCCAAGCAGCATAAAAACCCGCGAATTCTCACAAAGGCTGCACCTTTCTTCTGCTGCTTTTATAAATCAGCCTTAAACATTTGAATGCATACCTTACTGCTGCTAATCACATTCACGTGTTTACGAAGCTTTTTTCTGTCAGTTATGTTTTTGCTAAGTAGTTTCTCCGTTTTCCTCGTACTGTGATTGTCAGCGAGCACAACAAGACTGAAACAGTGTAAAGGCAGGTAAAAAAGACAGGGTAAAACGCCTGACTGTCGGGAGTGGGATTTGAACCCGTGCCTCTATTTGGAGAGCGAAACACAAAGCTTAAAAGACACGAATCTGTGAATTTGCTGTTTTAAAACGCTCGACTATCCTGAAGAAATGGGTGCTGATTGCACCAGTTGCATCCGATTTTCCGTAACTTTAGGACGATTGATACGACTGGACGAACAAAATTTGTGGCGTTTAGCATGACATGGAAAACGGTACCGGAGCATTCGGGTCCGGACTACCAGACTCAGAAACAGTTTTTACCCCCGCACTATCAAACTATTAAACTCCCAGCCTCTCTCACTCTCACCTATGATCTGAACCTCACAGTGCCTTCTTTCTTACCAAAAACCCAAACACACATTGAAAATCTACCTCTACCATACATCTCAAAAGCTCACTCCCCATAATTTCTATCCCTTTATTTCATTCTTTTGATACATGTTTTTGCACATAACCTGTTACCTTTTTGTTGTTTTGCACACTGCCTGTTGTTGTTTTTTGCACATCGGCTGTTGTCTCTGTCTTTCTTTTGTAATACAATTGTATTGTTGTTGTGTTGTTGTGTTTTTTTCTTTGTACTACTTATGTCCGAGAGCTAGCTAAATAGCATTTCGTTATACCATATACCTGTGTATAAGTATAATGACAATAAACTTGAACTTGAACTTGACATAGTCTTGCAGGCAGTATATTATTTTATCGTTTACTCGTTTAAAAAAACACGGTCTTCTCGTTCCTAAGTCAGATTTTTAGTGCTTTCGAACGTTACTTCCAACCTGGACTGACAGCTCACCCGATCTGTTTGTGATCAGACCATGGAGTGGGGGGCTGTACCAAGCGCACGTTCCTTCCCAATGCTGAGGTGATCATTCGGAAGATGGGTGTGAAGAGAAACAAGCTTTGTCGACTAAAAAACAAGGCAGGATATGCAAGAATACTAATCACTGGCGACAGTTATGCTCTCTTACTATTGAGACTCCTACATTGCAAGTTTTTGAAGACTTTGAAACTAAAGGAAAGCAGTGACAAGTGAAACAGGCACAGGTGGGGTTTGAGCCCACGATCTTCGGTTTACGAGACCGACGCCTTACCACTTGGCCACCGCGCCTTCGAACAAACAGGGGAATAATGTTGTTCAAATTATTTTTTTTCTGAATCTGGTTTACATCGCCTGGAGGCAGCAACAACAATAAAAGGGATACTTAACAAGGAGATACGCAGTAGCAGTGCGACTCCAACAGATGCTCCTGAAGAGACTGGAGGTTTAAGCCAGCTCCTTAGAGCGCTCGGCCGCGTTACTCTCAACAGCGGCTCTTCAGCTCTTGTTGTTTGACCTAGTGGTTTTATAACGCGTGGAAACGACCGCAACTTCGTTTTCTGAGATGCTTTCTCTCACGTGGTGAAATCTCGACCTCTTTGGCATCTCTGGCTATAGTTCTTCAGTAGAGCAGGCTTTCACACCTCTGCTTATAGTGCCCTTGAAGTCATTTTATTTTTACAGGAAGACGCATTCCCTAACGATCTCTCCTGTTTGTGTCTACTCACAATACTACATTTAGCATGACTTCTTGTTGCAGTTGAGCTCAAAGCTGGAGATGATCTCCATATTCTACCGCAGTAACTAGTCCGAAACGTAGTATACAGTACACACTTTTTAAGTAAAGTCAGGTTGTTAAAAAAATAAACCAGCGCCCTGTCACAGAAACGTACCCCAGTCTCCCGCACAACAAGCGGGGGTACTCAGCACTATACTAACGAGGAGCGCTTGTCTGCAGCTGAGCGTCAGCTCTGTTTACTGTCAGCAGTCATTTCCTCATTTCCAAAGACTTTTTCACCTGCTCTCAGCTTTTAAAGACGATCATAAACGCTCAAGAAGTAATTCATGTCAGTTTGAAGTCTGTTTCTGTTGTCTCAGCTCTTGATAAAGAAAAGCCGTGCGTGGGAGACTCCCTCTCTGAAGAAGTTTGCCGTCACCCTGCGAGGGAGAAGAGCCATCAATCACCGAGGCAACCACTGAGACAGTTAACATTGAACACGTGAAATGCGAGATGTTGTGATTTTTTTCCCGCTTAAGGCTTCTATCGTTTCTACTCTAACGAGAAAGACCTCTTTATTAGAAGTGAGATTTTAACAAACGTCTCCAGGGGTAACTGCGATCTGAACGCAATGCCTTAGACCACCAGCCATCTTGCCTGTGGTACTTATAATGAAGTATATATTTTATTTCTACTCGTTGATAAGAAAAGTGAAATCATGTAATTAGGGATATGTCCTTTTTTCATGGGGAAAACTAGCCCGAGCAAATGTAAAGTTTAGAGCAGCGCTCAATAAAAATGATCAGAACCCGAAAGCCTTCTTATGCGGATCAGTATATTCCGATACCACTGGTTCTGCAGAAGAAATAAGAAAAGCCGAACTCAAAGCAGAAATGTGTTGCCATTACGGGTACTCTGTCTGCAGCTGCTTTAATATCTACTCACACCGTGTTGCCATTAAGGCTACCTAGTTAAAAACAAAACTTATCGTCACCTTTTTGAACGTGATTATTAGACACCCGTTAAATCTCAACCGAGGTTTCTTGAGAGATCGTTCAGCGAGCGAGTAATAAAAAACTACTTCGCTTCCAACCTCTGCTGTCGCTGTGAACTCGGACGTGATGTTCTGCAGATGTGCAGTGTGCCTTTCCTCTTGTCGTATTCAAGAGTACTCACTGTGTGAGCTCCTCACTGCGTGTCCTGTACTCTACTGTGATTTCAATTAGATTATCTATGTGGAGTGTAGTAACATGATCTACTTGAACATTTTCGGTTTGTGAAATGAAACACTAAAGAAAATACAAGCAATGGACATTTAAAATAACCACAGTAAAGCTAGAAGAGTGAAAGATAAAAGACTATTTAGAATGACATTCACAATAGACTTAAGAACAGTACAACCGCCCGAACAGGGAGTTGAACCCTGGGCCCTCAGATTAAAAGTCTGATGCTCTACCGACTGAGCTATCCGGGCTCTGAAAGAAACTCGACACTGTCGGGATCCTCGCAAGTTACGTGTCTCTTGTGCCGAAGAGCAGTCATACCTGACCCGTCTGGAATGACCACTGACAGACTTTATCCAGAAGCGACGGCACCACTCCCAGTAGAATGAGTGAGAAATACAGCATGACATGGGGAGGTAAGGGGCTCCCGCAATTAATCTTTCCTCACATTACTGATTTTTTCAATAGCATTTTGACCTTTTTTCACATTCAGATTTTTTTTCACATTTAATACAATCTTTTAATCAACAACATTAAAAAGAAAACAAATGGAACATTTTTTGGAACAATAATTAAAAAAAAACTTTCAATGCCTTGGTTGTATATGTGTGCACACCCTTTATAAAGGGAGTTGCAACAGTGCTGAAATTTAAAGAGCATTTCTGTAGAGAAAACAGCATTTTTTCTGCCTTGATGTTAAGCTTAGGGAGCCTGTCTTTTAGAAATTCTATTTCTTAACACCTTGCACAGCCTCCTGACAGACTAACAAATATTTTTTGGAGAAATTGGCTCACACACCGGAAGACACTAACGTTTATTTACGTTAGAGTATGTGAATAACAGTTTAACCGAAAAAGTTTGTAATTGTGATTTTGTTAAAATTCAATAAATCGTCTATCAACAGTAAGAAATTATTAAGAAATTGTTTTATTTCATAAACTATAAGACAATTAAGAGAGTTTATAGGTCATATCCGTCGCTTATGTTCTTTTAACTCTAGCGTTCAGGATCCAAACCCAGGTGCGGACGGTTGTGTTTCTTGAATCTCTTGTAATCATCAAAAGTCGATGTGTAGTCCTTCAGTACTTTCTCGAGTTGTGCCATGGATATTTTATTCGATAAATCCTTGTCATGCTCTTTTGCATTTACCTAAACAAACGGAAAAAGTTCAAAGTGTGTTTATGGCTGTGCTTCACATCTAGACGAGAGCATTTGTAACAGTACAGGACACGCAGTGAGGAGTTCGTGAAGCTTTCAGTTTAGTGCGGAGTTCAGAAGGAGGATTCGCTCGCTGAATGATCTCTCAAGAAATCCCGGGTGAGATTCAACAGGTGTTTTCTGCAACAGTCACGACAAGTGTGAAGCAATCTCTGGATTTCCTGAATTTGAACTAAATTACTAGTTCAAATAATTTAGGATTTAACAGAACTAAATGAGGTACATTTAAAACAGCAGCGCAACTCTGCGGCACGTCGAGTTTAATTGTGTAAACCTGGCTCTCTCTGAACACGAGCAAAGAGTTCTCACTCAACAGAAGATTGCAATGTGAGTACTGTAATATAAAGCACCTGGAGATGCCAGGGATTGAACCCGGGACCTCATACATGCGAAGCATGCGCTCTACCACTGAGCTACATCCCCGATGGAAAAGGTAGTGGAACAGACTTAGAGATGTGCAGATGCTCACTGATCACAATCCACCATTCATGAAGAATGCCTGCAGTTTCCTACTTTCGCGTTTCCTCTACTACAGAGTAAATTAATGGGAATGAAGAAATAAGGAAGGAAAAATAATCGCACTGAAGCTTCAAGAGACTGGGCAAAAATTAATATATTATTTTTGTATCCAGTCACACGTGCGACGGTGGTTAATTCCCAGTCGGGGGAGTGCTTTTTTTCTACCTCCTTACTCGACTGTCTTTCAATTCTGTTTTATTTGAAAGCTTTTTACATCTTTTATGTGCTCTTGATTAAACTATGCATAGAAAAACAGCACTACTGATGATTTTCATGGACCGATGCACACTTGTTCTGTACAACTCGAGTGATAAAGCCCTGTCTGCAAATGTTGTAACGCCCCAACCACAGGAATGGTAACAGGAAGGATCGTGTTCTTATTTGATAAGTCCTTTTGAGATGTCTTGTCAATGCACACAGGCGTTAGAGCTGAATAATTTACTTTTAGTGGTGTTTTTAAACAAAGATGGAACATGTTATTTCTATACCAGGAAGAAAGGAGCAGACTTTTACTTTAAGAGGCAAAAACGACACCTTATCAAAGCTAATATTAATTAAAATGACATCACAACAAAAGAGTGGAGCCTTGAGTGAATTAAAATTAGTTTTCATTGGACGTCTGTGTCTCCTTAACTTTGTAGGTGAGAGAGAGGATTGTGATTATTTGCAGGTGCTTCTCGGAAGTGCGTTGGTGCTACAGGTGCCTTCCAAATAATTAAATCGGGTTTGAATCCCAGCCAGTACAAACCCAAATCTTTTCAAGATAATCTGTGGTCCGTTAACACATCTTTTGAAACACTACAACAGGTAACACCCCGTGTGAAACATCATGAGCATCTGTTAAACCTCTCTACCTGCCCGTTCCTCAAAGAGACATGACGAGGGTCTGAAGGGACATTTTGAGCCGTAGAAACATTTTATCATTCCGTACTTTCCTGTGCAGTCAGGTCAGTTCCACTTCAACTGCGCCCGACAATGGAGGTCGTTTTGAAAACAACGAGAGTAAAGAGACACCGCACGTCTGCAGAACATCACGTCCGAGTTTAAGGACAGCAACATCAGAGATTGGAAGCTAGGGAGTTTCAGGTCTGTGGTTGTATTATAGGTTCTAGAAAGTCTGAATACCTTTGCAAGAAGTATTTCAGAATCCCAGTCAAATCCAGTACGAATGCCGCATAGATCTGCATTGTACAATTAGTATACTGTTTGTCCGTTGAATCAAACACGCCTTATAAAGCATTTCTAAAACAGGAGAGGTCGTTAGGGAATGCGTCTTCCTGTAAAAATAAAATGACTTCAAGGGCACTATAAGCAGAGGTGTGAAAGCCTGCTCTACAGAAGAACTAAAGCCAGAGATGCCAAAGAGGTCGAGATTTCACCACGTGAGAGAAAGCATCTCAGAAAACGAAGTTGCGGTCGTTTCCACGCGTTATAAAACCACTAGGTCAAACAACAAGAGCTAAAGAGCCGCTGTTGAGAGTAACGCGGCCGAGCGTTCTAAGGAGCTGACTTAAACCTCCAGTCTCTTCAGGAGCATCTGTTGGAGTCGCACTGCTACAGCGTATCTCCTTGTTAAGTATCCCTTTTATTGTTGTTGCTGCCTCCAGGCGATGTAAACCACATTCAGAAAAAAATAATTTGAACAACATTATTCCCCCCTTTACTCAAAGGGACGGTGGCCAAGTGGTAACGCGTCTGTCTCGTAAACCGAAGATCGTGGGTTCAAACCCCGCCTGTGCCTGTTTCTTTTGTCACTGCTTTCCTTTAGTTTCAAAGTCTTCAAAAAAATCGCAATGTAGGAGTCTCAATAGTAAGAGAGCATAACTGTCGCCAGTGATTAGTATTCTTGCATATCCTGCCTTGTTTTTTAGTCGACAAAGCTTGTCTCTCTTCACACCCATCTTCCGAATGATCGCCTCAGCATTGGGAAGGAACGTGCGCTTGGTACAGCCCCCCACTCCATGGTCTGATCACAAACAGATCGGGTGAGCTGTCAGTCCAGGTTGGAAGTAACGTTCGAAAGCACTAAAAATCTGACTTAGGAACGAGAAGACCGTGTTTTTTTAAACGAGTAAACGATAAAATAATATACTGCCTGCAAGACTATGTCAAGTTCAAGTTCAAGTTTATTGTCATTATACTCATACGCAGGTATATGGTATAACGAAATGCTATTTAGCTAGCTCTCGGACATAAGTAGTACAAAGAAAAAAACACAACAACAATACAATTGTATAACAAAAGAAAGACAGAGACAACAGCCGATGTGCAAAAAACAACAACAGGCAGTGTGCAAAACAACAAAAAGGTAACAGGTTATGTGCAAAAACATGCATCAAAAGAATGAAATAAAGGGATAGAAATTATGGGGAGTGAACTTTTGACATGTATGGTAGAGGTAGATTTTCAATGTGTGTTTGGGTTTTTGGTAAGAAAAAAGGCACTGTGAGATTCAGATCATAGGTGAGAGGTGAGGTCACAGTGAGAGAGGCTGGGAGTTTAATAGTTTGATAGTGCGGGGGTAAAAACTGTTTCTGAGTCTGGTAGTCCGGACCCGAATGCTACGGTACCGTTTTCCATGTCATGCTAAACGCCACAAATTGTGTTCAACCAGTCGTATCAATCGTCCTAAAGTTACGGAAAATCGGATGCAACTACTGCAATCAGCACACATTTCTTCAGGATAATCGAGCGGTTTAAAACAGCAAATTCACATATTCGTGTCTTTTAAGCTTTGTGTTTCGCTCTCCAAATAGAGGCACGGGTTCAAATCGCACTCCCGACAGTCAGGCGTTTTACCCTGTCTTTTTTACCTGCCTTTACACTGTTTCAGTCTTGTTGTGCTCGCTGACAATCACAGTACGAGGAAAACGGAGAAACTAGCAAAAACATAACGGAGAGAAAAAAGCTTCGTAAACACGTGAATGTGATTAGCAGCAGTAAGGTATGCATTCAAATGTTTAAGGCTGATTTATAAAAGCAGCAGAAGAAAGGTGCAGCCTTTGTGAGAATTCGCGGGTTTTTATGCTGCTTGGACTTCTTTCAAGCCTATGAAGTGACCCCCGTTTTATTTTCATTTTCAAACTTCAGAACCGAATAACAAAAAGGTTTCATGTGTGACAGCATTCCGTTGCAAATACCGTTTCCACGATGTATTCAGCGACGGGAATGAAATATTTTAGTGCTGGCTCAAATGCGAGGAATTTCCGAAAAGCCTGGAAAAGCAACGCTTGCAGTAAATGACAAATTTAAAGCGTATAGTCAGTATGAACAGAACAACGTAATGCTCTGTAAAAACGATCTGAAGCCGCAATTACTCTTTTATCTCGGGCAGTTCATTCCGATACGATGTTTCCGCAGAATAAATGAAATGCCGAACTCCAAACATGTTGTTGCCATTATTGTTACTCCTGCTGCTGTAGTTTTAAGCTTTAATCAGTGGGTATGTAATGTTGTAAAGGGGCTGGACTACTTTGTTCAGTCCAAATTCCATTATGTGAATTTATGCTTTTTTAATATAAGCATTAACAATACAATGCGTGCTCAAAAACCATTACTTATTAGCTTAAGAAGCGGCAGTGTTTTGACAAAGTGTGGTATTCGAACAGTAAATGCTGAAGTGTTTAATACTTGCTTGTGAGCAGATCTCCCTCTGTTTAGACAAACTCTTGTTTGGCCGATGATTTCAGATCAAAATCTGAATCAAGTGGAAAGAAAGTTGAATTACGCAAAGGTCATATAAGGCACTGGGTATCACTGTTACGCCATCAGGTCCTGCTAGGAGGATTGGGGGGATCAAATTGACACAGAGGGACCCAATGTGGGGGCTGAACCCACAGTTCTGAGATTAAGAGATTCATGCTGTATTGACTACACCTATATAACTCTTGTGCTACAGCAGTAATGTTTCTGGGTGTGGATGGACATGACATAATAGGCTGACAGCAGGAACACGTGGCCCACAGGCAGTGACAGTATCGCTATCACATTTGGCTGCAGTATATTGTGTTGAGAGCAGCAATAACTTTCCTGCAGAGATGGGAGTGCCTTTAATACAGCTCTTTCAATCGGACAGAGTAACAGGAACTGACCTAAAGTTTCTGCTGTGGATCCATCTCCACGTGGGGGAAAGAGACAGTAAAATAGCGATGAAGAAACAGAAAGAATTGTGCTCTTTGCAAAGTAGGAAAGAGGTGGTCAGACACATAAAACAGCTTGGTGATAATTTGCAGCAACAGTTTTAGGTTATTTAGTACAAGGATTTCTCTTCATGTTCCTTAAGATGTGTAATTTGTATGTTGGTTGTATGAGAACAGTTTCAAGAAGACTCTCTTTAAGGCGATTACAAGTTTCTCGAACAAATCTGTGTCATATTTTTAAAATAATTTAGCTAATGAGCAACGAGAGTATAAATGAATTCTCCCACCCTCCATTCAAAGATAAAACTCCATGTGCGAGTCTAAGTTTCCTTGGAGCTAATGATGTTCGTCATTATTGGACATTCCCAGTGATATTGACTAAGGAGCTCAATTTTTACATGTTGTAGTTCAACATGTACAAAATATTCGTATCCCCTGCAAATATCGGCAAGGTCAGTGATATTCTCAACAATGTGTGCCATTGCAATTCATGCAATTCGCGCCATACTTTTTCCCAATGTATTCTGACATGCCAAGATCAGAGGGTCATATTTAAAAAACTGGTGCATTAAAATTTTTTGTACTTCAGGATTTTGATAGTCTGTTACATTGTCTTTCACACGTCGGTGTCAGAACTGTGAGACATTTTCATAATTGGGGGGGAAGGCCGTAGCAATAAGCAGAAAGTGCAATCACCTTTTCCCAGTGTAAGTCCGTGTTATGGTGAGTTTTCAAAATTGGTTTGCGATTTTCTGAAATATATTCCATACAAAAATATAATTTGGACAGTCGCTATTTATTTGAATATCCCCTTTCACTGAGGATGTCTACAGTATTCCAGCCGGATTAGTACTGATCGACGAGAGCCATCTACAGGCGAAAGGCGACATAACATCACAGCAGCAGCATTTAAGGTGGAACGAAAAACGCGAAGAAGAAGCTGGCGAATAAGAAGCCAACTTCAGCCTCGTAGCAGACCCTGGGAGGCACGCTCAAAATAATCATCTTTCCCAGTACTTCAGAGTCATATTTAGAGCGCTTTACTGCAATTTTATGTGATCGATGGAAGATGTGAAGCCATCGAGCCTGTACTGCGATTCACATTGAAATTGAAGCCATTTCTCATGCTTTCTCTCATTGTCGGGGCTGCAATTGCGTGTAAAGGAGGCGACTTGAAAATGAAACGTGCAATCACCTTACAGAGGGTCTTCACGACGGGGTGCGTCAGCTAGTTCTCCATTATTGTCAATTTACTGGACTTCTGAAGAAACCTATCGACATCGAAAATACAAACTGCACAGCTTAAGGCACATGAAGAGATCCGTGTGCTGATTGACTCAAAAATGTCCCTACAAATAATCCGCCGGGTTGATTTACTTGTCCGACAACCTCCCTCCGTCCCTCTTTGCTGTTAGCACAATTCTTTCAGTTTCTTTTCTTGTATTTTCCTTGCTATTTTACTGTTGCTTTTCCCCATGAGGAGATGGATCCACAACCGAAACCGTTTTCACCCTTTGTTTCTGCAGCGTCAGTCTGTATGAGGAGCACAGCTCCAGTGGCGCAATCGGTCAGCGCGCGGTACTTATACAGCAGTGCACAGCGGAGTCATGTCGAGGTTGTGAGTTCAAGCCTCACCTGGCGCAGTGTCTTTAGCTACTGAAAGCAACTGTCGAGTTTAGATACTCTTAGGTATTTGATGGAGATAAATTAACATCAAACGAACAAGTAAAGGTAAAGGTTTATTTCGAGTCACAATCAAAGAAGGCTCCACAGCTGAAACATTGTGTTTCCTTCTCTTTTCAGCATGGAATGTGTACCTCCAGTTGACCTGCACACAAATATATGAGAGAGGTCTACTGAGGTGAGTGGAGCACTGAAGACTTAATAAAGCTCTTGCATTAGATTCTGTTTTTGTTGTTCCCCAGATTTGTTTTTAAATGTTCTTTTTCTTTTGAAGTTGTTGCGTTTGGTTGTTTTTTTATAGTTGTTAGACAACTACAGGGATTTACCTAGGTTCCCGGAAGACTTCTCATTTTGTGTTTGTTGTGTTTTTGGGTTACAACTATTTTTTTTCTGTTAATAGGACCCCACGCATTACTGTGGGACTAGTTAACTTTAGTTCTTACATTGTACCTGAAATGACCTCAATAACTACTAGTCTGTTTCTCTTTTTTTTTTAAAAAAAGGCAAAACTGATGTTTGTTTCTCCTTGTTGCTGATTGGTAGCTACAACGGGTCAGTTGCAACAAACTTGGCCTCTGAAATTTGTCAGCAGCTCTGTACTGAACCTGTTCTCAATTGCAACAAACCTAAAATAACAGCAGCTGCCCATTAGATGTTACTGAAGTAGCAGACTAAGCGGAACAATAGATTACATTGGAACTGTCCTGAATGTAGTGGAAATAATATCGTCCTTAAGTAATGAACTGATGCACCACTTGTTTGAAAATTATTTTTATATTTAACTAAAATTGCTTTCCAGACACTACAATTATTCACAAGGAATTTTATCAATACATATTTTATTAATAAAAGCGTGATATCTAAATAATAAAGTTTAATGTTATCTTTAACATTAGTACTTTAGTAGCTGTATTATGCTTTTGTGAATTTCCAGGTATCCCGGTGGAGAGAACTGAAATTAAGGAAATACATATTTAAAGGGGTGTAAGTCTTAAATGAGTTCTGTTACATCTGGGTGTTAATTGAATAGATTTGTTGTATTATTTAATTTGATTTGACTCTACACTTCTGTTTCTCATGAGAAAATATTGGGGATTTGGAGATACAGATAATAAGTTGTACTATACAGGCAAATGTATGGTTACCTTAATGAAGAAACTGTTATCATTACCCTTTTCAACATTATTATTTAAGACAGTCTTTCAGAACAGTATTCTCGTATTAGTGGCTATAGTCTAATGATAACGGTGGTGAAACAGGCAAAATGTGTGGAAAGATTTGGAGATGGAACAGGAGACTCATACAGTCGATAGAAAGGTTGGGTAGGATTGCACACACCACCATGCCAGTGCTTAGTATAGTGGTTTAAAAACATAATAAGTGATTTAACAACATCAACTGCACTACTGAGAGCTCAGCTCCACTACTACTAATACATCGCCCCTTTTTGTCAATTAGATAGATGTGTTTTCTACATGTATTTAATTAGTGCTTCTTTCGTTTTAACTGATTTAAAATAGAATCTCTATAAAACAGATAAATGCGTATGTGTCGCGCTGAAATTCACACACGAGTAAGGAAAGATATCGCGTTTAGGAAGAAATCCAGGGTGATGACCCCGCTGAATGGAAACAGCCTCATACATGAGTGGCATGTGCTCTACCACTGAACTGAACTCCCGACAACTACCTTTATCTGCAGCACTTTTAGGAAGAGTGAGGAGTCTACAAGCCCAGAAAACGTGAGGAGAATTCAGAACAGGAGGCTCTTCACCTTTCACTCAGCTTTCGTTGGACGTCTAAGTGAATGACAAATTTTCACTTTTTGATTAAAGAAAATAAAAAACACCTTTCTTCCAGCCAGATTCAAACCAGAGACCAAAGGATTCCTCACTGTTCCCACTATATTCCTCCGCTCTAACAACTGAGTTATCAAAAACACAGGAATCCCACCTTTTGTCATACAAAAAGCACAATGGAGTGCAGTGTTCCTATTTATTTAAATCCCAGTTCAAAATCAAATCTCATTCCCATAGTCCTGATTAGTTTAAATTTAAGCAATTAACCAGGCTTCTACTGTATAAACTTCTAGAGATATTACAAATTGTTTGAAGGGACATCATTTCAGATGGAAATTGACTTTTTTTCTAGTGGGATCACATTAAACCTTTCTTTTGGATTGAGAACAGGATCATTGTGAGATTCAAAACACATCTGCCTTTGCTTCTTTCAAGGATGAATGGATTATTGAGATGCAAACATTGGTTCAAATCAAAACAAAATTGTGCTATATAGTACTTCTGTTTTTATTTTCAGCTACCAAAATTTAGCCTTAGTTGTAAAATTCCATATTAATATTCAATATTAAGTAGATTCAAACATGCACAGTAGAGAAACAGAATTAATTAATTAAATGTTTCACTAACATTTAAGTGCAACCTATTGATCGTCTTTGGCCAGTGAATTGCATAAGGCACCACACAACTTTTACTGGAAGAAAAACTGTGTGTTCTGAGTGGCTGCATCTGTATATAATGTTATTCAGATAAGTTTAGGTGGAGGTCAAATTCTAACCTCATACTTCTGCTTCCCTGCTAATAACAGCTCTCTGGCTACAGAGGGTGCTGCGCACCTCTTTTCTATCCCCTCCCTCCACCGCAACACCACTGCTGCAGGATTTTCTCCCTGGAGAGGGGATGTGAAGACACTGATCTCTTACCAGCACTATGCTTTCTTCAGCCAGGGAAGTTAAACCCAAAGCACTGAGCACTCAATACCTTGATATTCATCATCTGGCTACAGTATTAATATACTTCTTTACCAAGCTGCTGGATCTGTGAAGTTCTATCATCATGGAAACATTATTTGTATCAGGAAGTATGATGTGGAAACACAATGTACGTCCTTTCAAAAGCTCACAGCTGTACTACTCTAAAACATCATTCTAAATTGCTAGAGAGGAAAACAATCTTAGATTGATACATTGTTGTGCAAGATTCTACTGTCATTTTCACTATTTTATTACTGAACAGGAAAATGACTTTTACCAGATCAATGAAAAGTAAAGCTTTATTTAAAAGGTTAATTCAAAGTGATACAGTACATTCAATGGGTAGTAAATAAATCAGATTAACAACATATTAAACATTTCCTCTGCAAATATAAAAAGCTAAATTAAACTAAAAGGAGAACCAGAAAAGCCACTGAGGAGGAATGAAACTTTCATTCTGTGTATTCAGATGCCTGCTCAACAATCATCTTATCAACACTAGTCTTATTGTCTTATCCGAGTAATTAAGATTTAAAAAAAAAATCATTCAGCACAAAAAACAACAACATATACAGTAGTAGTTCAGGTGGGTAGCTGCGTCAGCATGCGTAGGCTGCAAAGGAACAAGTAATAGGTTTATTCCATGCTGAAAAAAAGAAGAAAGAGAACACAACGTTTCGGCCGTGGAGCCTTCTTCAGGTGTGAGAGAGACAGGGCAGTAGGCAAAGGTAAAGTAGCGGGAGAACAAAGGTTGGGAGGGAGGAGGAGTGAGAGGCGGGAGCAGGGGACAGAAAGAGAGGCCAATCAAGAGGTGTGAAGTCAGAATGGGTGCAGAGAGGTGTGAAATGAAACTTCCAATGAATGGAGAAAATTTAAAAGAACAGTAGTCTGTCGTTAAGGGAAGGGAGAAGGTGTGATCCTAGCTGCAGAATAATTTTAGTTTCGGTGGTCTTTCTGATGTATGAGTTCGGAAAACCGTCTTTGAGAACACAGACGGAGAGATTAGAGTGGTCGTGGCCGTCAGAGGTGAAATGAGAAACAATGGGCTTGGAGAGATCTTTAATCTTTACAGCCCTGACGTGTTCTCTGAAACGGTCTCCGAGTCTCCTTCCTGTTTCTCCAATGTAGATGGCTGGGCATTTACTGCAAGAGATACAGTAAATAAGGTTGCTGGAGGTACAAGATGCTGTCTGGGTGATCCGGAATTGTCCTGAGGGGCCTTGAATGAGTGTGGTGGTGGCTGTGTATTTGCAGGTGATACAGTGAGCTCTGTTGCAAGGGAAAGTGCCTGGTGTGGATGGTTGTTGAGGGCGGTCAAGGGAGCTGTGAACAAGGAGGTTACGCAGATTAGGTGGTCGGCGATATGAGATGATAGGGCGATCAGAAAAGAGGACCCCAATGGAGGGATCATCCTGTAGGATGGAAAAGTTGTGGTTAATGGTCCTGGGGATAGGAAGTGTGTTAGGGTGGTAAGGAAGCACCAAAGGAATGCGATTGTTACGGCGGGAGCTCCTGATCGGGTTGATGGTCCAGGGGGTGTTTTTGGCTCGGGCAAGGGCCCTGTCAATCACACTGCTGGGGTATCCTCTGTTGATGAAAAATGAGTACATTTTGAGGGCTTGGTTCTCGAAGTCGATGTCGTCGCTGCATAATCGACGACGACGATTCACAGTTTCACAGTTCCTTCGGCTACAACAAATATTGTTCTCCCGCTACTTTACCTTTGCCTACTGCCCTGTCTCTCTCACACCTGAAGAAGGCTCCACGGCCGAAACGTTGTGTTCTCTTTCTTCTTTTTTTCAGCATGGAATAAACCTATTACTTCTTCCTTTGCAACATATACAGTAGGTTACATTCAGTCTTTGAAAAGCTCATTAGAAAAGAAGGGTCATCAGTTCAGATTAAAAAGTCTAGAATTTGAGCCTCGCTGCTGTGTCCTGGGTTGAATGGTGGTAAGAGTTATTTTCTTCATTTTTCTGTGTGTGAGATGCTTTTATGCATCTAAATATACAGATGCAATTATATTGTATGCAGATTATTTTCCATATGTAGCACGCTGTAAGTGGCAGTGACATGAAATCAGGCCAGATTAACTGATCATTAATTAATGTTGTATCTACTTGTTCTGATAATGACACACATCTGTAATCAGTAGACAATGGGAAACAACAATCACAATTCAGTTCTTATCTCAGAATTGCAGGACATATAGACCTTCTGTTGTAGTGCAGTGTCTCTCAATGTAAAGGTATAAAAGTGCAGGTCAGTCTTACAGCCTGAGAGACACAGCAGGAGACACAGTAACAAGGTCTCACTAGGACAGTGACTGTGTGGGTACTGTACAGGTTTTCAGCTGTACAGTTACTGGATAATCTGAAATCAAACGCCTCATAACCTACAGAACTACATACATTAAGGGAAATATAACAGTATTTTAACAGGGATGACTCAGAAACACAAGGCATATCATAATGGTATTACTCAGTTAAAAACTCTAATCTGACTTCAGGATGAATCCTCTACAAAGCTGCACAGTGCTCTGACATAATCATACTAAGATCCTTTTTCAGAGGGTAGTGTGGTCAGGAGACTCCGACATCATCATAGTCACATCCATCTTCAATGGGCTGTGTGGCCAGGAGACTCTGCACTTCAGGAGAAATGGCAGAGACACCTGCCAGAGACACACAGTCAGCAGAAGAGGTGAACAGGGTACAGAAAACAGAGTATTTCATACAGAAACAGACCCTCAAGATCTCATTACTCAAAGAAACAAGGTTGTGGAAAAGATATAAATTGTGTGAAGCATCTGTCAAGAGACAAAATACATGTGGCACAATCAACACTGAGAAACTTGCAATGGGCATTCTTGCCATTATGTGAAAATGTTAGTGAAAGAAGTCAATACTAGAATTTAATAATTATTAATTATTTACTGAAAGGATATATAGGAAATTATAGCTATGTTCGCCTTTTGTTTAGAGTGTACACATTTTGGAATACAAAAGTTTATTCCAAAAAATCACTAGTAACTAGCTTCTGATATCTGGGTACATTGCTTCAGACCTAGTAGCCCTTAATGTAAAAAGTCCCAGAAGTATGTCATGGCAAGAATAGAAAATTAAAAAATACAGAATATGTGCCCTCCAGATTTTTTCATATCCCCCATGAAACAGAAACAGAATCATCAAAAACAGATGTATGTCTTAGATCATGTGTCTCGCTTAAAAACATCTAAAAATGTTATAATGTAATTTCTATAGTACTGTACATAAAGTCCAGTAGAAATCATATTTATTTACATCCATGTAATATTTTGTAAATCCTCCCTTGTCAGGGATTACACTTACGGAACACCTCCTATAATAGACTGTTAGCATCTGGCACTTCTGAGGGGAGATTGGTGAATAACCTCATATGCACTCTTCAGAGAGCTCTCTGACTTTATCCATGATGACACATTTGTTGTGTTTAATCCCCTATTTCGGATGAGTATAAGTATTGTTACACATGCCTACCAGGGTTTTCAAATGCTCAGGTATTCCCTGCTGTATTTGTGTAATTGTTTAATTGTGAAAACATCCCAATAGGTACATTTAAATTTAGAAGAACAGCAAGTGAGATTAGGATAAAATCTTTCTTCCAAACTTCTGTTATAAACTCTATAGAAAACAGAATATATGAATAGGAAACACTAATAGAATAATAGATGTTTATTCAGAAATGTATTGTTTCTTAGCAGGGATTCCAGATGGGACTCCAGAGACTGAGTCAGACCCACTGTAAGAAACCCTCTTTCTCAATGTGCTGGGATTAAACCCTGAAGACCCCCTGGCAGCTGAACCACAGTTAAGGTCTGGTCCTGGGTCTAGTTGACTTTGGAATGGTTCCCTGTGAACTATCTGAAGACCTGCTGAACCTCCCACGCCCACTGTGAGCTCCCCATGGCTTCCACAGCCCTCACCTGAGATGGGATCATTTTCATTGTTCTCCACATCATCATATTCAGACTGCAGCTCATCACAGAGGAGTTTTCCTGGGAACAAGAAAACAGTATTTTAGTAATTACTTACAGTATGTGTTTCACCTAGTAAATTAATTTCAATAAACTGCCATTTTCTTCTTCTACTTCTTACTTCTTGTGAATGTGGTTAGATTCTATATTTTAATTCCTTTAATTACTCCTAACTACGTCAAACTATTTCATCCTCTAAAATGAAAAGTTTACTCTTCCGTAGATACAGCTATCTGTCTCACACTATATCTCAATAGGTTGTAGGAAACCAAGAAAAAAAGGTTTGTAAATAAACTGTCCATTATTCAGACTAAAAATATTTTAATATCATTACTTATATGCAAAAAAGTGTAACACATTTACTACAGTCTTGACACATATGAAGGCAAGTCGTCATCAATTGTATGTGTGGCTGTATAATTGTGTGTGTCTGTGGAATTGTGTCTAGGAAGATACAAATGAGGAGAATCTGGGGAAATATGTATCTTATGTTGACCACAGAGTGGCAACGTTTCAGTTTGATTTCATACAAATGAAAATATTTTAGACTATATTAAACACATATAAGATGGAATGGAATGAATTTGTTATTTTAGCTATAAAGAAATTGTTTGAAAGAATGCTAAAAAATTACATTGGTATTCTAAGAAAATAAATACTATGAATCTTTTCGCCATTAACAGTTTCACGGTGACTTTGCAGGTAACACGTCCATTTTGAAAATCATCTTTCGAACGTGATCAATATCTGAACCGGAAAAAAATAAAAAATGGCGAAAATCGAGAAAATCGGCTCTTTAGAAATTGGAAATATATTCGCGAGAGGAGTCCTTTTCTCAACGATTTACACTTTTTGCAGGAGTCACTTCTCCCAACGAACATCTGCAGGTTTCCGTAGTGTTCCTGCAAAGAGTGATCAATTTGAGACTGGCACATGTCCCGATTTAATTGAACAAAGCTAGATACGCATATTCTAATGCAGCCTTCATTACAAAACAGTTTATTTATCGAAAGCGTTTTATGTGAAAAAGAGTAAAACAAAAAAATATGGATGACAATCTTTTAAAGCTGAAGATTTTACTTATGAGAAATTGTCATCTTATGTAGATGCTTTTCAACCGATGCTTTTAGAACTTTGCTGTCCTTCCTGCATCATTTTCAGCCTTATAAACTGTGTAGAGGTAGCAATCACTTGCTATTTCTCAAATGCTTCCATCATTTTTCTTTCACGCTAGGACGCGAGTGTGTGCATGTGTTTGGTTTTCGTTTCACTGATTCTCATTGAAGATTTGGGAATTAACGACGAAAGAATCAGTAGCCTCGGAAAGCGGAAGCTTTGGTTCACAACGATCTTGAAGACACGCCCATGTAGAGCAGCGTGTGATGATTTGTACTACAAAAGACCAAGTGCTCAAAGTGACGTCCGCGTTTACCGTTGAGACATTTCATCTCGGGCGCACTTTTAGAAAGCAAAGAAAGAGCAGTCGTGTTGAATCAGCAGAGTGGCGCAGCGGAAGCATACTGAGTACATAACCCAGATTGTCAAGGATTGTCAAATTCTCCAACAAATCTGTGATCTAGTTTTAAAATATTTTTGCGTAGTATAAATGAATTCTCCCGACAGCCAGTTAAAGCTACAATTCCTCACGTGAAAATGGTTTTCTTGGACATTGACTTAGGTACTTAATTTTTTACTTGTAGTTCCACACGAGTAAAACACACACATTTCCTGCAAAGTTCAAGAGGGTTAACGTGTTGCGAAGAAATCCCATTAATTGTTAACGGAGATTATGTTTACATCAGAACAATCTGAAGCGCATCCCTGAGTGGGCTTGAATCGCCAGCTCTTTGTTTAACAGCTGCACAGAGAGACACCCCCGTTGCTTTTCACCATTCACGTTTGTAGTTAAAGGAAATAAAATACTGGCATTTTCCTGCCAGCCCGCAGTATTTCTTCTGCACTGACGAAGAATAACCAAGAACTGTATTTAATCTTTCGCAGGCTGTAATTTTCAGAAAAAAAGAAGTGAATACTTGTATTAAGCTAAATCAAGCCGACGGAGATGAACTGCTGTTGTTTTTCTCCACTTTTCTTTAAAAGGAGAAAAAATCACTGGCATTTGTTGTTTTTTTTTTGCAATATTTCTTCTGTCCGGATAAGCAAGATTTGTATTTTATCTTTCAGAAGTTGTATGACTTTCTTGAAATTCAGAAACAACTTGTTCCAGAAAAGAAATGAACACTTGCTTCAAAGTTAATGAAGAAGTATATCTCTCTCGCTGCGTGTGCTCGTATCTGTCCATCTCTCTCTGGCAGTCTGTGCAGAGTATCTGAAGGGGATGTAACACCACTTGGCAAAGAAGAAAAATCCTCAGAGGCAGAATAACAAATCATTATTCTCTTCTCAGTCAGATTCACAGCTCAGACTCACACTCAGACAGAAGCAAAATTTGATTACCAATTTTCTGGAGTGGTGTCATCTTAACCATCTCCAGCTTAACACCAGCAAGACCAAAGAAATGATCTTCAACTTTCAAAGGAATAAGTCTCCGCTGAACCCTGTTTCCATCCAAGGTGAGGACATAGAGGGCGTACATTCCTACAAGTACTTAGGGGTACACCTGGATGATAAGCTGGAGTGGTCTGGTAACACTGACGCCCTGTACAAGAAAGGTCAGAGCCAACTCTATTTTCTTAGGAGACTCAGGTCCTTTGGTGTGTGTGGAACACTGCTACACATTTTTTATGAATCAGTGGTGGCGGCAGCCATCTTCTACGCTGTTGTGTGCTGGGGCAGCAGCATCATGACAAAAGATGCAAATAGGCTCAATAAACTTATAAAGAAGGCTGGCACTGTGTTGGGAATGAGCCTTGACCCCCTGGAGGTGGTGGCTGAGAGGAGAATGCTGACCAAGCTCACAGCCATCATGAACAACACCTCTCATCCGCTTCATGGGACTGTTACTGGGCAGTGGAGCACTTTTAGCAACAGGCTGCTCCAGCTACGGTGTTCAAGGGAACGTTTCCGCAGGTCTTTCCTCCCGGCGGCGGTCAGGGTGTATAACGCTGCCCTAGGCTAGGACTGTTAGCCCTTCATTTGCTCCTCTATGGACAGCATGTTTACTCCATTGTACTTTTTGGACAATCAGTCTGTATAAACCTATGCACATTTTGCACATATTTTATTGTTTTTACAGTGACTATGATCAGCACATTTTGCACACACCTACTGTATGTACTTATTTATTTATTTTTATTTATTTTGCTGTCTTTTGTTTTATAACTATTCTGATGTCTGTTTTGCTTGTCTTGGGCTGGACTGCTGTAACACATCAATTTCCCTACGGGGTTTAATAAAGTATTGTCTATCTATCTAAGCTCAACTCCATACTGTTCTTTGTCCTGACAGTCCAGATCCAGAGGACATTCAGACAATCAGTGCTGCTGCATGAATAATATCAGACAGAACAGCCTGAACTCAGGTCACATCTCCCCCTTTTCTCCTTCCTCCCAGCCTCTTAGAAACACAGTAGAGCTCCCAATTCTCCATTCTGTGAACTGGGCTCAGGGGTCACTGATCTGGCAGCTGTTGGCTCTGTTCCAGGTCAGAAGCAAGAAGCTTCTATTAACCCTTTCCAGGACCTCCAGCCCTTCTGTATTACTTTCTTTACTGTATGTCAGCCTCCAAACATGTTTCTAAGTGTTTTATAATGCAAGTGAGTGTGGAATGATCTTAGTATTTATTTTATAAACACCAGTATTGACACTCTGATCATCATATTGATTATTAGTAGCTGATGGTCCAATGGTTGTGACTACTATAGTGACCAGTTGACCAGTCTGTAGCTCTGAGCAGTGGGACTCAGATCACACAGAAGACCTGTCTGTGTGTGATCCACACCAGCCCTGGGATTCAGCTGCTCTCACAAGTGTCTCACAGACAGTCTTATGAATTTACAATTAGATGAAGTCTTGTAACAGTTATACAGTTAATTTAAATAATCAGACTACCTATGGAACTGAGAACTGGGTGGAAATAAAACCAGGATACACATTTTAACCTCTTGGATCAGGAATCTGATCCTCCTGGCTTCAATACTCTGAAGATTCGTGTAAAACCGTTAAAAGTGCTTATTTCAGGGACTCGTGCTCGTTCTCTACTCCTCCACACAGGTACGCTTTGTAACACATTAATCTGCGAAGTAAACAAATTTTTTTCCCTGTTTAATTAATTGCATTTCTTGGTTTGCCGCTCTCCTTCTCCAACTGTTATGATTCGCTTCTCTTCACAGCCCGGTATGAATTTTTTTTTTTGGGAGATGTTATATCTGTAAGAAAAGCCCCCCAGGCTCCAGACAGGAGTCTCCTCCTGCGGAGACGCGCTCTGCTCTGTTAGAAACAGCGCTGTGACGTCACAGACACCAGCAGATCAGAGAGGGAGACCGCGGGAGGCGCGCTGAGTGCACGGAGGAGAGTTATTGATCTCTGAAGAACCGTAGAATAACCGATTAACTTCACCGATTGGTGAGTACTGATTCATTTCCCATTCTTGACCCTGTTTTAAATATCTAGTAAACAGTCAATAAAGACTGTATCGATCAATTACCATACTGTGTTTAGTGTTAATAATGTTCAATCCGAAATTAAACAATGATTATTCATATTATTATTTAGGTAACTCTATCCTAGAGCTAGAAAATTATATTCCAAGCTGACACATGTATGTAAGTAACAGTTTAAATGCTTTTTTTCCAGTGTTTATAAATCATAAGTATGGTAAACACGGCGACAGGCGTCACGTCACTGTGCGCGTCTAGGTGTCTCGCCTTCGTCACAAAGAGCGATGTGACGTCATGGGTAGCAACTAATACTAATACTAGTGTACTCGTGTTAATATTAGACAGTACGACTGATAGTTTTCATGCTAGTGTTCATGTGAGTAATCATGATGATAGAGCTACTGATAGTTTTAGTTTTAGTGTTCATATTCATGTTAATATTAATTATAATTATAGTGTTATAGTAGTAGTAGTGTTAGTTTTAATGATAGCATTAGTGTTATTATAAGTAGTTTGTGTCAGTGTTAGTAACAATGATAGAATAGTGTATATTTTGGTGATAGTGTTACTGTTGCAATATTAGCAGTATCTGCACTAGTGTTAGTTATAGTGTATCTGTACCTAAGAGTGTATGCCGTGTCTATGTATGTATACGGTGTCTATGTGTGTGTCTGTGAATGTGTGTGAGTGTATGAGTGTCTGATTGTGTGTATAAATTTGTGTTGTGTCTGTGAGTGTGTGTAGTGTCTGTGAGTATAAATGTGTGTGAGTGTGTAGGTGTATATCTGTCAGTGTGTGTGAATGTGTGTGTAGGTGGGCTTGGGCTCCACTGGTGTGTCTGACAGAAGTGGCCCATCAACAGGTGTTGAGGTCCAGAGCCGCTTGCAAATAGAAACACTTTCTAGAGTCCAGACCAACACCCAGAGAGCTGTGAGTCCTCTGTTTTTATCACTATTAGTAGTAATGACAGTAGTAATTCTAACGCGAATAATTGTTAACCGAAACAGCCATCAGAAAATATCGCCTTTGCAATGATGTCACTCCTCTTCTTCATGAATTTACTTTAGTGACAGGAAAGTTTTTGTGTCTGAGTGCCTGCTGCGAATAGTGCGACAAGCCATTTCTCTTCAATATTTTCTGGTGTGGTTATTTTTATTGCATACGAAACATTATTCTCCTTATTAATATTTTACCTGCAAAGTCACAGTGAAACTGCTAGGGCAAATGAACTTTTTATGGATGGAAAACATTCAAAAGGTTTAATGGCTCCAGAGAAGGCTTGAACTCACCACCTCAGCATGACTCCACTGTGTACAGCTGTGCAAGTACCACACACTGACTGATTGCACCACTGGACCTCCCTGAACAAGCTCCTACACAGATTGTAAAAGTGGCACAAATGCAGAGTGAAACTAGGTTTCGGATGTGAATCCATCTCCACATGGGGGAAAGGGACAGTAAAATAGCAAGGAAAATACAAGAGAAGAAACTGAAAGAATTGTGCTTACTGCAAAGTAGGAAGAGGAGGTTGGACAAGTAAAACAGCTTTGCGGATAATGTGAAGTGACATTTTTTGTGTCAATCAGCACACACATTTATCTTCATGTGTCTTAAGGTGTGCAATTTGTATGGTCGTTGAATGAGATTGGTTTATTCACAAGCCCAGTCAATTGACAGTGGAACGCTACCCGACGCATGACTTCATGAAGACTCTCTGTAAGACGATTACATCTTTCAGTTTGAAGTCGCCTCCTTTGCATACAATAGTAGCACTGACACTAAAAGAAAGGATGAGAAATGGCTTTTATCAAGCGATCATAGCATTTGTTTGCCTGAGGATCCTTGTGTGCTGAACTGGCCTCTGGAGAAGTGTAGTGCAGTAAAAGAGAAGGTTTGTGTCACTCAAGACTGTAACAGAACTCAACTTCTTTTATGAGAGTAAATATTTCTGTTGCATCACAGTTCTTAGAATGGTGAAAACAGGAGCACTTTCTCAACATTTTTGACTGAAGTATTTAAAAAGCAAGAAATACTATCACTATGCAATCTAATGCAATTGAGCTCCTACAAATGTAGCAGTCTGATGAAATGATATACAGAATTAGGTGACAATATCGGAAGATGAACACAAAATTGAAATGCACAAGATTCATTTTCAGCAGCAAAAATGCACTCGATTATATTTTACAAGAAAGAAACCTTACATTCACCCACTACATTAGCAGAGAACAGTAGGACAGATAGTTAGTGTCACTGGACACTGCATCACAGAGGCCGATCTCTTCTCCTTCATTATGCTTACTTACACACTCATGATGAACTGTCCTCCAGCGATAGTCAGCTGGCATCACTGTCTCAGACATGACGTTCATGTACATAATATACCTTAATTGTACCTGGCACTGCATTATAATAATTTGATCAAAACAACTGATGAACTAATAATAATCAAATTTTTCTTTCCTTCTTTTAGTGGAAAAAGACTTTGTCCAATAAAGATGCACCAGGCACGCGGACACAGAGAAATACATTGAAAATTCTTCAGTAACTGCAGGAGACACGTGCCTGTATGTTTCAAACGTTACTGACAATTGTTCTGCTTTCAATAATCACCAAACCACAAACAAATATTATAATCAGTTACTGCAAGAGAGAACAAAATGATTATTTTAACAATTATTATTATAATTTTAACTTAAGAATACTTCCTGTCTATTTACAGTATATTTTACATTAGTGTTTCCTTCCTTGAAAAAACAAATCTTGCTGGTAAGAATGGTAAGAGCTTTGCTTTGAAGCTGCAACAACCTTGGTTTGAATCAGTGTTACTGTAGGACAGGAGTAGACTGAAGAGTCCCCTTGTGCTGTTTGCTTATATATTGGATTATATAAATGCAGAAATCGAAGCCTATCTAATTTTCCTTTCTGCTAAAGACATTTATGTGTTTGGGAAGCATTTTCCTGTCCTTTATGTTCTTGCTAAGCAGTTTCTACATTTTCCTCCTATTGTGATTGTCAGTGAGTACAAGTAGACTGGAACAGTGCAAGACAGGGAAAAAAACCCTAGCTATTGGGAGTGATATTTGAACCCCCACCTCCACTTAGAGACCAGGGCACATAAGCAACATGGAAAGACAAGACTCAGCCATCCTGACGAGTACTAGAAAGCACTGTGCTGAATGCACCCATTGTGTCCAATTTTCTGAAGCTTTAGGACAACTGACACCCGGATGAACACGTGGCGTTTAGCATGACAGTCTTGAAGGCAGGCAATGATTTGTTCCAATAAATATTTTATTGTGTACTTGTTCAAAAAACACAGTCTGTGCGTCCCTAAGTCAGTTTTTCAGGGCATCGAATGATACTTCTAACCTATACTAACAGCTCACCTGATCTGTTTGTGATCACACCATGGAGTGGGGGCTGTACCAAACACACGTTCCTTTTTACACTGAGACGATCATTTATAAATTGGGTGTGAAGAGAGACAAACATTGTCAATTCAAAAGCAGTGCAGATTATGGTAGGACAACAGAAGGATTATGAAGTTATTTTCTTCTTATTATAGAGATTCGTACAGTGCAAGACATTTAAAGACTTAGATAAAGGAACGTCATGATAAGTGAAACAAGCACGGACAGGGTTTGAAACTCCGACTTTCTGTTTACGAGACAAAAGCCTTAACATTTGGCTACCTTGCCTGCAATGCCACCTCCTTCCAATCAAGGCTAACACGTTTTTAAAATAAAATGAAATAAATATTTCGGTACAAATTGCAATGAGAAGAGGAACAGAACAAATATGATTATTACTTTTCAAATTAATTCTATTGAAACTGATTCAATTACATGGGGGCAACAACAACAAAACTGTGATTCTTAACAAGGAGATATTTGGCAGCAGTGGGATTCCAACTCATGCCCTCAAAGGGGCTGGAGCTTTCATCCAGCTCCTTAGACCACTTGGCAAATTACTCTGTACAGTGGCATTTGTAGTCTGACCTTATGGTGTTACAGTATGTAGAAGCAACCCCACCTCCTTTTTCTGAGATGCTTCCTCTTACTTGGTGAAATATTTTCTTCTTTGGTCCTTTGAAAATAGTTCCTTTGTGAAGCAGGCTTCAGACGGTGCTTATAGTGCCCTTGAAGTGATTTTATTTTTACAGGAAGACGCATTCCTAAATGTATCTCTCCTGTTTTAAAAAAGTTTTTTATACAACGCACGAATAGTATTCTACAACGGCGTATTTTATACAACGCACAAATAGTATTCTAATTGCAGACTGCAGATCTGTGCAGCAATCTTACTCGATTTGACTGTAATTCTGAAATACCTTAGCAAACATATTCAGGTTTCCTTGAACCTTTAATAAAAAAGCTACATCGTTTCCAATCTCTGATGTCACTGTAAACTCGGACGTGATACTCCGCAGATGTGCAGTGTGCCTTTCCTCTTGTTGCATTCAAGAGTACTCACTGCATGACCTCCTCACTGCGTGCCCTGTACTCTACAGTGATTTCATTTAGATCAGTGGTTCTCAAACTTTTTGGACCAAATACCACCCCTAATCCAACCAAAGCATCCAAGTACCACCTACAAGTCATCATCTCATAGGAACCCCAGAAATTCTCAATGACCAACATGAGCGTGTGTGTGCGCACACAATCACACACACACACATATAATAAATATTATAATAATAAACTTTATTTGATATAGCGCCTTTAAAGGTGGCTTCTCAAAGTGTTTTACAGGAAAAAAAAACATTAACAACAACTAATAAAAAAGCACCATTTCAGTGAGAGGGGTGAGCCTGTTTAGTTGAGCAAAGCAGAGGTGAATTAATTTTTCGAGCCTTGATACAATTTTTCGAGTCTAACAGATATTAAATCGTCAGGCATTTTCTTGACGGCAAAGGTCTCGCGGTGGATGTTGTAATGCGTACATTATTTTCTGGAGCAACCTCTCTAATTCGTGCAACTACACCGTTATGTCGGCTTGTCATTGCTCTAGCACCGTCTGTACAAACTCAGACGCATTTTATCCAGTCGAGGCCATTCTGTTCGATAAATTTATTCAGAAGCTGAAATATGTGCTCTCCTGTAGTTCCTGTTGGTAGCGGTTTACAGAACAGAAAGTCTTCATGGGACGTACCCTCAAACTCGTATCTAACGTAAACGAGCAAATTGACCAAATCGACTACAGACTCATCTAATTGCAGTGAAAAAAATCTGCTCATCTTAACGCGCTCTATCAGTGTACGTTTGATATAATCCTTCATTTCAATAATTCTATGAATGACTGTGTCTTTCACGGGGAGGGGGGCAGCAGGTCGAGCTGTTTAGCAGCTTTTTCTCCACACTTAATACGTGTCAGCTCTTTTGCCAACGGTAAATAAGGTTCTTCAAAATAGTGTAGCTTACCTGCTTTAGCAATCTGCAAGCTTGCATTTTTCCGCGTTTCCGTTTTTATTTCCGTATTTATTTAAAGTTTTTATTTCATGCGCATGGGAGCAAAACACAGAGACGCTCGGTGTATTTTTCTCAAATTAGAACAGTTATTAAATATTTTTCTGGTATCACGCTTTCGTGTGCTCACAAGATTACCTGCGTTCGTAGCACGTATTTCTATGCATTCCTGTGTTTACAACGTTGGCATTGTTCCAAAATCACACACATTCTCCTTTCTCCCTATTTGCTGGAGATACAGTAGCTTTTTTTAAATACAATTGGTCACTTGCATCCGTAGCACGCATTCCTATAGAGTGGTATAGAATTACAGAGTATCTCTTGTGTCCACTGAAGTATTAGCACGCAATGTATCGTAGTACATAGGCTGCGTATTCGACACGTATTAAAATACAAAATATGAAAACCCGTCCCGATTTTTCAGCGCACACAACACAGTTCCAGGGTCATTTGGCGTACCACCAGGCGGCACGCCACGTACCACTGCCGGTACGTGTACCACAGTTTGAGAACCACTGATTTAGATTATCTACTTGGAGTAGAGTGACAAGATCACCTTGAACAATTTCGGTTTGTGAAAGGAAACACTAGAGAAAATACAAGTGATGAACATTTAAAATAACCACAGTACAGCTAGAAAAGTGAAAGATAAAAGACGATTTATAATGACATTCACAATAGATTTAAGAAAAGCACGACTTGAATCCTGGACCCTCAGATTAAAAGTCTGATGCTCTACCGACTGAGCTATCCGAGCTCTAGAAGAAAAGACACTCTCAGGGTCCTCACAAGTCACATGTCTCTTCTTGTGCCAAAGCGCAGTCATACCTGACCCATCTGGAATGACCACTGACAGACTTTATCCAGAAGCGACAGCACCATCATTCCCAGTAGAATGAGAGAGAAATACAGCATGACATGGAGAGTCAAGGGTCTCCCACAATCCATCTTTCCTCACATGACTGATTTTTTCACTAACATTTTGACCTTTTCACAGTCCGATTTTTTCACATTTAATAAGATCTTTTAAACAACAACATTTAAGAAAAAAAAATGGAACATTTTTTTGAACAATAATTAAAAAAAAATCTTTCCATGCCTTGGTTGTATAAGTGTGCACACCCTTTATAAAGGAAGTTGTAACTATGCTGAAATTTAACCAGTCACATTCCAGATCATGTACAAAGGTTATTTGCCTTTGCCAGACATCAATTGTATTGATTCTGATTAGTCCTAATTTATATCAGCTGATCTCATATAACCAACTGATCTGGGAGAACAAACGTTCAAACTGCACGGCGGAACTTGAAGAGAAATCCATTCACCAAAGAATGTTGTTACAAATTATCCGCCGAGCTGTTTTATGTATCCAGCCACCTCTTTCCTTCCTAGTTTGCAGTGAGCACAATTCTTTCAGTTTCTTCTCTTGTATTTTCCTTGCTATTTTACTGTCCCTTTCCCCCAAGTGGAGATGGATCTGCAACCGAAACCCAGTTTTCGCCCTGTGTTTCTGCAGCTCAAGTCTGTATGAGGAGAAGGAGTTACACAGCTCCAGTTGTGCAATCGGTCAGCGTGCGGTACTTCTACAGCAGAGTCATGCCGAGGGTTTGAGTTCGAACCTCACCTGAAGCAGTGTAGCCTGTGTCTTAAGCTACCGAAAGCAACTGACGAGCTTAGGTGCTTTTAGGTATTTGCTGGAGATTTGGTCTAAATAAACAAGTAAAGGTTTATTCCAAAGAAGGCTCCACAGCCAAAACATTATGTTTTCTTCTCATTTCAGCATGGAATAAACCTTTCCTCATTCCTTTGCAGCCCATGCATGCTGACACAGCTACTTACTTAAGTTACCATCAGCTGTGGACCTCCAACTGACCTGAGTGATATCTACTTAGATGAGAGGAGCACGATGGAGTACCGAAAACTTGAAAAAGCTCTCGCAGTTAGATTCTGTGTTTTTGTTGTTTCCCAGATATGTTTTTAATGTTCTTTTTCTTTATTTTTTGAAGTTGTTTCATTTGTTTGTTTGTTTTTATAGTTGTTAGTCCTCTACAGGGATTTACCTAGGTTCCCTGAAGACTTCTCGTTTTGTGGTTGTTGTGTTTTCGTGTTACAATTTTTTTTTTCTATTGATAGGACCCCCCGCATTACTGTGGGACTAGTTAACTTTAGTTCTTACATTCTACCTGAAATTGCCTCAATAACTACAACTCTTTTTTCTATATTTAACTACAGTTGCTTTCCAGACACCGCAACTATTCACGATGAATCTTATGAATACGTCTTTATGAATAATAGTATTATTTATTAATAATTAACTTTAATGTATATTTTTATTAGTAGCTGTATTACAGGTAATGCATGTACAGCCTTTAATATGCGATAGTGAATTTGCAGGTATCTTGGGGAGGGAAGAGAACTGAAATTTAGGAAATACATATTTAAAGGGGGTGCAAGTCACCTCTGTCACATCTGGGTGTTAACTGAATAGATTTGTGGCATTATTTATTGTGTTTTAACTCTATACTTGTGTTTCTCAGGAGACGGCAGAAATATTGGGGATTTGTGGCTACAGAAAATAGTTTGAACTTTACAGGCAAATGTAAGGTTATGTTTAAGAAAAAAAAAACTTATTTTCAACGTGATTATTTAAGACAGTTGTTCGGAACAGTATGTCTTCTCATATCTGTGGCTGTGGTCCTACAATAACGGTGATGAAACAGACGTTATGTGCGGAAAGAACTGGAGATGGAACAGGAGACTCACCCAGTCTATAGTAAGGTTGTGTAGGACCGCACACACTAGGAAGAGTGTTGAGTAGCGGGTGTAAAACCTTCACGAGCCAGACAGGAATCGAACCTGCAATCTTCTGATCCGAAGTCAGACGCGTTATCCATTGCGCCACTGGCCCCACTATCATCTTACTCAACTGCACTACAGTGAGCTCAGAGCCGCTACTAGTAATACATTGTCCAGATCCGCATTTTCTCAATTAGATTCACGTGTTTTTTACGTGTGTCTAATTACTACGTCTTTCATTTTGTCTGGTTTTATAAAAATGTCTCTTGAAAACAGACAAAGGGTTTATGTGTCTCCCTGAAATTCACACACGAAGGAAGTCACACGAGGAAGGAAAGATATCGCGTTTAAAGAGAATCCAGAGTGGAGACGCCGGCGAATGAAAACGAAGCTTCATATAGTACGAGCGCACTACCACTGAACTAAACTCCTGATAGTGAACTTTTTCCGCAGGTTAATTGTGTTAGGAAATGTGAACAGTCAACAGAGCGCATTTTAAAGGCCAAAGCAAGACAATTAGATGTGAAGAGAATTCTGCTTCTCTGTTTACTGAGCTTTCGGTGAACGTCAAAGTGAAAGACAAATTCGCTATTTTCACTTTTTAATTAAGGAACAAGAAAACACCATCCTTCGAGCCGGATTCAAAACAGCTACATAACAATCGTCCGCTGCTTTTTTAAACAGTTTTACGCTCTAGCAACTGAGCTATCGAAAGGTCGACTCCAACCGCACACGTTTTGTCATACGCGTAGCCCAATGTAGTGTAGAGTTCCTGTTTATATAAATCGCAGTTCGACATCAAAATACTCACTAACAGTCTCGTTTAGTAGAAGAAATGGACCAGGATTCTACTGTATAATCTTCCAGAGGTCTTACAAAACGTTTGGAGGGACATCAGTGCAGGTGGAAATTGACTCTTTTTCTAGTGGGATCAGTACCATATAAAACCTTTCTTTTGGATTGAGAAGAGGATCATGGTGACACTCAAAACATCCCTGTCTTTGCTTCTTACGAGGACTTTTGAGCTGCAAACATCGGTTCAAAACAAAACTCTGCTACTGCAGTTGCTTCTTGGAGAGTTTCTTCAAATCTTTCAACTGAACGTCTTGGGATATTGACGATGATATAATACAGATTGTGGTATTCTTTTGATCGAAAATTTTATTAAAATATGAGCCTCTTTTACCTTTGTCTTGGATGTTTCGCAAGGTATAATACTTTCCCTTGCATCCTCAGATAAACATTCTAAATACCACAAAGTTACAATATATGGAATAGCATTTATTTTTACATATGTTTTAAAATGTACTCTTATTTAAAGCTACATTTAGTGCTAGGTAAAGATAACGTTGCTAATACTGATGTAGTAGAAATGTAAGATGAATTGATAGCTTTATCTGAGCTAAAAAAGTCCTAAAACGCCTCCTATAACAGGAAAGGACTCGTAGCAAGATTAAACTCCAAACGTTGCTATTACATTATGCATTATGTAAACACGACCGATTTCAGCTTCTGGTGAGTGCAGTTTTTCCAAATTGAATCAAAACTACAGCTCGAATGAAATAAAAAAAAGTTTATGTGTCTCTTTGCTGTAACAACTCTGCCAAAACTATTCAGATAAATCAGAATAGCATCAGAACGTGACTAGATTTTATTGGATATTAGGAAATTTATTTGTGTGCATTTCCCCCTACGATCATAATACCTTCCTGTTTTCATCGTGTTTATTGTTTCTGCCTGTGATCTCGGAAATAAAGTATGTGTTCACCGAAATATTCCGGGAGTTTGCTGTGGTTTGAGAGGAGTGTATGAAGGTAATGAATGAGGGAGGACACGCGCATTCAGCACGGGGAGCGCAGAGCAATGAGCCGCGCCTGCAGCTCGCTGAGTCTTTTCTTATATAACCACTGAGTCCGGACACACAGCGTTTCCAGCCCGTGTTGGAGATTTACAGTTCAGAAAACGACTGTCTCGAGCAGAAACTGATCTTCCTGCTTTAGTTAAGGTTATCGGAATCGGCGGCTGCTGTGGGGGTATAGCGCTTGTACTGTATCTCTCTTCTCTGGCTAAACACTATCTACTGTAAAGTATAGAAATAGACAGAAGATGAAATACAGCTACAAATACTTCAGTAAGGCCGAGCAGATAGGAAAGTTTAAATCAAATGTTCTATAACTCGATCTGCCTATATTTTCGAACTCTCTGTTCGAGCTCTGATATAATCCTCTCTGCTCCTGTCGTTGTCACTCTGCATTCCGTAGGGCTACAGGTTGATTTCACAATGCCACAATTAATTAAATACAGGAGAAACCGCACGGACAGCAATATGTTTTAAGAAATCTTCTTCTGGATTTATATTTCGGTCTTTCTCCTTTAAATGCATACCTTGCCGTAAATCTTTACTCGATTACAGGCACCCCAAACAGTTTTTAAGGCAGAAATCGAACCCCATTTGATTTTCTGCTAATAACGTGTAAGTGTTCACGAAGCATTTCCCTGCACATCGGGTGCCCACAAATCGGTTTCTCCGTTTTCCTCTTCCTGTCGTTGTTAGCGAGCACAAGAAGACGGGACAAATGCAAGAGAGGGAAAAGGGAGCGGCTGTCAAGAGTGAGATTTGAACCCACGCTTCTATTCAGAGACCAGGGGGTGAGTTTCCCGAAAGCATCGTAGCGCTAAGAACATCGTAAACTCGCTCTTAAGATCGATCGTTGATTTACGAGTGTTTCCTAAAACCTATCGTAACTAAAGTAGAACGTTATAATCCTTCGTAATCTACGTGCTCCCCGACCCACTCGTTAATCACTAAGTGCTTCTTAAACTGGCTACCTCTTGCGCCAACCTTAGCGACAGAGATCGCCAGACAGAGCACATTCAATTCACATCATGGGAATTCTCTGGAAATATAGAATACTAAGATTTTATATTAAGGATTTTGATATTTTGTTGTACTATGTAAGAGGAAATTCGAAAAAAGAACATTTATTTATACAGTTATGAATTTATTAGTCATCTTGGGTAAATTTCATATTCATAAATCAAATGTTTTAATAATACTCCCTCTTTTAGTACTTTTGGGGTGGGGTTTAAATTGTATTTAAATTCCATAAAGAACGTGAAACATGTAACATGTATTACAATGTAGCGCCACGCAGGGCGGGCTGAGAACAGCACCTGGGGACTACCGGACTGTATATAGTGGGACGGAGGCTGAGATACAGTCTCTTCCCTTCGTGTGTGTGTATGTTAGTGTAGGTGCAGCGCTGTAACCCCTGTCCCTGTGTGTGTACCTTTCCCGATTCGAGTTATTAAATGTGTTGTTCAACCCCATTCCCTGAGTCCTACGCCTGTTCCATTCCGTACCGAAACCCGCGGTCCATACAATATTTTAAGTTCGAATGCCGTTTTATGTTCTGTCTTGATTGTTGACGGTAAAGCTTAGACCTACTTGTTTTTAAATTTGATTATAGGTCCTGTATTTGTTGAGTGACACGTGCCAAGCTTAGTAGTTAATTTTTCCAGATGTCATGTTAATAAGACCAATTAAAAAGGAGTTCCAACACACCCAACAACTTTAAATAACAACAGTATTTTCTCTTGAAACACTGTGATTCCTAACGATGGCAGCGTGACAAAAAATATTGCTTTAAATCAAAGACGTCGTGCAGGACGCATACACTGTTCACACAGTTAAACTTGGTTTTCTTTTACAGCATGTCAGTCATTTATTTTATTACACCATATAATGAAAGTATTGTCAATCAATTGTTTGTCAATCGACTTGTGATGCTTTTTGCTAAGCGACTTCAGGGGCGGGGTTAACAAAGAAGTACTTTATACTCGCTCGTTAAATGATCGATTAAGAGGGGTTTTGGGAAACCCACGAAAAAGTAGCTTGTATGTTACCTACGTACATCGTAAAGTTGCTCGTTCGTCTCTAAGATTCATCGTTTTCGGGAAACTCACCCCAGAACACCCAAGCGATGAAAAGACAGGAGTCCTTGAGTCTGGCGCCTTAGACCACTCGGCCATCCTGATAAGGTACTGTAGGTTTATTCCATGCTGAAAAGAGAAGGAAACACAATGTTTCAGCTGTGGAGCCTTCTTTGATTGTGACTCGAAGTAAACCTTTACCTTTCCTTGTTCGTTTGATGTTAATTTATCTCCGTCAAATACCTAAGAGTATCTAAACTCGACAGTTGCTTTCAGTAGCTAAAGACAGGCTATACTGCTCCAGGTGAGGCTCGAACTCACAAAGAGGGTAAAACGCCTGATTGTCGGGAGTGGGATTTGAACCCGTGCCTCTATTTGGAGAGTGAAACACAAAGCTTAAAAGACACGAAGCTGTGAATTTGCTGTTTTAAACAGCTCGACTATTCTGAAAAAATGTGTGCTGATTACACCAGTCGCATTCGATTTTCCGTAACTTTAGGACGATTGATACTACTAGACTAACACAATTTGTGGCGTTTAGCATGACATGGAAAACGGTACCGGAGCATTCGGGTCCGGACTACCAGACTCAGAAACAGTTTTTACCCCCGCACTATCAAACTATTAAACTCCCAGCCTCTCTCACTCTCTCCTCACCTCTCACCTATGATCTGAACCTCACAGTGCCTTCTTTCTTACCAAAAACCCAAACACACATTGAAAATCTGCCTCTACCATACATGTCAAAAGCTCACTCCCCATCATTTCTATCCCTTTATTTCATTCTTTTGATGCATGTTTTTGCACATAACCTGTTACCTTTTTGTTATTTTGCACACTGCCTATTGTTGTTTTTTGCACATCGGCTGTTGTCTCTGTCTTTCTTTTGTTATACAATTGTATTGTTGTTGTGTTTTTTTCGTTGTACCCAGTGGGCAAAAGACGTATAATATACGTCTATTAAACGCATACCTTAAACGTCTAAATGTGGTCCGCAATTCGTCTAGAATGAAATTCTAATATACGTCTATTGTTATACGTCAATTATACGTCTATGATTAGATGTTCATTATACGTAAATGGTTAGAGTTCTATTATACGGATAAATTTAGAAGACAATTATACATATATGGTAGGAGTTCCGGACAACTTTAGAGGTCTATTATACGGATAACTTTAGAGGTCTATTATACATCAAAGATAGGTTTTACTGGTGTAGAAACTAGTAAATCAACCCAATGATTTGGTTTAGAAATTTATTCTGAAAATACACATTCACACCTGAAAAATATGTATTTCAAATTATACATTGTATACAATCAATCAACAATCAACATACTTGTACATACTTTTGGTGAACAAAAAAATTTGCTTGCATTTCATCTTTCGCAAGCTATATGATTTAAAAAAAACAAGTTGTTCTGCAAAGGAAATTAATAAACGCATAAAACCAAATCAAGACCTCTTTGAGTGTCCCAAATTACATGTTCTGTAAAACAAGACAGGAAAAAAGGTACCGCTGGCATTCAGATCCAGGATCTCCTCTTTATGAAACAGGTGTTTTAACCAGCTTTACCACAGCACCGGCAGAACACTATTCTTATACAGGTGGGTACCCACCCTCAAACCTTTGTTCTCCCGCTACTTTACCTTTGCCTACTGTCCTGTCTCTCTCACACATGAAGAAGACTCCACGGCCGAAACATTGTGTTCTCTTTCTTCTTTTTTTCAGCATGGAATAAACCTATTACCTATTCTTATACAGCCGCTTGGACACACCGCTCTGAGACATCTGAGGTCGATGTGCGCTGAGCCTGGTCGCCGAGCAAAATCATGCCCAAGGGGAAGTGGTATGCGAGACGAGGTGGCCGAGTGGTTAAGGCGATGGACTGCTAATCCATTGTGCTTTGCACGCGTGGGTTCAAATCCCACCCTCGTCGGTTTATGTCTTCGACTTGTGATCCGTTTCTAAGTTGGACTTGCTATCTTTATCTACTGTAGTAGAGTAGTAATATTTCTAGCGTTGGCTGAATATGGCTTACAGCAGTAGCTGACAGATATAGTCTCTTAATAGGTTAAATTTATGCTTTGTACTGCTTTCACCTGACATTAATAGTAGTCCTGATGAACGATTTAGGGACATGGCGCATCTTGAAAATGTTCTTGTTAATTTCAGTTTGGAAAAAATGCACTCACCAGAAGCAGAAACTGGTCGTATCTGCAAAATGCGCAATGCAATAGCACTGTCTTGCAATGAGTCCTTACCTGTTACAGGAGGCGTTGTAGGACTTTTTTAGCTCAGAAAAAGCTATCAATTCATCTTACATTTCTACTCCATCAATATTAGCAATGTTATCTTTACTAAGCTCTAAATATAGCTCTAAATAAATGCAAATTTTAAAATACATTTTAAAATAAATGCTATTCCATATATTGTAACTTTGTGGTATTTAGAATTTTTATCTGAGGATGCAACGGAAAGTATTATACAAATGTGAAAGAGGCTTGTATTTTAATACAATTTTCGATCAAAAGAAAACCAAAATCCGTATGATATTACCATCAATATCCCTCGATATTGACGTTCAGTTGAAAGATTTGAAGAAACTCTCAAAGAAGCAACTGCAGTTGGAGAGATTTGATTTGAACTGATGTTCGCAGCTCAATAATCCATTCGTCCTCGAAAGAAGCAAAGGTTAGTATGTTTTGAGTGTCAACATGATCCTCTTCTCAATCCAAACGAAAGGTTTTATGTGATCCTGATCCCACTAGAAAAAGAGTCAATTTCCGCCAGCACTGATATCCCTTTAAATGTTTTATAAGAACTCTGGACGTTTATAGAGTAGAAGCCTGGTCCATTTCTTCTACTAAACGAGACTATGGGAGTGGGTATTTTGATGTCGAACTGGGATTTAAATAAAGAGGAACACTACACTACATTGGGCAACGCGTGTGACAAAACGTTTATTTTCTGACCTCTCGATAGCTCAGTTGCTAGCTCTTAAGATTGTTGAAAAAGCAGCGAGTATTTCTTATGTCCCTGGTTTGAATCCAATTCAAAGGATGGTGTTTTCTTGTTCCTTAATCAAAAAGGGAAAATTGCTTATTTGTCTTTCACTTTGACATTCACCCGAAAGCTCAGTATACAAAGAAGTAGAGGCTCCTGTTCTGAATAATCCTCAAGTCTGATTGTTTTGCTTAGACCTTTAAAATGTACACTGTTGACTGTTTGCGCTTCCTAACACAATTAAAAACCCGCCGACAAACTTACCGATCGGGAGCTTAGTTCAGTGATAGCGCGCACTTAAGACGCTCCGTTTTCTATCGCCGGCATTTTTGTATTCTCTTTCATCGCGATATCTTTTATTCTTCGTGTGTGAATTTCAGGGAGACTCATAAACCCTTTGTCTGTTTTAAAGATACATTATTTTAAACCAGACATAATGAAAGACGTAGTAACTAGACACATGTACAAAACACATGAATAGTAGCGGCTCTGAACTCAATGTGGTGCTGGATGGGAATGCAATACAAACGCCAATGGCACAATGGATAACGTGTCTGATTACGGATCAGAAGACTTTAGGTTTCTACTCCTTACTGGTTAGTGAAAAAGCTTTTAAACCACGCTATTCAACACTGACATCGTAGTGTGTGCGGTCCTACACAACCTTCCCAGTGGGCAAAAGACGTATAATATACGTCTATTAAACGCATACCTTAGACGTCTAAATGTGGTCTGCAATTCGTCTAGAATGAAATTCTAATATACGTCTAAAGTTATACGTCAATTATACGTCTATGTTTAGACGTTCATTATACATAAATGGTTGGAGTTCTATTATACGGATAAATTTAGAGGACTATTATACATATATGGTTGGAGTTCCGGATAACTTTAGAGGACTATTATACGTATATGGTTAGAGGTCTATTATACGGATAACTTTAGACGTCTATTATACGTATATGGTTAGAGGTCTATTATACGGATAACTTTAGACGTCTATTATACGTATATGGTAAGAGGTCTATTATACGGATAACATTAGAGGTCTATTATACGTATATAGGTAGAGGTCTATTATACATCAAAGATAGGTTTTATAGGTGTAGAAACTAGTAAACCAAGCCAATGATTAGGTTTAGAAATGTATTCTGAAAATACACATTCACACCTGAAACATATGTATTTCAAATTATACATTGTATACAATCAATCAACAATCAACATATGGGCAATAATCATAAAAAACACAACTAGTCTTAAACTTCAGCTACAAATTCTGGTAACATGGCAATATACAGTATAGTAATGACAAACACAAACTAATTACATTAACACACTAACTCAAAACCACATTTTGATTCAAATATACATTTTAAAATGTACAACTTCTATATTTCCAAGAAAAAAAATATTACAATGCAATGCAAATATTACAAATATTTGCAATGTATTTGCAAACCCTGTCTAATTGTCCTAACAGTTAGAACCAAAAACCTATTATTTTCAGTGTCCAGATCTCCTGGCCCCCTGCCTTGCATATGCATTTTTCAAGTAACACATTGCGTGCTCCTTTATTTCTTTTTCTGTCGATGTAGGGTGGGACTTCAGCACCGCAGCTAGGAGAAAATTATATAATATTACTTCCCAAATAAATGATGATTAATATCTTCTTTAGTATAATCTAAAAAATGAACGGTTTACTAAGCTCAAAGCTGAAATAAATGTATAAAATTTGGCTTGCATCATAGCAGTTGAGCAATAAAGTCTGTCCTAATTAAAGAGTACCCAAAGTTTGAAAGTACAACATAGAATAAGAATAGAGAAACGGCAAAACGATTTTGTGTCATCTTCCCCATTCACACTATTTTTATGTGCCATTTTTTGCTTATTCACGTACTATTTTAATCAAAATAATATTAAGAAAGATCTGTATGTATTCAGATACTATTATTATTGTTCATACTTACTCGTCAAAAGAGGATTGCTGAGATATTTGCGGATATACTTCTACGTTTGAAAAACGTGTCCAAAATGGTGACCAACGAATATTAGCAATGCATTGTGGTATATAACCGGAAAATATGCTGGGTTCGATATTTTCTCAACGTATGCGTTTATTAATGTTGTCGATATTATGGTTGAAATTTAACATTGATAATACATCGCGGCTATGTGCCCCCTGCTATGAGCTGATGTGCAATTTTAACGCATGCAGTTAGTAAGGATCGGTCACTGTTGTATGGTATTATATATAATGACATTATGGAATAGGATGGGTACAGGCCTGGCATCACGGGGGGAGGGAGGAATGTCGCCCCTTCAGTTTTGGGCAAAAAGATTTACCTAACTTAATTTGCGTCCTAAAAAAATAGTTGTACTTTGTCAATGGTCAGACAACACTAAATGACACGAACAGTCACTCAGTCTGTTTGATGGGCAGGAGGGATATCCGTCCAGGAACTGCACATATCAGTGTTGTTATTGAGTGTCAACATTATGATCCTGTTTGCTCATGTGGACCGATTCCTTGCAGTAGTTTATCATCATACTTAAAATCGTTATATAACTAGGACTAGTTATAGCAGTCTGTGCTTTCTGTTGGTTTTACAACATTTTTTTCTTAACGATTCAGAACGTCCATGTAGCTGCAAAAATGAACGCTTATGGTACTTTTCGCTCCAGGCAATACAAACCGTGAGAGTGACGAAAAATGTGAAACTGAACTTCATCGCAAATACCAGATTGCTAGTCGTTATCTTCTATCATGAAGCACTAATCAATGGCATAGCTACGAGATTTCATTTGGGTAGCTGCACCGTACAGCTCCGTTTCAACCGAAATATCACCCCCCTCAGAATTTCAGACGCCCCCCTACAGATTTTTCCCCGGGCACCGCGCACTGATGGGGGACGGGGTGTCCAGGAAATGGTATCAACTTTTCTCAAGAAAATAAAAATAGAAACTCTATAGGCACTCAAACATTTTACTGTTTTTTTTCGGGCAGGTGGCAAGACCCCCTCAGCAAAACCCTTGTATGCCAAGCTGTGGGCATTGATTCGTCGAATATACGTATATTTACGGCGAAAATACGGCTATACGTATATATACGTCGCCTCGACGTATAATCAACGTCGAATTGCAACCGTAAAATCGACGACATGAATAAACGCATATATAACGTCGAAAACACATCTAACACAGTGTCTGAGGCTTTTTACTGTATGTATCGTGTCGCAGTAATTAATTTACACGTGTATAATAAATATAGTAAATATAATAAATTAATTACTGCGAAAATAATTTACTTCGTACACTGTGCAGAGTGCCGTATACTCTTAGTTGTATATGTACGTATATAGCAGTCTGTGCTTTCTGTGCTTTCTATACGGCTATACGTATATATACGTTCGAGGCGACGTATATATACGTATAGCCGTATTTTCGCCGTAAATATACGTATATTCGACGAATCAATGCCCACTGGGTATGGCAGCCGCGCCGAGAAGCTTTGCTTATGCCCATCTTTTTCCACCGCTTCTACTGAACCTCGGAGCTGCAGGAGGAAGGGCTGACTTTAGAAAGAGCTCTTAAAGTCGCTAGAATTCATGAAGCAGCTCAAGCAGAATCAAGAATGCTTTCTGACCACAGTGACAAAGTGACACTGAACGGGGTGCTCGCTCAAACTTTACAAACAAAAGCCGAGCAGCAGGACGCAGTCATGCTAGAGATATAGAAGAACAGGGGACGGCTGACATTACATGTTGACAACGCACAAAGCAGATGAATGCGGAGCGTGAACAGCAAAATGTCTACACTGTAAGAAAACAGGACATTATGCACACGTCTGCAGAACATCACGTCCGAGTTTAAGGAGAGCAACATCAGAGATTGGAAGCTAAGGAGTTTCAGGTCTGTGTTTTTATTCTAGGTTCAAGAAAGTCTGAATACCTTTGCAAGAAGTATTTCAGAATCCCAGTCAAATCCAGTACGAATGCCCCATAGATCTGCATTGTACAATTAGTATACTGTTTGTCCGTTGAATCAAACACGCCTTATGAAGCATTTCTAAAACAGGAGAGATCGTTAGGGAATGCGTCTTCCTGTAAAATGACTTCAAGGGTACTATAAGCAGAGGTGTGAAAGCCTGCTCTACTGAAGAACTATAGCCAGAGATGCCAAAGAGGTCGAGATTTCACCACGTGAGAGAAAGCATCTCAGAAAAAGAAGTTGCGGTCGTTTCCACGCGTTATAAAACCACTAGGTCAAACAACAAGAGCTGAAGAGCCGCTGTTGAGAGTAACGCGGCCAAGCGCTCTAAGGAGCTGGCTTAAACCTCCAGTCTCTTCAGGAGCATCTGTTGGAGTCGCACTGCTACAGCGTATCTCCTTGTTAAGTATCCCTTTTATTGTTGTTGCTGCCTCCAGGCGATGTAAACCAGATTCAGAAATAATTTGAACAACATTATTCCTATGTTGTTTGAAGGCGCGGTGGCCAAGTGGTAAGGTTTCGTAAACCGAAAATCGTGGGTTCAAACCCCACCTGTGCCTGTTTCATTTGTCACTGCTTTCCTTTAGTTTCAAAGTCTTCAAAAAACTCGCAATGTAGGAGTCTGAATAGTAAGAGAGCGTAACTGTCGCCAGTGATTAGTATTCTTGCATATCCTGCCTTGTTTTTTAGTCGACAAAGCTTGTTTCTCTTCACACCCATCTTCCGAATGATCACCTCAGCATTGGGAAGGAACGTGCGCTTGGTACAGCCCCCCACTCCATGGTCTGATCACAAACAGATCGGGTGAGCTGTCAGTCCAGGTTGGAAGTAACGTTCGAAAGCACTAAAAATCTGACTTAGGAACGAGAAGACCGTGTTTTTTTAAACGAGTAAACGATAAAATAATAGTTCAGGTGGGTAGCTGCGTCAGCATGCGTATATACTGCCTGCAAGACTATGTCAAGTTCAAGTTCAAGTTTATTGTCATTATACTTATACACAGGTATATGGTATAACGAAATGCTATTTAGCTAGCTCTCGGACATAAGTAGTACAAAGAAAAAAACACAACAACACAACAACAATACAATTGTATTACAAAAGAAAGACAGAGACAACAGCCGATGTGCAAAAAACAACAACAGGCAGTGTGCAAAACAACAAAAAGGTAACAGGTTATGTGCAAAAACATGCATCAAAAGAATGAAATAAAGGGATAGAAATTATGGGGAGTGAGCTTTTGACATGTATGGTAGAGGTAGATTTTCAATGTGTGTTTGGGTTTTTGGTAAGAAAGAAGGCACTGTGAGGTTCAGATCATAGGTGAGAGTGAGAGAGGCTAGGAGTTTAATAGTTTGATAGTGCGGGGGTAAAAACTGTTTCTGAGTCTGGTAGTCCGGACCCGAATGCTCCGGTACCGTTTTCCATGTCATGCTAAACGCCACAAATTTTGTTCGTCCAGTCGTATCAATCGTCCTAAAGTTACGGAAAATCGGATGCAACTGGTGCAATCAGCACCCATTTCTTCAGGATAGTCGAGCGTTTTAAAACAGCAAATTCACAGATTCGTGTCTTTTAAGCTTTGTGTTTCGCTCTCCAAATAGAGGCACGGGTTCAAATCCCACTCCCGACAGTCAGGCGTTTTACCCTGTCTTTTTTACCTGCCTTTACACTGTTTCAGTCTTGTTGTGCTCGCTGACAATCACAGTACGAGGAAAACGGAGAAACTACTTAGAAAAAACATAACGGACAGAAAAAAGCTTCGTAAACACGTGAATGTGATTAGCAGCAGTAAGGTATGCATTCAAATGTTTAAGGCTGATTTATAAAAGCAGCAGAAGAAAGGTGCAGCCTTTGTGAGAATTCGCGGGTTTTTATGCTGCTTGGACTTCTTTCAAGTCTATGAAGTGATCCCCGTTTTATTTTCATTTTCAAACTTCAGAACCGAATAACAAAAAGGTTTCATGTGTGACAGCATTCTGTTGCAAATACCGTTTCCACGATGTATTCAGCGACGGGAATGAAATATTTTAGTGCTGGCTCAAATGCGAGGAATTTCAGAAAAAACAACTCTTGCAGTAAACGACAAATTTAAAGCGTGTAGTCAGCATGAACAGAACAACGCAATGTTCTGTAAAAACGATCTGAAGCCGCAATTACTCTTTTATCTCGGGCAGTTCATTCCGATACGATGTTTCCGCAGAATAAATGAAATGCCGAACTCCAAACATGTTGTTGCCATTATTGTTACTCCTGCTGCTGTAGTTTTAAGCTTTAATCAGTGGGTATGTAATGTTGTAAAGGGGCTGGACTACTTTGTTCAGTCCAAATTCCATTATGTGAATTTATGCTTTTTTAATATAAGCATTAACAATACAATGCGTGCTCAAAAACCATTACTTATTAGCTAAAGAAGCGGCAGTGTTTTGACAAAATGTGGTATTCGAACAGTAAATGCTGAAGTGTTTAATACTTGCTTGTGAGCAGATCTCCCTCGATTTAGACAAACTCTTGTTTGGCCGATGATTTCAGATCAAAATCTGAATCAAGTGGAAAGAAAGCTGAATTACGTAAAGGTCATATAAGGCACTGGGTATCACTGTTACGCCATCAGGTCCTGCTAGGAGGATTGGGGGGATCAAATTGACACAGAGGGACCCAATGTGGGGGCTGAACCCACAGTTCTGAGATTAAGAGATTCATGCTCTATTGACTGCGCCTGTATAACTCTTGTGCTACAGCAGTAATGTTTCTGGGTGTGGATGGACATGACATAATAGGCTGACAACAGGAACACGTGGCCCACAGGCAGTGACAGTATCGCTATCACATTTGGCTGCAGTATATTGTGTTGAGAGCAGCAATAACTTTCCTGCAGAGATGGGAGTGCCTTTAATACAGCTCTTTCAATCGGACAGAGTAACAGGAACGGACCAAAAGTTTCTGCTGTGGATCCATCTCCACGTGGGGGAAAGAGACAGTAAAATAGCGATGAAGAAACAGAAAGAATTGTGCTCTCTGCAAAGTAGGAAAGAGGTGGTCAGACACATAAAACAGCTTGGTGATAATTTACAGCGACAGTTTTATGTTATTTAGTACAAGGATTTCTCTTCATGTGACTTAAGATGTGTAATTTGTATGTTGGTTGTATGAGAACAGTTTCTTCTAAAGTCCTGTCAATTGACAGTGGAGAGCTAGCTGGTGCACATCTTCAAGAAGATTCTCTTTAAGGCGATTACAAGTTTCTCGAACAAATCTGTGTCATATTTTTAAAATAATTTAGCTAATGAGCAACGAGAGTATAAATGAATTCTCCCACCCTCCATTCAAAGATAAAACTCCATGTGCGATTCTAAGTTTCCTTGGAGCTACTGACGTTCGTCATTATTGGACATTCCCGGTGATATTGACTAAGGAGCTCAATTTTTACGTGTTGTAGTTCAACATGTACAAAATATTCGTATCCCCTGCAAATATCGGCAAGGTCAGTGATATTCTCAACAATGTGTGCCATTGCAATTCGTGCAATTCGTGCCATACTTTTTCCCAATGTATTCTGACATGCCAAGATCAGAGGGTCATATTTAAAAAAACTGGTGCATTAAAATGTTTTGTACTTCAGGATTTTGATAGTCTGTTACATTGTCTTTCACACGTCGGTGTCAGAACTGTGAGACATTTTCATAATTGGGGGGGAAGGCCGTAGCAATAAGCAGAAAGTACAATCACCTTTTCCCAGTGTAAGTCCGTGTTATGGTGAGTTTTCAAAATTGGTTTGCGATTTTCTGAAATATATTGCATACAAAAATATGATTTGAACAGTCGCTATTTATTTGGATATTTCCTTTCACTGAGGATGTCTGCAGTATTCCAGCCGTATTAGTACTGATCGAAGAGAGCCATCTACAGGCGAAAGGCGACATAACATCACAGCAGCAGCATTTAAGGTGGAACGAAAAACGCGAAGAAGCTGGCGAATAAGAAGCCAACTTCAGCCTCGTAGCAGACCCTGGGAGGCACGCTCAAAATAATCATCTTTCCCAGTACTTCAGAGTCATATTTAAAGCGCTTTACTGCAATTTTATGTGACGCAGCTCCCTACTTAAATTACTATCAGCTGTGTACTGTAATATGATCTGACTCCACGCTTGTGTTTCTCGGGAGACAGCAGAAATATTGAGGATTTGCGGCTACAGAAAATAATGTGAACTTTACAGGCAAAAGTAAGGTTACGTTAAAGAAACAAAAACTTATTGTCACCCTTTTCAACTTGATTATTTAAGACATTTGTTCGGAATAGTATATCTTCTCGTGTCTGTGGCTGTTGTCCTACAATAACGGTGGTGAAATAGCAGGAATGTGCAGAAAGAATCGGAGATAGAACAGAAGACTCATCTAGTCGATAGTAAGGTTGTGTAGGACCTCACACACGTCGATGTCAGTGTTGAGTAGTGTGGTTTAAATCTTCTTCACGAACCAGAAAGGAGTAGAAACCTAAAGTCTTCTGATCTGTAATCAGACACGTTATCCATTGTGCCATTGGCGTTTGCATCGCGTTCCCATACAGCACCACATTCAGTTCAGAGCCGCTACTATTCATGTGTTTTGTACGTGTATCTTATTACTACGTCTTTCATTACGTCTGGTTTAAAATAATGTATCTTTAAAACAGACAAAGGGTTTATGAGTCTCCCTGAAATTCACACACGAAGAATAAAAGATATCGCGTTTAAAAAGAATACAGAGATGCCGGCGATAGAAAACGGAGCGTCTTAAGTGCGCGCTATCACTGAACTAAACTCCCGATCGGTAAGTTTGTCGGCGGCTTTTTAATTGTGTTAGGAAGAGCAAACAGTCCACAGTGTACATTTTAAAGGTCTAAGCAAAACAATCAGACGTGAGGATTATTCAGAACAGGAGCCTCTACTTCTTTGTATACTGAGTTTTCGGGTGAATGTCAAAGTGAAAGACAAATAAGCAATTTTCACTTTTTGAATAAGGAACAAGAAAACACCATCCTTCAAACTGGATTCAGACCTGGGACATAAGAAATACTCGCTGCTTTTTCTACAGTCTTAAGAGCTAGCAACTGAGCTATCGAGGGGTCAGAAAATAAACGTTTTGTCACACGCGTAGCCCAAGTGTAGTGTAGTGTAGTGTTCCTCTTTATTTAAATCCCAGTTCGACATCAAAATACTCACTCCCATAGTCTCGTTTAGTAGAAGAAATGGACCAGGCTTCTACTGTATAAACTTCCAGAGTTCTTATAAAACATTTGAAGGGATATCAGTGCAGCAGGAAATTAACTCTTTTTCTAGTGGGATCAGGATCACATAAAACCTTTCGTTTGGATTGAGAAGAGGATCATGGTGACACTCAAAACATACTAACCTTTGCTTCTTTCGAGGACGAATGGATTATTGAGCTGCGAACATCGGTTCAAATCCAATCTCTCCAACTGCAGTTGCTTCTTTGAGAGTTTCTTCAAATCTTTCAACTGAACGTCAATATCGAGGGATATTGACGGTAAAATCTTACGGATTTTGGTTTTCTTTTGATCGAAATTGTATTAAAATTCGAGCCTCTTTCACAGTTGTATAATACTTTCCCCTGCATCCTCAGATAAAAATTCTAAATACCACAAAGTTACAATATATGGAATAGCAATTATTTTTAAATGTTTTTTAAAATTTGCATTTATTTAGAGCTACATTTAGTGCTAGGTAAAGATAACATTGTTTATATTGATGGGATATAAATGTACGATGAATTTATGAGCTAAAAGGTGTACGCAGGTGCCTTTTGCGTACTTTAATCAAAGACAATAAATAACTTTCACTCAGACGTTGATCAGAAGCTCAATAAATGACGAAGCAGAGGCTCCTGTTCCGAATTCCCCTCACGTCTGATGGTCGTGTTCTGATCAAGATCAATCTAAATTGGTACAAGGGATTTTAACAAATCTGGTCTTTAAGTTCAGGGACTGCTCTGTCTGCTTTGTAATTCAAAAATAGATACAAATGTCAAGTTTTTTATAGATAATGTGTTGTCTGTTTTCAAAAGTTAGGTACTTAATTGACTTTATGATTTGGTTTTGATTTTGAATCGTTATATTATTAAGTTTGTGCTTTCTCTGTTTTTATCGTATTGTGAAGTTATTTTTTAAACAAACGCTTACAAAGGCAAACAGGGCACACAGTACAAGCTACTGTGCACTTTTGGGAGTATACCAGGTTCGATATAAAATCACAAAAATGTAAAAGGAGAAAATACCCCAGACTGCGTGTAAAGCCCTCCTTGAGGTATGCTTTCAAAATAGCTGCACCAGGCACTTGGACACAGATAAACACAGGGATTTAAAATTCAGGAATATGAATGGTCAATTGCTTACAGTTGGTTTTTTTACGTTTCGTATTTAGCGATTTGTGTATAAATCTTTTAAAAATTCATTAAAATGCTAACAATATGTAAAATAAAAGCAACAGCACCGTTAAATGCCGGGGAGACGGGCAGTTTTTTTTTTTACAATCAGATTCCAATCTCTAATGCTGTGTGTGAGAGCTGTGTGTGAAAGCTTACTGTACATAACTTTCCTTTTCTCACATTTTCTGACAACTATTTTTTCTGACCAAAGGGGCACCCTGTCAAGATGTGAGTCGCTCTTGAATCAGAGCTGGGTGACACGGGCTTCTGTTCTGATATGGTTGTACGAGAAGCAGGAGGAATCACTTCACTCGTATGAAGCATGAGCTGAATCAGGAGTGAGACATTTCGTGTGTTTGTGCATATGTCAACGCCTGACCTACATCGTAAAACTAAAACTAAATTAAAAACTAACATTAAGTTGTCAGAGACATTCATTTATATACAAACATTACTTGTTTCTTTGCAGATATGCATGCTGAAGTAGCTACCCACCTGAATATATTAAACGTTTCATCTATACAATCAACATAGTGTTCTCCTGAATAACTACTCAAAAGAAGCCGCAGCTCAGGTGTTAGAGAGATTTGAAATCAGATCGATGGATTTAGAGTCCAGACTGCTAACCGACAGCTGACACAGGTCTTTTACAGAACTGTTTTGATTTTTTCTACTTTGTCCCCGTGACGTCATTGTCCTGCTCGCAGCCGAGCCCGACACACGGTACCATCTGGTTTCTGTCGCTGGGCGCTCACCCTGCGGTCCATGTGGGTCCTCATGCCCCAGTATAATGACGGGGACACTAAACTGTAAACAGGTGCCGTCCATTGGCTGAGAAGTAAAACTGAGGTCCTGACTCTCTCTGGCCTTTAAAAATCCCAGGTCGTCTCTTGAAAGAGTAGGGGTGTAACCCCGGCATCCTGGCCCAATTTTCCATTGGCCCTTACCAGTCATGACCTCCTAATAATCCCCATCTATGAACTGGCTTCATTACTCTGCTCTCCTCCCCACTGATTGTTGATGTGTGGTGAGCATTTTGGCACAGTATGGCTGCTGTTGCATCATCCAGGTGGGGCTGCACATTGGTGGGGGTAGTGGGATTCCCCATTACCTGTAAAGCGCTTTGAGTGGAGTGTCCAGAAAAGCGCTATATAAGTTTAAGCGATAATAATAATAATAATTATTATTATGTAAATTGCAATAAAAATAGAATATTTGTTTCAAAATCGATTAATGTAAAAACTGATAAAGCTAATGCTTTTTTCAGGGCTATATCTACTTTTTTAAAAAAAAGAGAAGTCTGTTGCAATTGTGAAATTTGGAGAAGATGCACCAGCGGGTGCCTTCACATCTCCAGCTTCAGTCTCGCCTGTAGCTGGGAGAAGGTTAAAAGCACACAAGTGATCTGTAGACGATGTTCGGGGAAGAGATAATTCTGTTTTCAGCACAGGGAGTGAGAATGATAAAAACACAGAAAGCACAAAGTTAATAATACAACGATACAAAATCAATACCAAATCATAAAGCCAATTAAGTAGCTATCCTTTGAAAACAGAGAACACCTTTATATCTACAAAAAACTTGACATTTGCATTACAAAATGTATTTTTGAATTACAAAGCAGACAGAGAAGTCCCTTAATTCATAGATCAGATCTTGGCCAAAACAAGACAATCAGATGGGAGCTGAATTTGGAACAGGAGCCTCTGCTTCGTCGTTTATTGAGCTTTTGATCAACGACTGAATTAAACAGATTCACTATTTTAACTCTTTGATTAAAATACACAAAAGGCACCTTCCTTCAAGCTGGAGTCAAACCAACGACCTAAGGATTCCCAAGTGTTTCCATTACAGTTCCCTACTCTACCAACTGAGCTATCGAAGGGATACCAGGAGCTGCACTCTGACACATACTGCCCAATGTAGTGAAATGTTCCAGATGAGTAAAATCCCAGATCGACATTGTTTCCAACTCGTTTCCTTAGTCTTTTTTACCTTGAATTTAAGCCACAAACCAGGATTCTACCGTATAAACTTCCGGGGATATTAAAACATGTTTGATGGGGCATCAATCATTCCAGGCGGAAATTGACTCCTTTTTTTTTCTTGGGGGAAATGAGGAACAAAACTAAATGTCATTCTGTGCTTCTTAGAAGCATTATCACAGCTAATGCATGTAATGCCTTTAGTATGTGAAGGTGAGAGTTCAGTTATGCCAGGGAGTGAAGAGAACTGAAATTTAGAAAATTCATATTTAAATAGATTGCAAATCTTCAAAGTGTTCTGTCACTGCAAAATTATTACAGGGGTCTACCAGCTGCGATACGTGCTTGTTTTGGGACTATTTCCAATAAGTATCGCATTAGTAATTGTGTGTCCTTACTGGTATCTTTTAAACTGTGAGGGACATTCGGTTATATAGTCATAATCCGATTTTAACGTGTCCTGCATTTTAATTTACTGAACAGATAAATTGAAACGTTCTGATTCAGAGCCCCTGCAGTTCGTGCTAATTAGAACCACAACAATGCTCCCGTGTCCTGAGCACCACACTGAGCACACGTTCAGCTGGACTCTGACTTTGTTCAGCACGACTTCTTGTTGCAGTTGAGCTCAGAGCTAGAGATGATCTCCATATTCTACCGCACTAAGTAGTTCGAAAGTTAGTACACAGTACACACTTTTAAGTGGAGTCAGGTTGTTAAAAAATTAAACCAGCGCCCTGTCACAGAAAAGTACCCCGGTCTCCCCCGCAGCAAACGTAGGCACTCAGCACTGTACTAAAGAGGAGCGCTTATTCGCAGCTGAGCGTGAGCTCTGTTTACAGTCAGCAGACATTTCCTCATTTCCAATGACGTTTTCGCCTGCTCTCAGCTTTTTAAAGACGGTCATAAACGCTCATGAAGTAATTCATGTCAGTTTGAAGTCTGTTTCTGTTGTCTCGGCTCTTGATGAAGAAAAGCCGTGCCGTGATTTTTTTTCCCACTTAAGGCTTCTATCGTTTCTACTCTAACGAGAAAAGCTTTTCATCAGAAGTGTGATTTGAACATACGTCTCCAGGAGAAACTGCACTGGCTGTAAACTCCAGAGGCTCCCTCTCTGAAGAAGTTTCCGTCACCCTGCAAGAGAGAAGGTCCATCATTCACTGAGGCAACCACTGAGACAATTAACATTGAACACGTGAAATGCGAGATGCTTTCTACCTAGGGATTTTATCGTTTCTACGTTGTCAGAAGTGGGGTTTAAACAAAAGTCTCCAGGAAAAGCTGAAACCTAAACGCAACGCCTTAGACCACCAACCATCCAACCTGTGTCTCTTATACGGAATTATATTTTATTTCTTTCTACTTGTTGAAAAGAAAAAAAGTGAAATCATGTAATGAGAAAAATGTCTTTTTTCATGGGAAAAACAAGTACGAGCAAGTTTAGAGCAGCGCTCAATAAAAACGATCAGAAACCGAAAGCGCTTCTTATGCGGATCAGTATATTCCGATGCCGGTGGTTCTGCAGAAGAAATAAGAGTAGCCGAACTCCAAGCACTGTGTTGCCATTACGGCTACTCTGGCTGCAGCTGCTTTAAGATCTACTCAGCGAGCACAGAAAGTTGAAGGAGGTCAGACTGGTTTGCGCTGTCTAAATAACAGTGTGTGAATTTAAATAAGACTATTTACAATGTAATACATGCTCCAAAAGTACTGCACTGGCTGCTATTTGAAACGCCTTCATAAATGACGCGTAATAGAGATTGATGCAGCTGGCTTTTATGCTTCACAATACATTGCAATCAGGAAAGTATACTGTATTGTAATCAGGAAAATAAATCAATTATTAATATGCAATACAACGTCTGTTCTTAAAAATGATAGCTGTTTTACACTGACGTCGCTCTTTATGAGATAATCCAGATTGTGAAGACGACTGCACCCTAGCAGATCAAAATATAACACAATGGCTGTAAAGCACACTCTGAATCGATCCGAAAATTTGATTTCCTCGATCCGTTTAGGCTACAACAGGCAACTTGGCGCTTCTCCAGCAAACCATTTCTCAGTTTTGTGAATGACTTGTGCTTCCAGCACACCAACTTCTGTAGCTTGTCTGGATGGCCGAGTGGTCTGATGCGCCAGTTTTAAGGGCTCATGTTTTTCCATTGCTTGGGTGTTTTGGTCTCTGAATAGAGGCGTGGGTTCAAATCCCACTTCTGACAGCTACCGTCTTTTCCCTGCCTTGCGTTTTTCCTGTCTTCTTGTGCTTGCTGACAACGACAGGAAGAGGAAAACGGAGAAACCGGCTTGGGGGCACATGATGGTCAGGGAAGTACTTCTTGAACACTTATGTGATTAGCAGAAAGTCAAATAGGCTTCGATGTCTGCCTTAAGAACTGTTTGGGCTGCCTGTAATCGAGGAAAGATTAACTGCAAAGTATGCATTCAAATGTGAAAGACCGAAATAGAAAACCAGAAGAAGACTTATTAAAAGAAACATTGTTTTCCTTGCGGTTTATCCTGTATTTCACTGGCTGGAGACGCTGTGTCCGGGCTCAGCGGTTATATAAGAAAAGACACAGGCGGGGTTCATGGTTTTGTGCTCCCCCTGCGGAATGCGCGTCTCTTCTCTCCTTTAATACCTTCATACACTCCTCTCAAACCACAGCAAATTCCCAGAATATTTCGGTTTTACCTATTTCACAGGTAGTGGGTCTTCCTTTCCGAGATCACAGGTAGAAACAATAAATACGCTGAAAACAGGAAGGTATTCCTGATCGTAGGCGAAGATGTGCAAAAATAAATTTCCTAAAATCCAACAAGGTCCAGTCACGTTCAGGTACTATTCTGATGTAGATGAATATTTTTGGCACAGCTGTTACAACAAACAGGCAAATAAACTTTTTTTATTATTTCATTCGAGCTTTTTTTGAAAATGTTTTTTTCCATTCACTAAATAATACAAAACACAAACCCACCATAAACGTCTGACCATTGATATTCCTGAATTATAAGCTCGTACACACGTACCGCGAAATTCGTGTAAGAGTCACAGCTGGGAGGCAGTTCAACGAATATGATGCCTTTCAGAGGCCGAGTATTAGACACGCGTTATCGTGCGGAGCTTATTCTTCCTCTACCGCAGTCTTTGCCTCGGGCCACCCCTCTTGGCACATTAGCACTTTTAATTTTCGATTTTCTGTATAGAACACCGAATATCTTGAGGAAGTCTGTCAAGCAAAGACTGCTGGATAATTGAGGTGCAAACGTTGGTTCAAAATCAACATCCTCTGCTATTGCCGTTGATTCTTTGAGAGTTTCTTCAAGTTCTTCATCTGACCTTCAATATCGAGGGATATTGAGCATAATACCGTACTATTTGTAGCTTTCTTTTGATCGCCTGTTTTATTAAAATGCCAGCCTATTTTACAGTTATTTAGATATTTGGCAAGGTGTAATAGCCCCCCTCGCATCCTCAGCTAAAATATTTTAAAAGTACAACAAAATTACATTATATTGAACAGCGTTTATGTTAACATTTATATTCAAATTAAAGTAAATATACGAAAATATTAAAATACAACTTCGGCGATCTGTCGTTTTTGCTTGTCAAGTTCTCAAACAATTTTGCTATGTATTTTAAATTACTTTAGCTGAAGATGCAACGGGAGCATAAGTGAATTCTCCCGCCACCCACTGGAACCTATAATTCCATGGGTGAATACTAACTGCTTGGAAATTGCCAATGTCCGTAATTATTGGAAATTCCCGGTAATGTTGACTCTGGTACTCAATTGTTTACTACTGCAAATATCAAAATAGTTCAGGTTTTGCGGAACAATTAAATTTTTGCGGCGATGATGTTTACTATAGGAAGAAGTGCGTCCCTGGGTGGGATCAAAAAACCCACCTTGGAGTTAATAGCCAAACACGCTAACAGGTTGCACCACAGAAATGCTTACACCTTGCTTTTTTTCATTTACATACTTTTGGTGAACAAAAAAATTCTCTCGCATTTCATCTTTCGCAAGCTATATGATTTTAAAAAAAGCAAGTTGTTCTGCAAAGGAAATGAATAAACGCATTAAACCAAATCAAGACCTCTTTGAGTGTCCCAAATTACATGTTCTGTAAAACAAGACAGGAAAAAAGGTACCGCTGGAATTCGGATCCAGGATCTCCTCTTTATGAAATAAGTGCTTTCACCAGCTTTACCACAGCGCCGGCAGAACACTATTCTTATACAGGTGGGTACCCACCCTCAAACCTTTGTTCTCCCGCTACTTTACCTTTGCCTACTGCCCTGTCTCTCTCACACCTGAAGAAGGCTCCACGGCCGAAACGTTGTTGTCTCTTTCTTCTTTTTTCCAGCATGGAATAAACCTATTACCTATTCTTATACAGCCGCTTGGACACACCGCTCTGAGACATCTGAGGTCGATGTGCGCTGAGCCTGGTCGCCGACCAAAATCATGCCCAAGGGTAGATAGCTTTCGTGACGAGGTGGCCGAGTGGTTAAGGCGATGGACTGCTAATCCATTGTGCTCTGCACGCGTGGGTTCGAATCCCATTCTCGTCGGTTTAGGTCTTCGACTTGTGATCCGTTTCTAAGTCTGACTTGCTTTCTTTAGCTACTGTAGTAGAGCAGTAATATTTCTAGCGTTGGCTGAACATGGCTTACAGCAGTAGCTGACAGATATAGTCTCTTAATAGGTTAAATTTATGCTTTGTACTGCTTTCACCTGATATTAATAGTAGTCCTGATGAACGATTTAGGGACATGGCGCATCTTGAACATGTTCTTGTTAATTTCAGTTTGGAAAAAATGCACTCACCAGAAGCAGAAACTGGTCGTATCTGCAAAATGCGCAATGCAATAGCAATGTCTTGCTATGAGTCCTTACCTGTTACAGGAGGCGTTGTAGGACTTTTTAGCTCAGAAAAAGCTATCAATTCATCTTACATTTCTACTCCATCAATATTAGCAATGTTATCTTTACTAAGCTCTAAATATAGCTCTAATTAAATGCAAATTTTAAAATACATTTTAAAATAAATGCTATTCCATATATTGTAACTTTGTGGTATTTAGAATTTTTATCTGAGGATGCAAGGGAAAGTATTATACAAATGTGAAAGAGGCTTGTATTTTAATACAATTTTCGATCAAAAGAAAACCAAAATCCGTATGATATTACCGTCAATATCCCTTGATATCAACGTTCAGTTGAAAGATTTGAAGAAACTCTCAGACAAGCAACTGCAGTAGCAGAGAGTTTTGATTTGAACCGATGCTTGCAGCTCAATACTCCATTCGTCCTTGAAAGAAGCAAAGACAGGGATGTTTTGAGTGTCTCCATGATCCTCTTCTCAAGCCAAAAGAATGGTTTTATATGATCCTGATCCCACTAGAAAAAGGGTCAATTTCCGCCAGCACTGATGTCCCTTCAAACGTTTTACGTTAAGAACTCTGGACGTTTATACAGTGGAAGCCTGGTCCATTTCTTCTTCTGAACGAGACTATGGGAGTGAGTATTTTGATGTCGAACTGGGATTTAAATAAAGAGGAACACTAAACTACATTGGGCTACACGTGTGACAAAGCATTTGCTGTTCGACCTCTCGATAGCTCAGTTACTAGATCTTAAGACTGTAAACAAAAACAGTGGGCATTTCTTATGTCCCTGGTTTGAATCCAGCTCGAAGGATGGTGTTTTCTTGTTCCTTAATCAAAAAGTGAAAATTGCGAATTTGTCTTTCACTTTGATGTTCACCCGAAAGCTCAGTATACAAAGAAGTAGAGGCTCCTGTTCTGAATAATCCTCACGTCTGACTGTTTTGCTTAGACCTTTAAAATGTACACTGTGGACTGTTTGCTCTTCCTAACACAATTAAAAAGCCGCCGACAAACTTACCGATCGGGAGTTTAGTTCAGTGATAGCGCGCACTTAAGACGCTCCGTTTTCTATCGCCGGCATCTCTGTATTCTTTTTAAACGCGATATCTTTTATTCTTCGTGTGTGAATTTCAGGGAGACTCATAAACTCTTTGTCTGTTTTAAAGATACATTATTTTAAACCAGACATAATGAAAGACGTAGTAACTAGACACACGTACAAAACACATGAATAGTAGCGGCTCTGAACTGAATGTGGTGCTGTATGGGAACGCGATGCAAACGCCAATGGCACACTGGATAACGTGTCTGATTACGGATCAGAAGACTTTAGGTTTCTACTCCTTCCTGGTTCGTGAAGAAGCTTTTAAACCACGCTACTCAACACTGACATCGTAGTGTGTGCGGTCCTACACAACCTTACTATCGACTGGATGAGTCTTCTGTTCAATCTCCGATTCTTTCCGCACATTCCTGCTATTTCACCACCGTTATTGTAGGATAACAGCCAAAGACACGAGAAGATATACTATTCCGAACAAATGTCTTAAAAAATCACGTTAAAAAGGGTGACAATAAGTTTTTGTTTCTTTAACGTAACCTTACTTTAGCCTGTAAAGTTCACATTATTTTCTGTAGCCGCAAATCCCCAATATTTCTGCTGTCTCCCGAGAAACACAAGCGTGGAGTCAAATCATATTAAATAACACAACACATCTATTAATTTAACACCCAGATGTGACAGAACACATGTAAGACTTACACACAGCTTTTAATATGCTATAGTGAATTTGCAAGTGTCCTGGGGAGGGAAGAGAACTGATATTAAGGAAATACATATTTAAAGGGGATGTAACTGAATAATTTTTTAGCATTATTTATTGTGTTTTGACTCTATACTTGTGTTTCTCAGGAGACAGCAGAAATATTGATGTTTACATTTATTTTCACATTCCCGGTGATATTGACTTAGGTACTCAACTATTTACTCGTAGTTTGACTCGTGTCAAAAGTTGAAAATCTCTGCAAACATCAAGATGGCTAAGGACATGGAAAGAAACTCAATCACATTTAGAGAAGGTAATGTTTAGATCGGATTAATTCGAAGTGTGTCTCTGCGTGCCTTTGATCTACCAACGTTGTGTTTAACTGAAGGACACCCTGAGTGTGGCATAGAAACTAACACATGTCGTATTTTTTCTACATTCACAGATTTTTGGCTAAAGTAAAAACAAATCGTTGTCATTTTCTTGCCAGCTGGCAGTAATTCTTTTGCATTGATAAGAAAGATGAGCACTTTATCTTTCGCAATGTGTGGATTTCTTGAAAAATAAGCTGTGCCAAAAAGGAAATGAACACTTCTTTTAAACATAATGCAGAAGCATGTTGTCTATATCAATAAACGGTGCGAGAAGACAGGAAGAAAGGCACCGCTGGGATTTGAACCCAGGATTTCCTGTTTATTAGACAGGAGCTTTAACCAACTAAGCCACAACGAGGGCGAAGCAGTACCCTTTTACAGCCAATTGCACACACTGCTCTGTCACATCTTCGTTCGGTGTGCGGTGAGCCTTCTCGCTGAGCATGTTGAGAAAGGATGTGAAATGGCTTTTATCCGGCAATTTCATTACCAAGGAGCTCAATATGCTTTTGATGATCTACAGGGTGTCCAGTGCAACACAGGCGATGGACTGCTAGGATTTGGAGCCAGGATTTCCCGTTAGCTAGACAGGTACTTTAACCAACTAAGCCACGGCGCCGGCAGAATTCTCCTCTTTTACTGCCACTTGGACACACCGCTCTGAGACACCTGCGTTCAGTAAGCGCTGAGTCGGCTGGCTGAGCACGTTCCCTCCTTTACATTCAATAGGAGTCCCGACACGAAGAGAAATGGCTTTTATTGTGCACTTTTCATGTCCAATGCGCTTGACATCTCCCAAGGGCGACAGAGTTCATTTACGACACTTTTCCTTTCTTTCTTTCTTCTTTCTGTACTCTTTGATGAAACAAAACGAGAAATCATGTAAGGGAAAATGTCTTTTTTCATGGAGAAAACATGCACCAGGAAATGTTGTGTTTAGAAGAAGTGAGTTAACATGAAAAGTGACCTAATTTACCGGAGCAAATGCTCACCTAGCAAGATCTGCTTTACTACTAGAGAGAAGTAGAGTGAAAGACGTGATCATTTCACGCCGTTGTGGAACAAAACTCTTTTTTCTTGGAATTCTAAATCAATTAGAAATTCAGAGCGACACATAAAGGCTTTGTCTGCTTAAAAGTGATGATTTTTTAAAACTGATAAAAATGTAGAAAACACGTTTCTCACGTAGAAATTTAAGATGGGGGTGGGGTATTACTAGTAGCGGCGCTGAACTCACCATGGTGCAATTGAGTTACGTGACGGGCTAGTGGTTTAATGGATAACGCGTCTGATTTCGGTTTATAAGATTGTCGATTCGACTTCTACCGGGGTTGTGTGATTTAAATCAGGCTCCTCAGAAATATATGTCCGTTATGTAAATGAACCGCACCTGAAAGCAAACGTTGGGTCTGGGTTCCTTTCTTTCCTGCATGAAATAGCAAATCGTTACAAAAAAAACACCAACTAATGTCCAATAGTTAGTCATTTAAGTAAACATGAATATACTGTAAGGTCTTGGTACATGGGAGTGGATTTCAACCACAATTAAAAAAGGGCAAATTATAATTACAGGCTTCAGACACTTTTTCATACAAAAGTGACCAAACACTCCCTAACTTTCAGGTTTGCTTGAACCTGTAACAAAAAAGCGGTCTGAAACTTCCATTCTCTGATGTCACTTTCTCTAAAGTCAGACGTGATGTTTCGCAGACGTGCAGTGTGCCTTTTCTCTTGTCGTGTTCAAGATGAAACGCTGCATAAGCTCCTGACTGCGTGTTCTGTACTGTTCTGTTATTTCGTTCAGATTACCTATGTGGTGTACAGATAAAACTGAACAGCGTGGTGTAATTTCCGGGTTGGGCACCAGCAGCACCTGCAAACCCATCAGCTGACCTTGACGTGATTTGAACACGCAATCTTCTGAGCTGGAGTCAGACGCACTATCGTTGCGCCACGAAGTCACTCGCTATACATGCTTTTAATTCCCTCAAAGAGAAAAATCAGCGTCCCTGAAAAATATATATTTTTTTCATTCTCTCCTGTGTGGAGCGCCTCCGAGGGTCTCTTCTTCCCAGACCACAGATTATTCTTCCCGCCCGGCTCTCTCACAGAGACCAGACACACCGTCTCCACTAATGTGTTTACTACATCTATAGATCTGACCCCCTACAGCCCCGATATTCCTGGACAGGATATTTACCACCCTTTTATCATGAACTTCTCAACTTGACCTCTCCCAGGAGAAGCACAATTAACACAGAATCCTCTCTCCATTTAGTTGAGATCACCTTTGTGTCAGTGCAAATGTTTGTGAGCTGTCAATTAAATTTTAATATTGGTTGTACTGGTGTGCTGCTTGTCTGTGAAAAATTAATCTTCTGCTTCTTCATGCCGAATCATCTGCAAAGGTCGAGTTTATTCAATGTTTGCGCACAGCACTCCATCAGGAATATTTTGTCCTAGTTCAATAAGGACTTACTGCACGCATTCACAAACCTCACAAACCGATAAAACCGGTTTGCTGGTTAAAAGATTTTATTAAATGTGAAAAAAGGTCTGATTGTGAAAAGATCAAAATGTTAGTGAAAAAATCAGTAACATGAGGAAAAACAAACTGTGGGAGCCCCATGACTCCCCATGTCATGCTGTATTTCTCTCTCATTCTACTGGGAGTGGTGCCGTCGCTTCTGGATAAAGACTCTCAGTAGTCATTCCAGACAGGTCAGGTATGACTGTGCTTTGCCACAAGAACCTCAGAGATTGTAAGCTGGGTAGTTTCAGATCACTATTTTATTAAAGGTTCAAGCAAACCCGAATACCTTTGCAAGAGACATTTCAGAATCCCAGTCAAATCCAGTATGATTGCTGGATCCTTCGAATTCGACTGAACTATAGCACAGATCTGCAGTCCACCATTAGAATACTGTGGGTGTGTTGTATAAGCCATACCACCCAAAATAGTTCTAAAACAGGAGATGCATTCTCGTTTAGGAATGTGGTATAAAGTGAAATGGTCTGGGAAGAGTCCTACGTTTGAACAGTTCAAAATAGACGTAAAGGGGTATTTACGGACTCTTTCGAAATGTAAGAACAAGCTGTGCGGACCTTATCTTTATTTACCTTGTGTAATCGTTTTTCATAAAGTGTAATTGTATTATAGCATGTGCCCCTGATGATTTTCTTGATACGTTATATGTGCTTTTGTTTGTATTGTATGTAGTTTTGTTGTTCAAATAAAACGTAAAAGACACAACTTTCCAGATGCGGCTGCTGTAAAAATAAAATGACATCAAGGGTGCTGTACGCAGAGGTCTGAAACCTGCTCCACAGAAGATCTTTATCCAGAGGTGTTAAAGAAGTCGAGATCTCGCCATGAGAGGGGAAGCATCTCAGAAAAAGCAGGTGCAGTCGGTTCCACGGTCATAACGCCACTAAGTCGGGCGACAAGAGCAAAACCCACCCGGCTTCCTCCCGGCAAGTAATGAGACAAAGAGACAGCGCACAGCGGGTAGTGTGGCCGAGCGGTCTAAGGCGCTGGATTAAGGCTCCAGTCTCTTCGGGGGCGTGGGTTCAAATCCCACCGCTGCCAGGTGCTTCTGTCGAGACCCCCTTTCAGCTGACTTCAGACGAAAGGGAGAGAACTGCTTTTTGGCAGTCTCTCGAGAAACTAAGCAAAGTGTTTAAAGATACTTTCTCAGCTTGACATCAAGGCACAAAACAAAAACCTTCTTGCGTCCTCTCAACCCAAAAGCGCTTTGCCACTTTTTGCGTTATGCAGGGAACGACGTCTGCCCAGATCACTTTTGTGTCAATGCAAATCGTAGTGTGCCCTCCGTTTTAATGTTGGCTGTGCTGGCGTGCTGCTTCTGTCTGTGAAACTTGAATGTTCTGCTTCTTCACACCGAATCGTTGGCGGGGGTTGAGCTTGTTAAATCTTTGCGCATAGCGCTCCTTTGGAAGTACTTTGTCCAAGTTCAAAAGCGATCGTGGGATTTACTTCATGCGTTCAAAAAGCATGCCTCGCACGACAGATTTAAATGGGGAATGGAGCCTGCTTCTTGCTGTTTTTCCTGTGGTTGCAGTTACAAAGTTGATCGTGCTTTCACATTCTGTTAACAGTATTCACTGGCTGAGCTTTATCAGTTGGTTCGTAAAGGAATCTCTGCTTCGGTTCCAGAAAAGTCATCTGTAGTGTGTTTTTTTCTGTGCCCATGGCAGTCTTTTAAAGCTGGTAGTAATGGCGGCAAAGTTAATTTTTTATCCTCTTGAAAAGAATAAGGACGGGCTGGGGCGAGCTCCATTTACCACTCTTTCAGCTAACCGCGGAACTCGCGAACTGATTACACTGCAGAGCCACAGGTGCCTCGCTTTTCTCCATTCTCTGGGTTAGGGTGAAAAAAAAAACTTTGCTGGTATTAGCTGGCCTGCTCGGAGTACCTCTTCTTCACTGATAAGCAAGATTTGTGTTTCATCTTTCGCAAGCTGTATAGATTTCTTTCAAAACAAGTTGTTCCAGAAAGGAAACGAACACTTGCATTCACCTGAATTAAAAGGCATGGGATTTGCCCGTAAGGATAAATTCTGTACAGTAAGACAGGAAGAAAGGCACCGCTGGGAAACGGACCCAGGATCTCCTGTTTACTAGACAGGCGCTTTAGCCAACTAAGCCACAGTGCCGGCAAAGGGCTGTCCTTTGACAGCCACTTGGACACGTCTCAACTGCTCTGAGACATCTGCGTTCGGTGTGCACCGAGCCTGCTCGCCTTGCAAGTTGCCTCATTTACATGCGATAGCTCCAGCACTAAGAGAAAGGAAGAGAAATGGCTTTTATCTGGCACTTTTCATGTGAGAGGATCTCAATCTGCTTTCCGTGTACAAGAGGATGTCCAACTCATGTAGCTAAAGACGTAGACGACAGTGCTCCACTGAAATCTTGATCTCACAACCCTCGGCATGACTCCGCTGTGTTCTGCGTTAGACAAAGGGGGGAAAAGACTTCTTTCATCACACGTTTTGCACTGTTTACGGTGTTTGCAGTGCTCTTTCTTAAATGAAAACCAGGAATCGGCACCATATGAGGTGAGACTAGATAATATTGGAACAAGTAGCCTCGCCATTCCATGCGTGACGTGAGCAAAGTGTAATTCCTGTCTTTATAGTGTGCTTGTTAGAGACTTAGCTGGCACCCAGAGCGCTTTAAATCCGGGAGTCAGCAGCCCAAGACAAGAGAGCTTCCTTCGTCTATGTTTTTTGCGTGAAGGGGGGAAACCATGTGTGTGCTGAAAACGATCTTAGTATCGAAGTGCCGTCCCACATAACCGATCCAAACAATCTGCTTTACAGAGGAGCACTGCCGGAGCTTATCGTTGGCAAACTGAAGACCAGGCCGACCTCTTCTGTGACTCTTGAACACTGAATCTCAAGGTTGTGAATTCAAGCTCCACGCTGGCGGGAAATTCCATAGGTAATGATCACATTTTCTTCCATGCTAATCAAAAGAAATATTAAGAAACTTTTCCCGATACCAGTTTTTTACAAAAGTAAAGGCACACGGCACATGTGTGCCACACCACGTCCAAGTTTAGTGACAACTACCTCAGAGATTGTAAGCTGGGTAGTTTCAGATCAGATCACTTTTTTTATCAAAGGTTGAAGCAAACCCGTGTAGCGGCAATGCTTGTTAGGAAGACAGAATTAAGTATTGCGGTGCTTTCCCAAATGAGGCCTCAAATCTCTGTTCATCTCTGTGGTGCAGCCACAGAGAAACTATTCATGCAGGCTGATTTAAAGATGTTTTCTTTTGATAAGGGACAGCTCCCAAAGGGGGATGCACTTAGCTAAGCCTGGCTATCATGATCAATGGTCATCCATTGGCGCCTATCTGTCTAGGGAGTGCCAGATGGACATCTGGACTGCATTCCTAAGTGTCAGGAGTAAGTGACTCATATCTCACCTTGATCAACCAAGCAGGGACTGGTAGGGCCGAGTAACCCACGTGGGACTCTGATGCCCATGGAACTTTCAGCCAATGAACGAGCTGAAGTTCCTCCAGGTAACAACAGGCAACACAGAGAGCCTGAGAGAATTCTGTGAACTTTTTCGGACAATTCAAAGGAGAATTCCAGGGCAGGACAGCCCAGGAGCAGAAGGCTCCCAAGGGAAAGGCATTCTCGCAGCGCGCCTCCTGACCATCCTGAGACTCAGCCCGGACAACCACGGAACGGCCAGTGTGTCCGAGTGCCAGAACTTTCCTTTGCTCTAAGAGTCTAGAGCGGAGGTTGCCAGAGAGTAACCAGAGGATCCACCCGAGGTTAGCATCAGCAGCAAGCCTCGTGAACAGGTCGGAACTGTGGACAGCTGAATCACTATTCAGAACTAGCGCTTCATCAGGAACGAACCGGTCCTCTTCCTGACTTGCTGGGACCCACAGTAATCTTTTCTCCTGTGCACAAACTTTGCTAGTTAAAGCCAACACTAACTAGCCGGTCAATGAGCGTCAGCAGCGCACCGTCGCAAGCCGCACAGCACAGCCTGGCACGGAGCCAGAGAGCCCTCAGGAGATCTGAATCTCCAGAGATTGGATGAGTATTCAACTTCAATGCATTACAGCTCGAGAATTCAATTGTTATCCCAACCAATTGATATCGATTTAATTCCTAAGAGTTATGTACTTGTTTTGAGTATCCAATGTAGATGTTATAACCAAGTTCATTTACGAAACGTTCTAAATGAATGATATACTGAACGTATGTCCTCTTGATATATGTAACTCTTCGTAACTCATTGAATATATACCTTTTGGATTCTGATAACCCTCTCGATAAGATCTGTTAGGGTTTACATGCATATTCTATGTATTAATAAATGTATCCTCCTGTATTAGTACCTGTGTGTGTGCGTTGTTTGAGTTATATCGCATGGTTGGATTCTAAAGCCATTAAAAGAATCATTTTGTGATTTACTGCTACAATTAATAATTGTCCCAGTAAATGCCCAAACCCTACAGAACTGGTGCCTTCAGAGAGCACACTACACCCGAATACTTTTGCAAGAGACATTTCAGAATCCCAGTCAAATCCAGTACGATTGCTGGATCCTTCGAATTCGACTGAACTATAGCACAGATCTGCAGTCCACCATTAGAATACTGTGGGTGTGTTGTATAAGCCATATCGCCCAAAATAGTTCTAAAACAGGAGATGTATCCTCGTTTAGGAATGTGGTATAAAGTGAAATGGTCTGGGAAGAGTCCTACGTTTGAACAGTTCAAAATAGACGTAAAGGAGTATTTACGGACTCTTTTGAAATGTAAGAACAAGCTGTGCGTACCTTATCTTTATTTACCTTGTGTAATCGTTTTTCATAAAGTGTAATTGTATTATAGCATGTGCCCCTGACGATTTTCTTAATATGTTATATGTGTTCTTGTTTGTATTGAATTTAATTTTGTTGTTCAAATAAAAATTAAAAAACATAACTTTTCAGATGTGGCTGCTGTAAAAATAAAATGGCATCAAAGGTGCTGTACGCAGAGGTCTGAAGCCTGCTCCACAGAAGAACTTTATCCAGAAGTGTTAAAGAAGTCAAGATCTCCCCATGAGAGGGGAAGCATCTCAGAAAAAAGCAGGTGCAGTCGTTTCCACGGTCATAATGCCACTAAGTCGGGTGACAAGAGCAAAAGCCACCCGGCTTTCTCCGAGCAAGTAATGAGACAAAGAGGCCTACTATGACAGGTAGCATGGCTGAGTGGTCTAAGACACTGGGTCGAGGCGTAAGTCTGTTTTGGGGTGTGAGTTCAAATCCCACTGCTGCTAGCTGCTTTTGTTGGGACTCCTCTTCATCTGACTTCAAATGAAAGAGAAGGAATTGCTTTTTGACAATCTTAGGGCAATGGATGTTAAGTTTCTGCAGCTGAAAACACAGGCAAAACTGCTCCATGTGAGTCTTGAACTCACAAGCTCGGCATTACTCCGCCGTGTACTGCTGTATAAGTACCGCGCTTACTGGAAGGTTGCAGAACCTTGGAGAGAACTGTGCTGGAAATCGAAATTACAGATTTCATTATCTGCACATTTAATAACTAGGAGAGATAACTCCTTCGGGTTCTAAAGCTCAGAAGTGCACTTTAAGAAGTCTTTGCTTTTGTGAGATGGATCTCCGAGGTGCACCTTTTTTCTTATTACTAAAGATACCTCTACATTGTGAATTATTTGAAGACCTAGAAAAAGGAACGTGGCATTAGTTGAAATAAGCACCGAATGGTTAGAATTCAACCTACATACTTGCACAGGTCACTCGGCCACGGACAAGAATGATCAGCTACCACCACTATTATTATTGTTATTATTATTCAACCAGTTGGGGAACAACACAGTCGAACAATCCCACTGTTCTTATTGCAAGAAAAATAACATGAGACCACTGTAAGAGGAAGAGTGTTGTAATTCTTTGAACAATTGATGTCTATTTTTCACTCTTATGGGCAACCCTGTGGTATTTCTTTTTCTCTTCGGTGTTGTGCACAGGCAAGTTCTGCAGCGATATTTGCCGCAGACATTTCTCCGCAGCTCCGTATTAAATCCGTTCTCAACTGCAATGGACAGAAGATTGTCACTTCTCTACTACAGCAGCATCAGTAAAAGACCCTCTGAAAACAGTAAAGCACTAAAGCACTGCAAAACTGAATTCGGAAGAAACATATTAGGGATTTTGAGTGATGTCCGCATACAAGCAGTCCAGTACAGACACTGAAGTCTTTGAATATCGACTCTCTATTTTGCGCTGCCTTTTCCTTGGAGTAAAACTATTCAACTGGAAGAATGTTTATCACAGGTTTAAAACTTGCCGTTGCTATTTGGAGAAATCCACAACCTCGTGTTTTCACATGCTTTAAAAGTACACCCATACACACAGAAAAAAATAACGACACTGCTAATGATTTTTACAGAGCCAAATCACAGTTGACCTTTCTGAGCCAATTGATAAAGCCGACCCAGTGAGTAGTATAGCAGAACATCAAAGAGTGTTCAACTTTCTAACTACCGCAACCACAGGAACAACAGCAAGAAGCGAATCAATTTCCCATTAAATGGTGTTGTTGTTTGAGGTATGCGTTGTAAACACATGCACTAAATCCCAATCTCTTCTAAATTTGGACAAAGTATTTCTGATGGAGCACTGTGCGCAAAGATTAAATAAACTGTACTCCTACCGACAATTGAGCGTGAAAAAGCAGAGCGTTCAAGTTTCACTGACAAAAACGCTGCCACACAAAAGCCACACAAAAGCACTATTAAATGGAATTGACGGCACACTACGATTCGCACGGACTCAAAAGTTGTTCCCTGCATAATGAGCAATCCAATGAGCATTTCTGTTGAGAAGAAAACTAAAGCTTTTTTCTGCCTTGATATTAAGCTTACAAAGACAATCGTGAAAAACCTAGCTCAGTGAGCAAGGCTTTAACACAGAAAGACCTGGTAGTGGTAGGATTCAAACCCACACCTCTGAAGAGACTGGAGCCTAAAACGCACCACTCAGCCACACTACCATTGATGAGACCCTCCATCCTCACATTACTTGGTCGGAGAACGCCGGGTGGCTTCAGCTCTTCTTGTCCGACGTGTGGAAACGACTGTACCATCGTTTTCTGAGATGCTTCCTGTCACTTGGTGAAATCTCGACTTCTTTGGCAGCTCTGAATATAGTTCTTCTTTGGAGCAGGCTTCAGACCTTTTATTTAATGTATAAAGGAGGGCACATTCCGAAATGTGTAATTCCTGTTTTAGAAATGCTCTGCTCTGACACATGTCAGTGTGGGGAGTGGGCAGGTAGAGAGCTTTTACAAATGCTCATGATGTTTCTCACTTGGTGTTACCTGCGGTATTATCTCTCTCTGAGCCTTTGGAAAGAGTGGCTCCAGTGTGAGGTAACTTTTTGAACAGCCGGTCTCCTTGTCTTACAAAACAAGAAAAAAAAATCAACTGGGAAACTGCCTAGTGGACATTTTGTCGTCTTCTTCTGACCTGTATTTGATGCGATTCTCTGAAAACGTGGCACATTATATCTGTGCTACCTGAATGGAGGGTGACTGTACTCATAAGGATCATAGATTCGATGACAAGCATCTAAAAATGAGCATGAGAAAATGACATCATGCTATACGGTTGAATGGCACAAGTTCTCCTGTTCCCTCCACAGAAAATGTGTGTTTTAAAGGAAGTGTCATGTTATTTTTTTGCCAGACAATGCCATGCCATAAGAACAGCGTGGTTGTTTAAATTAATTGGTCTGAAATTGGTTTAAACTGAAGGGAAATAACAACAAAAAAAGAAGTGCTTCTTAACACAGAGATAGTTGGAGATATTTGGCAGCAGTGGGATTCCAACTCACACCTCCAAAGAGACTGGAGCTTTAATCCACCTCTTTAGAGCGCTCGGCTGCATTAGCCTCGACTGCCTCATACCTCACACTGGCTCAGAGAAAACTGGGTGGCTTGTAAAGGCTGGTAGGAGAGGAAACGAATAAATGCTATAAAGGAAAGAGCACTATCAGTAGGGTGCATCACAAGGTATGCAGGGTATGCAGGGCTACAGGTTGATTTCACAATGCCACATTTAATTAAATAAAGGAGAAACCGCAAGGAAAACAATATGTTTTAATAAATCTTCTTCTGGATTTATATTTCGGTCTTTCACCTTTGAATGCATAGCTTGGCCTTAAATCTTTACTCGATTACAGGCAGCCCAAACAGTTCTTAAGGCAGAAATCGAAGCCTATTAGCCTTTCTGCTAATAATGTGTAAGTGTTCACGAAGGATTTCCCTGCAGATCATGTGCCCCCAAACCGGTTTCTCCATTTTCCTCTTCCTGTCATTGTCAGCGAGCACAACAAGACGGGAAAAATGCAAGTCAGGGAAAAGGTACCAGCTGTCAAGAGTGGGATTTGAACCCACACCTCTATTCAGAAACCAGAACACCCAAGCAATGGAAAGACAGGAGTCCTTGAGTCTGGCGCTTTAGACCACTCGGCCATCCTGACGAGCTGCATAGGTTGGTCTGTTAATAGCACCAGTAGTTCACAAAAGTGAGAAATGCTTTGCTGGAGAAGCACCACGTTGCCTGTTGTTGCCTAAACGGATCGCGGAAATCAAATATTCGGATCGATTCAGAGTGTGCTTTACAACCTTTGTGTAATATTTTGAATTGTTTTTAAAAAAGTGTGTACCGTGTACTATGTTTAGGACTAGTTAGTGTGGTAGAATATGGAGATCATCTCCAGCTCTGAGCTCAACCGCAACAAGACATCTTGTTGAACAAAGTCAGAGCCCAGCTGAACGTGTGCTCAGTGTGGTGTTCAGGACTCAGGAGTATTGTTGTGGTTCTAATTTGGACGAACTGCAGGGGCTCTGAATCAGAACATTTCAATTTATCTGTTCAGTAAGTTAAAATGCAGGACACGTTAAAATAGGATTATTACTTTGTCTCTGTCCCGTTTGTATATAACTGAATGTACCTTACATTTTTAAGGACACATATCTACTAATGCGATACTCATTGCAAATAGTCCCAAAACAAGCACGTCCGGCAGCTGCGGGGTTGAAGGTGAACATGTATCGTATTCTAATGGCTTCTATTTCCATTGATGAATGAGACAGATTCACAAGGAGATCCTTCACACGATTAAGCGAACACATTGCCTTTTCTGTCTGATGTAGAGGCTACATTTGTGTCAGCAGTGCTATACAGGTAAGTCGAATACACTTTCAGGGGCTGCATCTGTAACGCTAAGAGGATTGTTAGAGCACAGTTACATTCATCCACCCAATTTATTCTTTGATCATCTAAGTGGATTTTTTTTACTTTCGCACACGATTACATTCACCCACACAACATATAATCTCTGAATGTCAAATGGCTCAATAACCCCGTTTTCCCCTGGTAACCACCAGTGTACAGTCCCGTACCATTCAAAAATAAAACAGATATACTCAATTGATATATTCAATAAACAAATATAAAAAGATATTGTGAAGAAGAGAACTCTTATTCTTCATATAGATCCAGGTTTACACAATTAACTTAATGCATACTCGAAGTGCCTGAAGTCTTGCTCTGCTGTTTTAAATATACATCCAAAGCATTTAGTTGTGTTAACTACCAAATTATTTGAACTAATTTAACGTCATATTCAGGAAATTCAGAGAAAGTCTTCAGACTTGTCGTGGCTGTTGAAGAAGCCATCTGTTGAATCTCACCCGGGATTTCTTGAGAGGTCGTTCAGCGAGTGAGTCCTCCTTCTGCACTCCGCACTGAGCTGAAAGCTGCACGAACTCCTCACTGCATGTCATGTACTGTTGCAAGTGCGCGCGTCTAGATGTGGAGCACAGCGACAAGAACACCTTGAACTTTTTCCATAAGTGAAGGAAAATTCAAAAGAGCATGAAAAGTATGGATCGTATGAAATATCCATGGTACAATTCGAGAAAAAACTGAAGGACTAAACAATGACTTTTGATGATTACAAGAGATTCAAGAAACACAACCATCCACACACGGGCTTGGATCCTGAACGCTTAAGTTAAGAGACAAAGTGAAGGATATGAACTGTAAATTCTCTTCACGTCTTACAGTTTGTGAAATAAAACAATTTCTTACTTTCTTAATAATTTCTTACTGCTGATAGACGATTTATTGCATTTTAACAAAATCACAATTACAAACATTTTGGGTTAAACTGTTATTCACATACTTAACAGAGAGAAATGTTAGTGTTTTCAGGTGTGTGACCCCATTTCTCAAAAAATAAAAAACAAAAGTTATATGAATTGAATTTTCATTTTTAGGCTTGTATAGTCTTCTTAATATTTCGGTTAAATCTTTTCTTCTGTAGTTATTTCAGTTGATATTAATATTAGTCCTGATTTACAATTTTTGTACATGGTTCATCTTAAATAATTTTGTAATTAGTTTCAGTTTTGGAAAATCACACCCAGGAGCTACCAAAACTGGTAATGTTCACATAATGTGTAATACAATAGCAGCATTTTGGGTGGAAAACAAAGAGTATTTCCTGGGATGAATCCTAACACTTCATAGGCGGCGTTCTAGGACTTCTCGCTTCAGATTAAGCTGTCAATACATCATAGATTTCTACTCAATCAGTATCAGCAGTGTTATCGCTACCAAACGCTAAATATAGACCCTAACAATACTTCGTAGAATTTTCGTAAGAAAACCCAGAATTCTACTGAAGCAATCAAATTTATGCTTTTCTTTTCGATCGAGAAGAGAATCATTATGAAACTCAAAACATGCCTGTCTTTTCCTTTTTTCGATGAAAAATGGATTATTGAGGTGTAAAGATGGGTTCAAAACCAAAATCATCTGCTATTGCTGCTGTTTCTTTGATAGTTTCTTCAAATCCTTCAACTGATCATCGATATCGAGGAATAATATTATACAAATTGTGGTTTTCTGTTAATTGCTAATTTTATTGTAATTACATCTTCGTTTACAGATGTCTTGCATGTATCACTAGGTGCGGAGTGGAGTCCTGCCTGAAGCCATGTCGCAGGCGGTGGCTCCCCGTGCTCTGTGTGTGCATCGTGTCCACTCGGGGGCTTTTCCACGATCTGTGTGAGGAGGGACAGGTGTGTCCAGTAGCTTGTCGAGCGGAAGCCTGGGGCGGCGGAGAGCTGTGATCGTGCAGACCTTGAGGAGTCACCTCTTTGTCTGCTTTTCCGCCCCCCCTCCGCCCAGGCTCTGGTCCAAAGTGGCCCGGCAACCCCTCACACCTGCACGTGTCACAACCTAAGGTGTGGTCATGAGACACCCGTGGGGTGTTGTTCTGTTCTTGCTAATTGTTTCCTGCCCGTCGCAGGCAGGAGTCCATGCGAGGAAGTTGCGCTGGACAGAGCTCAGAGGGCGCAGCTGGGTGGCTTTCCTTCTGAGTGACGTTCCCGCAACACTCTCCCGCTCCTCCTGTTGTGCTCATGCCGCAACACAGGAAGGCTGGAGCAGGTGGCTGTGGGCTGCGCGCGCAGCCGAAAAAAGGTCAGTTGGGACAGCGTTAGACTGAAGATTATGAGGTCCCTGGTTCGATCCCAATGTATTTCCGGTGCCTTCATGCACTCTTGCGCCAAACGCACGTTCCTTCTGTACGCGGAGCCGATCATTTGCAATTGGGCTGTGCCGACAGAGCAAGACGAGCTTTGTCGGCTCAAAAGCAGCGCAGGACCTGCAAGAACAACAGAAAGATTAGCATCCAGCGGGGGCCTCTTTGTGAGCCCAAGATCTCATCAAGAATCGGCTCCAGCAACAGGGCTGGGCGCATTGTTCCATACTCCGACCACTCTCGGTGTAAACAGGTCCTTCCTGGTCTCTGCTTGAAATGCACTTTCCTGCGTTTGCTTTGGTGTAACTGGCTTCCCCTGCATGGGCGAATGTGAAGAAGATCCTTAGTAAGTCATTGAAGAAAACCGAGAAGAGGTCGGAGTGGCCTCTGTCGTTCATCAACGATCCAGTCAGGCAGTACTCCTCTGTAAAGCGCCGTTCGTTCACATCGATTGCCTTTTTTTTGCCTTCATTCGTGCAAGTAGTAAAAGCAGACGCCCCTATTCTGCCGTGACCCGGATTCAAACCGGGGTTGTTGCGGCCACAACACAAAGTACTGACCACTGTACGATCACAGCGAGTTACCAATACACACGTGGCAGGGCGGAAAAGGCTGTGCTCTCTTCGTGTGACATAATTCTAGCGGTTAGGATTCCTGGTTTTCGCCCGGGTTCGACTCCCGGTAGGGGAACGTGTCAGTTTTGCCTCCTGCTTTCCAAAAGATCAGCACCGTGTACGAAGGAGCCGCATTAAAACTACTCGAACGTGCAAAACGTGCGAGAAGAGGGGGCGCTTGTTTCCAACCGAAACTTCTCGCGTGTGAGACGAGCTGATGAGCTAATGATCATCGCTGCAGGAGGTGGTAGGGTTACTCTGGTAGACAGGGCTGACCTCCGGCAATAGGATTTATACTCTCCAAGATGATATTTGCACTTTCTGGAGAGGCGATTTTCTCCACTTCAGTAGCCCGATTTGGTCGATTGCGTGGAGAGGGCTGTAGAATGTGGCGCCGCCTTTCCTGCTCCGTCCATGACAGGCGTGCTGGTCTCTGGAGAGAGATCACGGTCCATCAGCGCACTCCAATAAAGGCACTGGAAGCAGCTGAATCGCATTGGCGAAGCTCAGCACTGGGCCGCTGGGCATGATTTCCCACCGTTCCCGTAGTGTAGTGGTTATCACGTTCGCCTCACACACGAAAGGTCCCCGGTTTGAAACCGGGTGGAAACAGACCGGTGCCTTTTGTCGCCACGCACACTGTTTGGGGATTCGCCTAGCGCTGTGATCGAACAGACCCACTCACCTCTTAGTGTGGCGGGATCTGCACAGTGCATGTCGCAGCGCTTCCTCCTTTCACCTCAATGCGCGTCCTGATGTACCCCGGTCTCCCGCGTGACAGGTGGGGATACTCACCACTATACTAACGAGGAAGACATCGCTCTCTCCGACCCCCGGCATCGTGTCCCGACCCACTGTGCTGGAAGCCGACGCGTTCTGTGATTCCTTTACGGAGCAGAAATGACAACCGAGGAGCCGAGAGATCATTTCAGCATTTCGCGTCTGAACGGAAAACACAAACGACCAACTCGGAATGACTTGCCTTTGACGCTTATCAAAGCGTTCTTTGTGCATCGAACAGACCCACTCACCATGTCGCAGGGCTTCCTGCTTTCACTTCAATGTGCTTCCTGATGTCGAGTCATGTGCCGTGCGGAGGCTCTGAAAGCGAGAGCAATGAAAAGGTGCACGACGCTGTGAAAGAAAACAGAGAAGTGAAAGGCAGTCCTTTCTCTAAGGAGGTAAAAGAAAAGCTACTCCCCGGTGGGGAATCAAACCCCAGTCTCCCGCGTGACAGGCGGGGATACTTGCCACTATACTAATGTAGAATTTGGGCATTTAAGGGGACAATTATTAATTGTAGCCGTAAATCACGAAATTGATTCTTTTAATGGCCTTAGAATCCAACCATGCGATATAACTCAAACAACGCACACACACGGGTACTAATACACGAGGATACATTTATTAATACATAAAATATGCATATAAACCTAACAGATCTTATCGAGAGGGTTATCAGAATACAAAAGGTATATATTCATTCAGTTACAAAGAGTTACATATATCAAGAGGACATAAGTTCAGTATATCATTCATTTAGACTGTTTCGTAATTGAACTTGGTTACAACTTCTACATTAGATACTCAAAACAAGTACATAACTCTTAGGAATTAAATTGATATCAACTGGTTGGGATAACAATTGAATTCTTGAGCTGTAATGCTTTGAAGTTGAATACTCATCCAATCTCTGGGGATTCAGATCTCCTGCGGGCTCTCTGGCTCCGTGCCAGGCTGTGCTGTGCTGCTTGCGACGGTGCGCTGCTGATGCTCACTGACCGGCTAGTTAGTGTTGGCTTTAACTAGCAAAGTTTGTGCACTGGAGAAGAGATGAATGTGGGTCCCAGCAAGTCATGAAGCGCTAGTCCTGAATAGTGATTCAGCTGTCCACAGTTCCGACCTGTTAACAAGGCTTGCTGCTGATGCTAACCTCGGGTGGATCCTTTGGTTACTCTCTGTCAACCTCCGCTCTCGACTCTTAGAACAGAGGAAAGTTCTGGCACTTGGACACACTGGCCGTTCCGTGGTTGTCCAGGCTCAGGATGGTCAGGAGGCGCGCTGCGAGAATGTCCTGCCCTTGGGAGCCTTCTGCTCCTGGGCGTCCTGCCCTGGAATTCTCCTTTAGAATTCTCCTTAGAAAAGTCTTTAGAATAGTCTTGGAGCTCTGTGTTGCCTGTTTTTACCTGGAGGAACTTCATTGGCTGAAAGTTCCATGGGCATCAGAATCCCACGTGGGTTACTCGGCCCTACCAGTCCCTGATTGGTTGATCAAGGTGAGATGTGAGTCACTTACTCCTGACACTTAGGAATGTAGTCCAGATGTCCATCTGGCACTCCCTAGACAGATAGGCACCAATGGATGACCATTGATCATGATAGCCAGGCTTAGCTAAGTGCATCCCCATTTGGGAGCTGTCCCTTATCAAAAGAAAACATCTTTAAATCAGCCTGCATGAATAGCTTCTCTGTGGCTGCACCACAGAGATTAAGAGAGAGATGGGGCCTCATTTAAGAAAGCACAGCAACACTTAATTCTGTCTTATTAATAAGCATTGCCGCTACATATCCCCCCTTTTTGAAGGTCACGAGGTCCTGAGGCTTTGTTGCCTTCAAAACGAAACAGAGTTAAGTGATGTCCCTTGTCATTAGAACATTAACCTTAAATGTCCACATTACTCCTCGATAATTCATACCGGAACCAGCATTGGGAACAAACAGGATGAATAAAATCTGGAGTATGTATAAACACGGTAGGAGACATCATCTCAGTCTAGGCATTACACATCAGGAAGTTCACTGTCAATATCTGATACCTCTGTAGGCAGATATTTGGAAAGAAGTAACTTCCTTTCTTTTGACATGCTACCTTTGACTCATTCATGCTACCCGGAGTACATCTTGATGTAAGAGTACAGCATTCAGAGTACACTGTCAGTCATGACCCAGCTACCCGGCAGTAGTGTTACAATAACAACAGTTCCTGTTCCCAGCCCCCCTGATAAACCACGACACCTGTGTTGGGCACCTGCCAGGGTGGGTTGGAGGTTTGTTCCATTAAAGCAAACTAACTACCTGTACCTCTTCAGGGCGTAGTGTTTCTTGGATTTCTATCCAATTCAATAGTGTGGCACCTGAAGGCATCCACGACCTCCAGTTTGGTCTTATGTTGTCTGGTTCCAGACCCTACAGTGTTAAGTTACCATGCTGTACTATGGCCTCCTCGGGAACTTGCAGGAAACTGTTGGTTAGGTAGCTGCATTGTGGTAGCTGTATCATGCCTGTCACAAGTCATAGTGACAGTTAAGTGTGGTGTGCTGACCAGCCATTTACTTCCCACCTGCTCTTCATGGGGTTCATTAACCTCCCTCTGCTCGTTAGTAGCTATACCCTTCATTGGTGAATCATTTAGACACAGCCAATGGATAGCTTTGGTAGCCATACCCATCTCAAGATTTGGAACCAAATTCAATCTTGGATTGCTTTCTGGGTGAGCTATGAGCGATGGGGTGGTTAATGTCACATACTCCTCTACTGAGAAGAGTGGAATCAAGTAAGGTTGGGATTTGTGCCATGGCTAGACTGGCTACAGTGGCACTGAACTCCCTTAACAGGTCTTGTGTCAACATTCTGGCCTGTTGCACACAAGCATAAATTCACTGTATAACACCGGCAATCATGTCCACTGGTTGGGGGATAAGGTTTAACCCTGTTGCATAGGAAATTGCCTGTAGGGTTTTCCCTAGGCTTTCCAACTTTTGCTGCTGTTGATACAGATGCAGCCATTCAAAATGCGCGGGCGATACCGCATTATTTTGCGGTACGCTGTATGCAGTCTACCGCAAGCTACCGGTAAATACCGCGAGTTACCGTAAATTCTCCTATAATACGACAAGCAAAATAATAGTATCCGGAATTTCCGCAAGGTGGAGCTAATAAAGCTCAACCTCTCATGTTTGAGCTGTGGCCATCAAAGTCTTTAACGAAGATATTACTAATAGTATTAAAAATGAATGACCTTGGACAAGCTGTAAGTGTAAACTCAAAGTATTGCCCTGGTCAACATTCTTTTTTTCATTGACCATCTTTGTAAAAGTAACACCACAGCATTTCGCAATCACGCATTTGTTTCCAATCATGCAAAGTACAGTGATTCACCATGCCTTTCACATGCTCATAAAAGAGATTGATTTAGGAACATAAACATATTACCGTATGCAAACTGTACTGTATACAGTATGTATATGTATATTTAATGTCTTAACTGTGCCCGTTTAAGTATTGACTATTCATATCTAATTTTACCACTGAAGGGAAATCTTAGTAGCTGAGCATAAAAAGAATAGGAGCATACTGCAACGCATGTGAAGGCCATAAACGATATTAATTTTGGAACATAAACATACAGTATATGGCTGGTCTCGGTACTTTAAAGAAAACATACACGAAACATGGTTTCATTATGACCAGAATCTGTCTTGAGATATTTTTAACTTGATTTACAGTATTTGAGAGGTATGTCTTAACACCGATACTACAGTGCTTAAGTACTGCTCACGTATATGTTTCTAGGTTTATATTATGCATTTCATAAGGTCAAATTACTTTTGAGCAACTAATAAGAAGCGCGAAACGGTATGCGTTTTAGTTTCGTTTTGTGCTGGGACCCGTGGATTGATTAGAGATATCAAGTACATACAAGTCATTTTTTAAATGTTGTAGTTCGTCTTAAAAAAAATGTTACGAGTACATCATCTATCAACAATTACACAGGTTCTGTTTCCATATTGCGGATTTTGGTTACGTAATATTATTTTCTAGATTTCACGTTGTGAATATATGATTTGGGCAAACAGAGCCGCAAAGAAGTACATTATGGGTTGTTGTTTTTTTATGCAGTTTTATCTAGAACAAGCGATGCTTAAACCTTTGTCTGATTCTTGTGAAACTATCCACACGACAGTTACAGTACCTAGGAGTTGACTTCAGTGATGTCACTGATGGGATGTTTCTAAAAATCCATCCTCTGTAAAACGTCTTCTCTAGTTGTCCTGCATATGTATTCGCTAATGAAGCTGTGTGTTCTGAGCCTGGATCTCTACATTTCTGTATGAACCAGCTTAGAGAGCTAAAGACAGCTTGTGTTTAAATTGAGTGTAAGGCAATTTATGCTTCTAAAGTCATGGTCAGCATTTATTATTGAACTGTGCTGTAAACTTGTTCTGTGCCAAGTCACATTATTTTATAGCGTTTTTATAGCGTTATCAAATCCGGTGGAGTTTCCTGACTCCCATGTCACATGGTCTGTGATTGAAACTTGTAAAACCGGTTTAATTCGTCACAGCCAGCACTCCGGTTGTAAAGTAGAAGCAGGCGAGATTTCCAGCGAAAAACACCTCCCCCTTCTTCAGGTGTGAGGGTCTTCTGCTCAGAATGAAACGCTAAAATGTAATGTAGGCTCTGAATGGGTTCAATTGTGATTTGGGCTTGATTAAGGTCGCTGCCTTTCATCTAAAACCCTACTTGAATCCTTCTAAACTAAAAATCAGTGTTTGTGAGTTCTAAATAAAGAGGTATCCAGGTAACAGTGAAACGGGCGGACAGTCTGGGGAGATCGCCCGTTTTCCATGTAAATAGTTCCCTGGTTCCGCACCCCTTGGTGTTTCTCTCGCTCTCTCTCGGGTCACCTGATCATTAGCTCAAAAGATTTGAGTGCTTTGTGTATATTCTAATGGTAGTGGGGGCAGGGTGTGTGGGAACAGGTTTGGTTGAAATTGCATTGGAGATCTATGTTCTTCACACCTGAAACATTTTCTCTGAAAGCATTTTCTTTGCAGTTTAACCGATCTTGTTACAGCATACTATTATTAACCATATTAATTTTAAGTGCTTAATGTAAAATCTTGTAAAAATATATTTTCATTGTTCAAATATACATTAAGTCTGACTATCATATAATAAGTTAAATACAAAACTAAAGAAAAAATAGGGTTAAATATAATTCAAAATATTTTGCTAACAATGTTAACTGTTTATGAATAATAAAATGTATTAGCTAAGGAGTAGGATGGCACAGTTGTTAGTATGTTTTTTGTTTTGTTTCTTTTTCATAAATACAACAGTAGTACCTGATGTCTCAGTGGCTTTCAAAACTAAATTATGCATGCAAACCTGTGAACTAGAAAGATAACTAAGATATCCATCCATTTATAATGGTGGCAAAGTGGTTAGCATTGCTATCTTGCAGCACTGGGGTCCTAGGTTCAATTCCTGCCATCCTGTGTGTGTGGGGTTTACATGTTCTCTCTGGGTTACATGGTTTTTCTCCATATGTGTGATATGACTCCCTCTCGCACTCCAAAACATACTGGTAAGTTAATTGGTTTATGGGAAAACTGGCCCTGGTGTGTGTGTGTTTGTGTCTGTCTGTCCTGTGATGGACTGGCGCTATGTCCAGGGTGTATTCTGCCTTGTGTCCGTTGCTTCCTTAAAATCTAAAATATGAGCTCTACTTGCCACTTACAGTACCAACAGTACCAGCTAACTTTAGTAGTGACATTTTCATGGATCTTTTTAACAATAAAATTTACAACATCAGACTTCAGACACAATTAAACAGGCCTCAAAAAAGTCTGGTACAAACATTTTCAGCATGGAATAAACCGTTACTTTAATGGTATAAACCTTAAATGGATTCATATTCTCAATACGATTTGGTGCTCAGTAACATGACTTAGAAAATGACAGAAGACATACGTATCATGCTTATCCTTCTATTTTTCATAATCGTAAACTCCTTAAGGCAGTTACATTTTCTCTGTTCTGACCTGGAGTTACAGAGAAATTTAAATTCTAATAAGAGATTTGTAATGAGGAAAGTCATACCAATCACTCATACAGTACCAGGATTTGCAATTACAATACAAATACTTTCTTTCTGTATGTGTTTATTTTGCAGTTTGAGTCTATGGCATTCCTTTGGGGGTCTATACTCCAAGGCATGACTTTTTTATGTATAAACATCAGTATTTACTGCTATTAATTACTGTACGATTTATAGTTGAAATCTGAGCCTAGATATAAAGTTAGATATAAAGTTAAAATCTCGACAAAGCAATGTAGGAAATACAGAGAAAATAAATCCTTTCTGACATCTAAAATCAGTTTCGATCAAGGTCTCTAAAACGAACAAGAAAAAGAAAATTTTCGGAGGGCAATTATGCTGTGTTTATATAGAATAAGTGATTTATGAGCAATCTAATTTCTTGTTCATTTAAAACAGTGAAATGTCAGCTGTAAAAGATTGCACCAGAAACAGCACTCTCTCTGCCTGTCATAGACGTTCAGGAAAGGCTGAATGAAGTCATGTCAAGTACAATAATTCGGAGATCAATAATAACAGTTGTAGGACAGTATATAAGGAGGATAAGGATTTTGAAGTTGACTCGAAATCTGATAGGTAACCAGTGCAAGGACTTGAAAACAGGTGTAATGCATCCCTGATAGGATTCTTGCTGTCATATTCTGAACATATTGAAGATTGCTCAGTGTGGATTTAATTTCCTCAGTGAACAGGATGTGCATTTATTAATTCTAGAAAAAAACTAGATTTCTCTAGTTCTTAGTTTCTCTAGTTCCCTTTAAAATAAACTATTATTCCACAATGCAGAGTATTACATGGCCAGTATTTACACATGATATTTGTGATTTAAAGAAATTAACACAAGCAGCTTTTGGAGATTTAAGTGTTGGCTGAGTTATTGCAGGATAAAAGACTAGAGATGTTGGCAAGAAGAAGATAGTTTGGGGAAAGCTGAGGAATACACTTATAACAAGAACACTTCCTAATGGGGTTAGGCATACTTTTGATGAAGATGATGAAGTTAACAGACTATATGTTTACATAGATACTGAAATAAGGATTGTATTTTAGATTATGTGTAGTTGCTGGCATTGAACTGTGTGTTGGATGCACATGAATTGAAGGAATGGGCAAACATAGCTGATGCGGATCCACAGAGCCAGCATATTAAGATGTTTATAATTAGAGGCAATTTGTTTAAATAACTAGGTATGGATACTGATGTGCAAGAGAGGTGGAAAGGCTGTTTCCTTAAGATATAAAATATTTTAATAAAATAATAAAATATTTTATTCTCAGTGAGATGCTGCCATTTCATAGTGGGTTTCTAACACTGTGTATAGTTCCATCCACACAGTGCCTTTACTTCCATTTCTAATCTCTTTATCCAGTACAGAGGATTTGGAGCCTATCCCAGTAAGCGACGGACACAAGGCAGAATACACCCTGGACATAGCGCCAGTCCATCACAGGACAGACAGACACAAACACACACACACCAAGGCCAGTTTAAATCTAACCTCAGAACCTTTCTTTTCAGAAGACTTAGTGTCTGTATCTGCTTCATTTTCTAATTTTGGTAGCACCTCTAACTGCTTGTCTTTCTTATATGCATTTACTTTGTAATCTGTGGTCCTTTTATCTGTTTTTACATCTACTGTATTGCTTTGAGATGCCACCTTTAATGGTGATATATCAAATAAAGTTTTTTATTATTGTTATAGGGAAACATGATCAGATTGTCCCTGGTTCAGAAAAAAAGATCTAAAGTATACTAGTTTGTCACTCTTCTAATTCCCTTTGCTAAATGACTTTTCATACTAATCTGATCAATCTAACTGCCAGTTTTCTGTGCTTTCTCTATCCTGCTAGATTTGCAATTATTCTGAAAATTTTCATCTTGAAATAACTCATTTCTAAATACCTTTTTCACTGTTAACATCTTGCAGCAACTCTGCGACAAAATATACACTCTGACAGTTCATCCTGCTACCAACATTAAATAGAACAAATCTTAAGATTTCTATATTTATGTCTTTATTTAGTGGTTTCATTAGTGACAAAGGCTAAACTTTCTTGGAAAAATGTCTTTTATGTGTTGTGGAAAAAACTGACTTGCTTTAACAAAATATGTTTACAAATCCTTTCACCTGGCATTTTCGTAGTTAGAAATTATGGAACGCTCTGTTAAAAGCAAGGGAGTTTTTATGTCCGTTGCAGTTCTTTTGCAACATGAATATAATTATATCGTTATTAATTTCTTGAGATACGCGATTCCATATTATATTCCCTTTTAATCAAATTCTAAAAGTATGCTTGTTGACTCCGGTATCGTGTTAGTTAAAGACTTCGATGCTTAAAATGTTTAGGGAGAAATGGAATACTGGTGTGTATTTTTTTCTTTAAAGTACCAAGACCAGCCATATACTGTATGTTTATGTTCCAAAATTAATATCGTTTATGGCCTTCACACGCGTTGCAGTATGCTCCTATTCTTTTTATGCTCAGGCACTAAGTAAAAGGAGATGCTTCATATTGCTTGACTAATTTTAAAAACTAAGTTAGAAATGCAGACGCTCCCTCGGTGCGCTGCTCTGGTGCGCCGGCTCTTACACAGTGCCTGTCTGCCGTAAGCGTTACAATATACATACCCAACACTGCTTGTACCCATCTGTCATGCAAATAAAACACCTTGAATTGAATTGAATTGAGGGGAGAAGGGGGGGATACTAAAGCCAATACTGGCTCAATGGGCTTTGACGTGCTAATGCGTTGGTTTAACAGTCCGGGTGTGGCAGGCTTCCAATGTCAACTCGACTCGATTGGAAGACAATGAACGTATTTTAGCCCTAAATGAATTAATAGCAAACATGTTTTACATAAAATACATTTTTCCAAGAAAGTTTATAATAATACGATCTATAGTTGAAATCTGAGCCTACTTTAAAAATAAAGGAAAAGCATTTTCAGAGAGCAATCACGCTGTGTTTATGTAGAAAAAGCGATTAGGTTTATGAGCAATCTAATTACCTAATCGCTTAAAACGCTATATAAAATAAAGTTTATTTAGAGATGAATGATCAATGTGGTAGTTTAAATAATGTGAGTCAGGAAACTAACACAGCGCCACCGGATTTAATAACGCAATAAAAACGCTATAAAATAATGTGACACAGTACAGCACAGTACAATAATACTGACCATGACTTTAGAAGCATAAATTACCTTACACTCAATTTAAACACAAGCTGTCTTTCTGTATGAACCTCTAAGCTGGTTCATACAGAAAATGTAGAAATGCATTAGCCTGATTATGATTAAAAACACATAATTAAACACGCGTTTGCGATTTAAATCAGAACACGATTTAAATCAATATAAATGTTTATATTGTAACGCATACTGTCCAGCCTCCATTTCTCTATAAAAATTTACTGTTGCACACACACACACAATAGAAGCGGGAACCGCTGTCAGAAGGGAAGATATGTTCAAAATATCGCAAATATCGATCATGTTGCGATATTTTGAAATATAAAAGTCAACTGATTGTCCATAATATCGCTTACCTATTTTTTCGAAGAAATGTTTGTTAAAATAAAAGTTCAGCACCAGCTGGATTTGAACACACAACCTACTAGTTGGTAGTCACGCACCTAGACCAGTAGGCTACAAGAGAGCTTGCATGATCAGGCAGGCGAAACAGCCCTACACAGCCCTGCCGCAGTACACGGATATAATCATACCGTTATTAAATTCTTTAGATACGCGATTCCATATTATATTCCCTTTTAATCAAATTCTAAAAGTATGCTTGTTGACTCCGGTATCACGTTAGTTAAAGACTTCGAAGCTTACAATGTTTAGGGAGAAATGGAATACCGGTGTGTATTTTTTTCTTTAAAGTACCAAGACCAGCTATATACTGTATGTTTACGTTCCAAAATTAATATCGTTTATGGCCTTCACACGCGTTACAGTATGCTCCTATTCTTTTTATGCTCAGCTACTAAGATTTCCCTTCAGTGGTAAAATTCAATATCTACAACGGGCACAGTAAAGACGTTTACAGTAAGTCTTTCTACGACAGACCAACGGACCACGAGTGCCCCTGTCGGTCAACCAATCACGCACCGCGGTATCCCGTGTCATCATACCTGCGGTATCTGTACCGCGGTGTCTGTGCCGCGCACTTTGAATGGCTGCATCTGTACAGTCTGTCACTACCCTCCGGCATCTCTGACACCTGCCTTCTTGGGGCAGTCAGGGTGAGAGTGCCAGTAGCAAACAAACCTACCAGAAATAGCAAATGCACAACAGTGGCGGCAGCAATCACTCCTCCCAAAAGTCTTTTAGGGTGGCTGATCCCAGTCATCTCCTTCTGAGTGACTGTTGCCTTTCTAAGCTGGCGCAGCGTGTACATGGTGTCTTTCTCAGTATGCCATGTGGCATCTTGGGCACCAACATCCTGGAAATCTGGGGAGATCTGACACAGCTGCTGATGCTGCTCCTCCATTTCCAGGGCATCTGCTTTTTCGATTTGTTCATGCCTGTGCTCTAGGAACCCTGCAGGGGGCGGTGCAGCGGTGGAGCATGCCTGACCCCCGGCTGAGTGGTCATCTGGAGCACCTGAGTGGTCTGGAATTGTTACCCCATTCTCACTGTTCAGGTCCACCCTGCACACTTCCTGATTGAGGAATCCCTCTATCGGCATGTTTACAGTCGTTCGCTGGGGGCCGGTGTAGAACACCTGCTCGCTCCCCCCTTCCCTCGCTAGGGGTTCAGGGAGCTGCCCCAGCACTGGGATAGCCAGTTCACAGTCTTCGAACTCGCTATCACCCACCAGGCCCATGTCAGTGCAGGCGGGGATTCTGACACCCCACTTTTCCGTGTTCTGCACTGGCAGGCGGGTGGCTTGACCATCCAGCTCCAGTCAGGCTGAACCACTGTTGGTCAGACTCAGACTGACAGACTGAGCTGGTGGCTGTAGGAAAACCGGCCTGGCTTTCATTCCCTGTCCCTTCTGGGGGACTGGGTGTGTTGGAAACCCTGCCGTTGAGGCAGGAAAATCAGGTCAGTCTCACTCACTACCTGGTAGTTGTGAGAAATAATGTTACCTGACTGCAGGTTCCCTGTGTCACAGCAGAGGGAATCGGCATCTGGGATCAGGTGTGTGAATGTTGCACCAGGGGCACCTGGTGGTGGCCCTGTGACAGCTGCTCAAGCAGATCCTCACTGATAGAGGACCTCTCAGGGCTAAGGGTGAGGGCTACATCACCAACCTGCTCTCCTGCCATCTGGATCCCTTCCACCACTGCAGGGTGGTGGTCCTGACCCCTCTTGGGTGCCAGGGTGCACAGGGAAACCTCCTTTTCATCGCCAGGTGGGGAGATCTGCTCCTCTTTAGGGATGTAAAAGGGGTGTGCTTTACCTGGTGGATCAGGCGGCTGCTTGGAGCACCGCTCCTGTGGCATGGAGGCTGTTGTGACCTCAGCCGGGACATGACTTCCCTGTATATCCGGGGAACAAGAAAATATTTTTATTTCTTGTCCAGAGGGAACAGAAGGAATCTCCACATAGGCTTCTGTGTTCGGTGGGCACTGTGTGAGCACAGTCTGCCTCTTGGCCCCCCTTTCCTTCTGTACAGAAGGCTTAGGAGCCTTGACCTGTTTCCATACCTTGCCTTTCTGGTGATCCACCAAAGGTTCATCTCTGAGTCGCATGCCCTTTTCTTTTTCTACCCGTTTGAGCTTGCTGTATGACATCAAACACCTTTCAACCTCAGTGTCAATCAATGTCTCACTGTGTAAGACATCTCACATGGCAGCCTTGAGGTAAAAGCTTCCTGCTTTTCCTCTCTGTTTTACTGCCTGCTCTGTGACTTCAGGGGTGGAGTCAGCATTCGCTTGGGAGTGGCTGACCTCATCCAGGCAGGAACCCTTCCACTCAATCAGATAGACTGAGGGAGGGAGAGGGGGTGGGTCTCCGCCTCCTCCAGTGGAGAGTATCAGCTCATTCACGCTTCCGGCAGCCTTGGGGAGCGGTTGTCTCTGTCCTAATAAAACTTGTTCAAGCCTGGCTAGGCGGGCGGTTACTGAATCCTTTTGTTCAGCTTTATCTAGCCCTTTCCCTTCCCCGGTGTTCTCATGGAACTTAGGACGCTGGGTGTGGTCCTGTGTGCCTGCTTTGGAACGGGGCTTAGCCAGCTCAGGAGCCTGTGCTCCTTCGAGCAGGGGGGAATTAACCCTGCTGGCTCTGACGGCGAACACAGTCGCTTTAGCAGCTTTTTGCTCAAAGCGACTTTGGACATCATACTCCCAGGCTTTCTGCACAAATCTCTTAATATCAGTCATTTTCATGGTCTGTGCATCTGTATGCATTAAGATCATCTTTCTGACTGACGGGTGGAGATTCGCAATGAATAAACCCTTGAAATGTGTGTTCTCTTCGCAACCCTCATCATTTCGCCCTGCAAAATAAGTTCGTCTAAGTCTCTCGTAATATTCCCGAGGGGACTCTGCTCTCTCGTGCTTAATGTTAAGGGCGGCGGCTATCGCGGCAGTCGGGTCAATAAACGCACTGTATTCTCGGATAAGTGCTTGACACAGCTCTTCAAAGTCATCACAGACTTTCTTCATCTGCCTAGCCATCCACTCATGTACAGCTCTGCTGCTAGTTTTCCTGACCAGAAACACTTTCTCCTGTTCTGTGGCATTTGGCAGGAACTGCAGGTTATACCTGAGGTCTTGAATATAACTCTCGATATTATTCTCTAACACTGCAGGGTCAAATCTCTCTATGTCCTTCGCTAGCTCTCTCAGAGAATGGAGATTTATTCTCCTAGCTTCTCCGCTGACGGAGATATGACGGAGATCGTGGTCAGACCTGTCGCTGCTAGAGAGAGTGCTTAATAGCGACTCGAATTCAGACCTTTTAGAAACCATCGTTAAACTTAAAGAGTATTACTTTTAAGTACGAAATCACAGTTTTACCACAGAAAACCACAAGATCAAGTATGCAATCAACCCGGTAGATTGCAAAAGATCACAAAACAATCAAGCACTGCTTAAAGAGCAAGGGGAACTTTTTTCCTTTCAGCTTTCAGCACACTGTATTGTCGTGTATGAAACCCGCGGCGTTTTATATTGAATTATTCCGCTTGGTTGACTCATTTCAGTCTTGCCACGCCCACCCAGGGACGCCAAATATGTAACGTTGCCATAGCCAAAATGTAAATGTAGTGGCTCTCTGAAGGCACCAGTTCTGTAGGGTTTGGGCATTTACTGTGACAATTATTAATTGTAGCAGTAAATCACAAAGTTAATTCTTTTGATGGCTTTAGAATCCAACCATGCGACATAACTCAAACAACGCACACACACAGGTACTAATACACGAGGATACATTTATTAATACATAGAATATGCATATAAACCTAACAGATCTTATCGAGAGGGTTATCAGAATACAAAAGGTATATATTCAATCAGTTACGAAGAGTTACATATATCAAGAGGACATACGTTCAGTATATCATTCATTAAGACCGTTTCATAAATGAACTTGCTTATAACTTCTACATTAGATACTCAAAACAAGTACATAACTCTTAGGAATTAAATTGATATCAACTGGTTGGGATAGCAATTGAATTCTCGAGCTGTAATGCATTGAAGTTGAATATTCATCCAATCTCTGGGGATTCAGATCTCCTGCGGGCTCAAAGAAAGAGTTGCAGGCTGTTGCTGTCCAATCCGCGCTCTCTGGCTGTGTGCCAGGCTGTGCTGTGCAGCTTGCGACGGTGCGCTGCTTATGCTCACTGACCGGCTAGTTAGTGTTGGCTTTAACTAGCAAAGTTTGTGCACAGGAGAAAAGATGACTGTGGGTCCCAGCAAGTCAGGAAGAGGACCGGTTCGTTCCTGATGAAGAGCTAGTTCTGAATAGTGATTCAGCTTTCCACAGTTCCGACCTGTTCACGAGGCCTGCTGCTGATGCTAACCTCGGGTGGATCCTCTGGTTACTCTCTGGCAACCTCCGCTCTAGACTCTTAGAACAAAGGAAAGTTCTGGCACTCGGACACACTGGCCGTTCGGTGGTTGTCCGGGCTGAGTCTCAGGATGGTCAGGAGGCGCGCTGCGAGAATGTCCTGCCCTTGGGAGCCTTCTGCTCCTGGACTGTCCTGCCCTGGAATTCTCCTTTGAATTCCCTTTAGAAAAGTCAACAGAAGTCTCCACTGAATCTCCTGAATCTCTCAGGCTCTCTGTGTTGCCTGTTTTTACCTGGAGGAACTTCAGCTCGTTGATTGGCTGAAAGTTCCATGGGCATCAGAGTCCCACGTGGGTTACTCGGCCCTACCAGTCCCTGATTGGTTGATCAAGGTGAGATATGAGTCACTTACTCCTGACACCTAGGAATGCAGTCCAGATGTCCATCTGGCACTCCCTAGACAGATAGGCGCCAATGGATGACCATTGATCATGATAGCCAGGCTTAGCTAAGTGCATCCCCCTTTGGGAGCTGTCCTAGGAAACCTTATCAAAGGAAACCTTAAATCAGCCTGCATGAATAGTTTCTCTGTGGCTGCACCACAGAGATGAACATAGAGATGAGGCCTAATTTGGGAAAGCTCAGAAACACTTAATTCTGCCTTATTAATAAGCCTCGCCGCTACAGAGGCGAACGTGATAACCACTACACTACGGAAACGGTGGCAATCCCTGCCCAGCAGTGCTGAGCTTCGCCAATGCGATTCAGCTGCTTCCAGTGCCTTTATTGGAGTGCGCTAAAGGACCGTGCTCTCTCTGCAGAGACCAGCACGCCTGTCATGGACGGAGCAGGAAAGGCGGCGCCACATTCTACAGCCCTCTCCACGCAATCGACGAAATCGGGCCACTGAAGTGGAGAAAATCGCCTCTCCAGAAAGTGCAAATATCATCTTTGAGAGTATAAATCCTATTGCCGGAGGTCAGCCCTGTCTACCAGAGTAACCCTCCCACCTCCTGCAGCGATGATCAGCTCGTCTCACACGCGAGAAGTCTTCGGTTGGAAACAAGCGCCCCCTCTTCTCGCGCGTTTTGCACGTTCGAGTGGTTTTAATGCGGCTCCTTCGTACACGGTACTAAACTTTTGGAAAGCAGGAGGCAAAACTGACACGTTCCCCTACCGGGAGTCGAACCCGGGCCACCTGGGTGAAAACCAGGAATCCTAACCGCTAGACCATATGGGAGCACACAACCCCACTGTTCCGGGCATCATGCAAGCAAACTACATAAATATGAGAAAACACGCAAGAGAGTTGTCACTCAGAGTGTCGAAGGGTCGATGTATACTGGGGCTCAGTTGAAATGCAACGTCAGGACTTTTCCGAATTAGGTCACACGAAGAGAGCACAGCCTTTTCCGCCCTGCCATGTGTGTATCAGTAACTCGCCGTGATCGTATAGTGGTCAGTACTTTGCGTTGTGGCCGCAACAACCCCGGTTCGAATCCGGGTCATGGCAGAATAGGGGCGTCTGCTTTTACTACTTGCGCGAATGAAGGCAAAAAAAAGCCAATCGATGTGAACGAACGGCGCTTTACAGAGGAGTACTGCCTGACTGGATCGTTGATGAACGACAGAGGCCACTCCGACCTCTTCTCGGTTTTCTTCAATGACTTACTAAGGATCTTCTTCACATTCGCCCATGCAGGGGAAGCCAGTTACACCAAAGCAAACGCAGGAAAGTGCATTTCAAGCAGAGACCAGGAAGGACCTGTTTACACCGAGAGTGGTCGGAGTATGGAACAATACGCCCAGCCCTGTTGCTGGAGCCGATTCTTGATGAGATCTTGGGCTCACAAAGAGGCCCCCGCTGGATGCTAATCTTTCTGTTGTTCTTGCAGGTCCTGTGCTGCTTTTGAGCCGACAAAGCTCGTCTTGCTCTGTCGGCACAGCCCAATTGCAAATGATCGGCTCCGCGTACAGAAGGAATGTGCGTTTGGCGCAAGAGTGCATGAAGGCACCGGAAATACATTGGGATCGAACCAGGGACCTCATAATCTTCAGTCTAACGCTGTCCCAACTGACCTTTTTTCGGCTGCGCGCGCAGCCCACAGCCACCTGCTCCAGCCTTCCTGTGTTGCGGCATGAGCACACCAGGAGGAGCGGGAGAGTGTTGCGGGAACGTCACTCAGAAGGAAAGCCACCCAGCTGCGCCCTCTGAGCTCTGTCCAGCGCAACTTCCTCGCATGGACTCCTGCCTGCGACGGGCAGGAAACAATTAGCAAGAACAGAACAACACCCCACGGGTGTCTCATGACCACACCTTAGGTTGTGACACGTGCAGGTGTGAGGGGTTGCCGGGCCACTTTGGACCAGAGCTTGGGCGGAGGGGGGGCGGGAAAGCAGACAAAGAGGTGACACCTCAAGGTCTGCACGATCATAGCTCTCCGCCGCCCCAGGCTTCCGCTCGACAAGCTACTGGACACACCTGTCCCTCCTCACACAGATCGTGGAAAAGCCCCCGAGTGGACACGATGCACAGACAGAGCATGGGGAGCCGCCGCCTGCGACATGGCTCCAGGCAGGACTCCACTCCGCACCTAGTGATACATGCAAGACATCTGTAAACGAAGATGTAATTACAATAAAATTGGCAATTAACAGAAAACCACAATTTGTATAATATTATTCCTCGATATCGATGATCAGTTGAAGGATTTGAAGAAACTATCAAAGAAACAGCAGCAATAGCAGATGATTTTGGTTTTGAACCCATCTTTACACCTCAATAATCCATTTGTCATCGAAAAAAGGAAAAGACAGGCATGTTTTGAGTTTCATAATGATTCTCTTCTCAATCGAAAAGAAAAGTATAAATTTGATTGCTTCAGTAGAATTCTGGATTTTCTTACGAAAATTCTACAAAGTATTGTTAGGGTCTATATTTAGCGTTTGGTAGCGATAACACTGCTGATACTGATTGAGTAGAAATCTATGATGTATTGACCGCTTAATCTGAAGCGAGAAGTCCTAGAACGCCGCCTATGAAGTGTTAGGATTCATCCCAGGAAATACTCTTTGTTTTCCACCCAAAATGCTGCTATTGTATTACACATTATGTGAACATTACCAGTTTTGGTAGCTCCTGGGTGTGATTTGAACTGAAACTAATTACAAAATTATTTAAGATGAACCATGTACAAAAATTGTAAATCAGGACTAATATTAATATCAACTGAAATAACTACAGAAGAAAAGATTTAACCGAAATATTAAGAAGACTATACAAGCCTAAAAAGTAGAACAATTCAATTCATATAACTTTTGTTTTTTATTTTTTGAGAAATGGGGTCACACACCTGAAAACACTAACATTTCTCTCTGTTAAGTATGTGAATAACAGTTTAACCCAAAATGTTTGTAATTGTGATTTTGTTAAAATGCAATAAATCGTCTATCAGCAGTAAGAAATTATTAAGAAAGTAAGAAATTGTTTTATTTCACAAACTGTAAGACGTGAAGAGAGTTTACAGTTCGTATCCTTCACTTTGTCTCTTAACTTAAGCGTTCAGGATCCAAGCCCGTGTGTGGATGGTTGTGTTTCTTGAATCTCTTGTAATCATCAAAAGTCATTGTTTAGTCCTTCAGTTTTTTCTCAAGTTGTACCATGGATATTTCATACGATCCATACTTTTCATGCTCTTTTGAATTTTCCTTCACTTATGGAAAAAGTTCAAGGTGTTCTTGTCGCTGTGCTCCACATCTAGACGCGCGCACTTGCAACAGTACATGACATGCAGTGAGGAGTTCGTGCAGCTTTCAGCTCAGTGCGGAGTGCAGAAGGAGGACTCACTCGCTGAACGATCTCTCAAGAAATCCCGGGTGAGATTCAACAGATGGCTTCTTCAACAGCCACGACAAGTCTGAAGACTTTCTCTGAATTTCCTGAATATGACGTTAAATTAGTTCAAATAATTTGGTAGTTAACACAACTAAATGCTTTGGATGTATATTTAAAACAGCAGAGCAAGACTTCAGGTACTTTGAGTATGCATTAAGTTAATTGTGTAAACCTGGATCTATATGAAGAATAAGAGTTCTCTTCTTCACAATATCTTTTTATATTTGTTTATTGAATATATCAATTGAGTATATCTGTTTTATTTTTGAATGGTACGGGACTGTACACTGGTGGTTACCAGGGGAAAATGGGGTTATTGAGCCATTTGACATTCAGGGATTATATGTTGTGTGGGCGAATGTAATCGTGTGCGAAAGTAAAAAAAATCCACTTCGATGATCAAAGAATAAATTGGGTGGATGAATGTAACTGTGCTCTAACAATCCTCTTAGCGTTACAGATGCAGCCCCTGAAAGTGTATTCGACTTACCTGTATAGCACTGCTGACACAAATGTAGCCTCTACATCAGACAGAAAAGGCAATGTGTTCGCTTAATCGTGTGAAGGATCTCCTTGTGAATCTGTCTCATTCATCAATGGAAATAGAAGCCATTAGAATATGATACATGTTCACCTTCAACCCCGCAGCTGCCGGACGTGCTTGTTTTGGGACTATTTGCAATGAGTATCGCATTAGTAGATATGTGTCCTTAAAAATGTAAGGTACATTCAGTTATATACAAACGGGACAGAGATAAAGTAATAATCCTATTTTAACGTGTCCTGCATTTTAACTTACTGAACAGATAAATTGAAATGTTCTGATTCAGAGCCCCTGCAGTTCGTCCAAATTAGAACCACAACAATACTCCTGAGTCCTGAACACCACACTGAGCACACGTTCAGCTGGGCTCTGACTTTGTTCAACACGATGTCTTGTTGCGGTTGATCTCAGAGCTGGAGATGATCTCCATATTCTACCACACTAACTAGTCCTAAACATAGTACACGGTACACACTTTTTTAAAAACAATTTAAAATATTACACAAAGGTTGTAAAGCACACTCTGAATCGATCCGAATATTTGATTTCCGCGATCCGTTTAGGCAACAACAGGCAACGTGGCGCTTCTCCAGCAAAGCATTTCTCACTTTTGTGAACTACTGGTGCTTTTAACAGACTAACTTACGCAGCTCGTCACGATGGCCGAGTGGTCTAAGGCGCCAGACTCAAGGACTCCTGTCTTTCCATTGGTGGGGTGTTCTGGTCTCTGAATAGAGGCGTGGGTTCAAATCCCACTCCTGACAGTTAGTACCTTTTCCCTGTCTTGCATTCTTCCCATCTTGTTGTGCTCACTGACAATGACAGGAAGAGGAAAATGGAGAAACTGGTTTGGGGGCACATGATCTGCAGGGAAATCCTTGGTGAACACTTACACATTATTAGCAGAAAGGCTAACAGGCTTCGATTTCTGCCTTAAGAACTGTTTGGGCTGCCTGTAATCGAGTAAAGATTTAAGGCCAAGCTATGCATTCAAAGGTGAAAGACCGAAATATAAATCCAGAAGATGATTTATTAAAACATATTGTTTTCCATGCGGTTTCTCCTTTATTTAATTAAATGTGGCATTGTGAAATCAACCTGTAGCCCTGCATACCCTGCATACCTCGTGATGCACCCTACTGATAGTGCTCTTTCCTTTATAGCATTTATTCCTTTCCTCTCCTACCAGCCTTTACAAGCCACCCAGTTTTCTCTGAGCCAGTGTGAGGTATGAGGCAGTCGAGGCTAATGCAGCCGAGCGCTCTAAAGAGCTGGATTAAAGCTTCATTCTCTTTGGGGGCGTGGGTTGGAATCCCACTGCTGCCAAATATCTCCAACTACAGTATCTCTGTGTTAAGAAGCACTTGTTTTTTTTGTTGTTATTTCCCTGCAGTTTAAACCAATTTCAGACCAATAAATTAAACAACCACGCTGTTCTTACGGCACAAAATTGTCTGGCAAAAAATAACATGACACCTCCTTTAAAACACACATTTTCTGTGGAGGGAACAGGATAACTCGTGCCATTCAACCTTAGAGCGTGATGTCATTTTCTCATGCTCATTTTTAGATGCTTGTCATCAAATCTATGATCCTTATGAGTGCGCTCACCCTCCATTAAGGTAGCACACATATAACGTGCCACATTTTTAGAGAATTGCATTAAATACAGGTCAGAAGAACGCGACAAAATGTCCGCTAGGCAGTTCAGCCATGTCAACGGTGTTCTCTGTTGTTTAGGTGTAGAGTGCCAGCTATTGAAACCAGGAACCACACAGTTTCAGGCGTCAAAAAGACTTTCCTAAAACCCTAATCCTCTCCTTGCTCTGATGATGGCATTCAGATATTTCCTGCAACAAAGCCAGGATACAGTCTTCAACAACACATGTGAAAAGCTTGTTCCCTACCCCTGCAATCCTTTTCAAAGAAGGACTATGTGTGCTCAGTGTTAAATGCACTGTTTATTATTAAAAATAATGATAAACTTTACTTTATATAGTGCCTTTAAAGGTGGCTTCTCAAAGCACTTTGCAGAATGACAACAATAAAATAAAAAATACACAAGATAAGCAGGATGAGGATACACAGTTAGAGGTAGATGGTGGTACTAAATACAGTAGAAGTAACCTTCAACTGTAAATACAGTTGAAGGAGTTTAGAGAAGGTGACTCTCTGATATCCTTGGGGATATAGTTCCAGAGTTTGGGGGAATAAGTGGAGATGGCCCTGTCACCCGTAGAGTGTAGACGAGCTTGGGGCACAGATAGGAGACCATAATTAGAAGAGTGAAGGTTGGGACGTTGGGGAGTAGGGCAATAACAGCTCAGACAGGTACTGAGGTGCCAAGCCATGGAGAGCCTTATAGGTGAGCATGAGGGTTTTGAAGTCAACTTGACAGGAAGCCAGTGCAAGGACTACAGGATAGGAATAATGTGATCACTGGCTAGGTCCAGTGCTAATTTCTCCCTTGTGGCTGCTGATTCATTTTTGACTGTCAACTCAGAAGAAGTCCTCTATTTTACTTAATCAACACCAATCCCTAGAGGATTTCAAAAGGCTGAATCAAAATGACATGTTATTCTGGTGGGACTCAAACCCACAACCTTTGAATGACTTCATTCTATGAACACCTAGATGGCGCCGTGTTAGTGGCAGCCTGCTACAGCAGCTATGTGTCTTTTTGTTGTCTTTTTGTTTCTTTCAGTTAGTTAATGCTAGTGTGTTAGTGTTTTTTCTTCATACCTTTGCCGGCAACTAGATTTGCGATCACAACATGGTGGATACTAGGAAGCTGAGATACTTTTTCTTGTTTTTTCTGATACTCGGACCTCTGTTTCTATCGGGTTGCAATGCCGATAGCTACAGAGGCATTGTCTACACGCGGGACCAGCTGATCGCGCTAGCGCGTCTGGCTCTACTCACTGGAGAGAAGCCATCGGTGCCGGAGGAGCTGAGGAGGAGAAGCTGAGGCTGTAGGGCTGGTGCAATGCGAAAGGTGAAGAGAAGGAGATTTAAACCCTACCTTCCTTCGATCATCTTGGGAAATGTGAGGTCCTTAGCGAACAAGATGGACGAACTGGGAGCATTGGTGAGGAGCCAGAGGGAGTATCGTGAATGCAGTATCATGTGTTTCACCGAGACGTGGCTGCAGGAACTTATTCCAGACTCGAACGTTACCATCGACGGCTTTCAGACGGTGCGGGCGGACAGAAACACTGAAAGCAGTAAGAGGAAAGGAGGGGGGCTCGCGGTGCTTGTCAACAACAGATGGTGTAATCCTGGACATATTTAAGGAGCACGTCTGTAACCTGGACATCGAACTGGTAGCCATAGGACTGCGTCCATACTATCTGCCGCAGGAGTTTACATGCGCCATCTTTGTTGTTGTTTACATTCCACCTACGGCAAATGCAGAGGTAGTGTGTGACGTCATAAACACAGTCACAGCCAGGCTACAAACAAAGCACCCTAGCGCTTTTATAGCTATTTCAGGGGACTTAAACCACGTATCTATTACCACCACTTTGCCTACTTTCCACCAGTTTGTTAAGTGCCCGACCAGAGAAAACAAAACACTGGACTTGTTATATGTCAATGCTAAGGATGCATATAGTTCCACAGCCCTTCCCCCCCTTGGCAGATCAGATCACAACCTTGTCTTGCTTACACCACTATACACGCCAACATTGTCCAGCGCCAACCTGCGACCATGAGGACTGTGAGGAGATGGTCTCAGGAGGCTATGGAGGATCTACGTGGTGCTTTGGAGGCCACCGACTGGGATGTGCTGTGCGAACGACATGGGGACGACATAGACAGCATGGTGGACTGTGTCACTGTCTACATTAACTTCTGCGTAGACAACACCATCCCCACCAAAGACGTAAGTAGTATAAAGCGACACCTTTCATCAAACTTGACAGGTACCATGCCCCCTTTTCCAGCCAATGGGAGTCAGCGGTGGTTGGATGTCCCGCCCCCTTGCCAGCCAATGGCGTGTTGTTATGTGTGCATGTCCCGCCCCCTCAGTACCCAATGGTGTGTCGTTAAGGGTCGGAACTCTCGCCTTCCCCCCTGGCCGGTCGGTCCAGAGCCTCAGGGTCCCAAAGCCCCAAGGCGGCGCATCCCTCGCTTTAGGTGTGTGAAAGTGTGGTTTGGAAGGGGACCATGTCTGCAGCGGGGTTGAGTGCACTCTATTATAACCCTAGGGAATCGGGTAGTTACGGCGGCGCGGGGAGTCTGGTGAGGGCCACGAGATCCCGGGATGCTTATACGCTGCACAAGCCGTGTCTCAAAAGCATCAGAGTTGTAAGCGCACACACACACACAGACTGCGTAAAGTCTCATGGAAAGAACTCGCAGGACAAACACCATGTGAAATGTGAACCGCTTTATTTCAACACTGGGTTTTCAAACACAGAAACGGCGCAGCATCACTTTTTACACAAGTTACAGACTCCAGTTTGCAAGTATGTGAAATGTGAACCGCTTTATTTCAACAGTGGGTTTTCAAACACAGAAAACAGTGCAGCATCACTTTTTACACAAGTTACAGACTCCAGTTTGCAAGTATGTGAAGTGTGAACCGCTTTATTTCAACAGTGGGTTTTCAAACACAGAAACAGCGCAGCATCACTTTTTACACAAGTTACAGACTCCAGTTTGCAAGTATGTGAAATGTGAACCGCTTTATTTCAACAGTGGGTGTTTCAAACACTGAAACAACGCAGCACACACGCGTTACCGGCTCCTGTTTGCATTCAACAATTAAATGTTGGTGTGGAAAATTAGTTCGGTACACGTAACCACCACCCCAACATTGCTGAGAAACTTTGAGGCATCTGTAAAAGCATTCATAACCCCCTTCCGCTCCCCATGTCTAAAGCCATGCGAACCACACTGGGCGATCCGATCTAACAGTGCAAAAAAATTTGCCTGCGTAATCAGCGGGATGGTGTTACCACAGGTTCTGTGCAAAACACGCTGTATTTTGGAATACACACTGTAGAACCCCCCAGGCTTCCGTTTCTGATCTGAAAACATCAGATCTGCAATAATTTCACTCAAGTTCTTGACATACACATCTATCTCTTTAACAAATTTAAGGACATTAGCATTTGACTCTTTGTTTTGCATATCAAGCTTTGTAGAGAAGTGTGTAAAGCACTCTTAGGAAGAATTCAGACGTATACATTCGAAATTCTTCATTCTTCGGACGATGGCACACCCGGGTCTGTAAAACAGAGTGAAAGCTGTATTCACATTTTACATAGATCTTTTTTTTTGCATCTGTAAAAATAAGAATGGTGTTTCTTTTGCAACGCATCAAAAGTCACGTCTACTAATTTTTCATCCAGCTGTTCAAGTATGGTGTGTACATGCTCGTATGGGGAGCGATCCTCAATTATGTTTTTCAGCAACTGTTTTATGCCCCGCTCAGTGTCATTTGAAATGGTGTACGAACCCAGACACCTGGCGGTGTACAGAACAGCCGATAATATTCGGGCTAAACTGAGAGACTTATAAATTTGTAAAGCGGCAAACGTCACATCTTCAAACCCATCTGTGTAGCCGACAGACAGGCATGTGTGACCCCGCTGCCCGGGATGGTCAATCAAACAGGCCGGGCAGTCATCAACCAGGATCCCCTTTAAACAGTGTTTGAAGATGCAATAAACTACTGCTTTCACAATCTGGGCCATAACATTGGGCTCATTAGGGACATCGTTAACTAAACCTGGTTGGGCATCAGCTTTATTAATATTTGGCCGAACACACAAGCATAGACATGAAACATTCAGTTGTGCCAGTAGTCTGAAGATTGACCCATCCACATCCTCTTTATTATATTAAAGGAAAAAGTAAATGAAGGCTTAACAAAATAGACATGCTTTGTACCTAAAATATCGAGCATTTAACGCACTTTTGAGCTAAGGTTTTTCGTTAATATTTATCATTTGTAGCAAGGTATCATCGCTAACACCCGGCAGTTCTTCAATATCTGGTACCCCATCTGAACTCACACGCCCGCCGCTGTCACACGTCGCAGAGGGCGGGGTCGGGTTTTGCAAAAAAGAAGACCAAGTATTAAAATGACATACGCTAAGCGCCGATACAAGAATTCTACGATCAGAAAAAATATTTTAGCCGCCTACCTCTACACTTTGTAGAGCAGCGGACCCCGATGTTTCTCCACACAAAGAAGCCATCTTCACAGCTCCCAACAAGGGGCGGTGTCTGACAGCACCAGGGACGCGCTGCGACCCTGTCAGGCCGGAGCGTTTAAGAATATGCGCCAATAGTGTAACCACGCCTACATAACACAAGACATTTTTCAATTGGCTGTGTTGCTTTAGAACGACCCCCCCCCCGCCATTGTTTTATCGAGAGCGAAAAGTATTCACTTATCAGTTTATAAGTTTTAAACTTTAAAAGTATTAACACACAACGCAAACACACATGATGTATTTGCCCAGAAAATACATTTTAAACACATTATTACATTATTTTAAAGTTTTTAAAATAATGTAATAAGACACAGCTTATTTTTGATAACACATTCGCAACAGCTTTTTTCGAAAGTTTGAAATAAATTTCCACACACCGCAAGCGTAAAAGTCTTTAAGGTATTAACAGGCAACACATGATGGGGTGTTGTTCTTTATACTTTAACGGGTTGATCTTAAAGTTTTAAAATCACGTATTAGAGATATTTTGGAGACGTGAGGTGGTGGAGGGGTCACGGTACTTAAAAGCTCTGGAATGCAGAGTGGAGTGGGGGGTCTAAAATTGACCTCAGCGTGAATGTTTATAAACATTTTATATTCATGTAAAGTTTTCTAATTTACAAGCACCACATGTATTTCACGCAAAAATGTTCTTAACATCGCATCGCGAAAAAATAAAACCTCAAAACGTCAAGCTTGGTTTGTGAACACGTCCCTATAAAGAACAGATACATTTTCTTATAGCGTTAATAAAAAACATTTTGCTTGATAATATTCTTAGCGGTCTGTTGGTGAATCAAACAAAGACACCGTGGCACATTTTCGCCACGTTTTAACAGCTATGAAATTTAGACACCGTTGTATGCCTTAAAATAATATAGATTTTAACATTGTAACGGTCTAAAACGTTTTCTAAAATGTTTCTTAAAATAATTTCTACAGACCAGTACGTGCACCCCCAACGACACCTAAGATTAATGGTTTTATGGGGGGCCATGTGTGTTTCTTAGAAGAGAATGTTTATCGGTTTGAGTATAAGTACCAGCGGTTTAACAGGCGAAGTTTTGGCTGGATTCCAATTCTTACAGTCTCACGTTATCGCCTAACTCGTCAGAATGGATCACGCCGATCAATTACAACAGTCTAAAGATAGTCTATTTACAGACTTAACACTGTTCGACTTGATAGACGAAGACGAGGACTCCACGAATTTCAGCGGTATGTATATCTGGCTTATTGTGAGACAATTACAACGTCACGGTGCATGTCTCATGTTAGCTATAGTTACAAAACGTTGTATAATATTTGTATACTAGGCAATATTGAATTATTATAATGGAATTACCAGGGAGTTGTTCCGTAATGTGGTCGTGACTGTGTGTATCCATTCATTTCCATTAGCTCCGAAAACCACAGCTGTAAAAAGACCAGTTACGGCGCAGCACAACACTGGTGAGTAATTACGACAATGTTTTGAATAACGCTTTACAACCATGTGAGTCTTAAAGACACAGGGGTATATACTCCACACCAAAACTCGTATGTGTCTATTCCGCAGACGCGGGCGAAGGGACAAGTCTCTACACATTTAAAAAACCTCGTTTGGGGTTTACAATACCACCGCAAAACCTTGTGGAGACACATGCAGATGTTCACGTCATACCAGAGGGTGCGGGGCATATTATCAGATCGCCTGAGAGAAGAGGTCGGTATTATATAAAACATTATTTTTGCATGGCCCTTTAAACGTGTCTATAATAAAAATCCCCACCGTTTTTCAATTTTTTGGTAATTTGCGGTGTTGAGTTCTTTCACTAATGGTATTTTCCCACTCCGTGCAGACCCCGAACCTTCAAAAAATAAACTGCGACGAGCCAACACGTTAACTGGGTCAACGAGCTCAAAACGTCTGAAATCAACAAGCAAAGGTTAATATAATTTAAGCGTGGTCAAGATGTGTTATGATCCACTTACGGTAAACGTTACTTCTTTTGTTAGGATGTTAATTCGCTGAAAGATCCTACTTTGCGTAGTTTTCTGTTTGGGAGTGTTAAAAAACCTTATTTTAAAACTGCTTGGCTTTTAAAGTTAAAAGCGACTGGTCTGTGCGAGGTTCTATAGGCCGTTAACCACGCCGCTTGACCCAGTAGCGCCACCACAGCCGTAAAGGAAACCGGTGTAACAACATGTCCGGGTAACTTGTTCCATTCACCCGCAGCCCTTTGTGTAAGGATGCGCCACATGTGTGGCGTTTTTATCATAGTTATCGTAGTTTTCTGATTTTGACAGTTTAGATTTCATTGATTGTTGTGTTGAAAAGTCTTTTATTTTTATCACAGTGTAGTTTTCAGATTTTGAGATGTGGAGCATTGGCGTGGTAATAAAAAGTCTTTTATTTTTTCACACAGCAGCTGTATCGACGCGCGGCGAAACAAATGTGGCGGAAACCTCGGACCCTAAGGTGGTGACTGCATCGAAGATGGCTGTTAAGACGCTGACCAAAGCCAGACGTGTCAAGCCTGCGGAGAGAAATCATAACGCGCCTAAAGACTTGGTGTTGGGTGATGTGCTAGATTCAGTGCGCGGTATTACACAGTCACTATCAACGGCGATCACTAATGAGGTGTCCAAAAAACGAGCTTTAGAGCGTCTAAGAGTGGTTTTAGCAGGTGTACAGACCTTGTTTCCAAAACAGATCCAGGTTTTCACCGCTAACCTCTTAGATATAATTTCTACAGAAGATGCCCCTCTAAGCTCAGGATTTCAGACCATGATGATGATATTTCATGCTTCATTGGTGCAAATCCCCGGTGATAAATGACTAAGCATGCGGTCTAAAAAGGGTTTAAAAGACTGACCGCTTGCCACCATCAAGCGTTTGTACATAAATAAAAGAATTAAACTGGCAAAAGCATGTTTGTTGCGTCGTCAAAGATTCAGAGAGAGGCATCAGATTTCCCAAGGGTCGCCCGAACCACGCAATGAAAATGCAGTGGTAGAAAATAACTTAAGGCCCGAGGGTGTCGTAGCAGAACAGGATGGCGGTAACCGAGAACCGGTTGTACTGAACGATCTGAATCAGGTTGGTGGCGGTGCAGGGGCGAATAGAGACCCCTTAGTTTTCCTGGAGCGTATACGTAGTTATAACAGGTCTTATAATAATTTTAGAGCAACAGAGCACCATGAAGAATTCCGTTTTGTTAATCTCGACAGAATAGCCCCGCTGTGCATGGTGCAGTCCAGAGAATATTGGATGAACTTTCTCCAAACATCGGGGCGAATGATTTTGTACAGCTGCGTTTGACTGCGGGTGGTTTTAACAAACCCTTGTTCTCACGCAGGAGACACCCCGGAGAATTAAATCCTGCCGATTTTTTAAGCCACATCTCAGACCTCTTACAGAGCCACACAGAAGTTCTCACCGATGACCAGCCTCCGATTAGTGGTGACGATAGTTCAGAATATGCAGGGGGGTGCCCGCCGAAGATTTAAATCCGTTCTGTACAGCCGGGTAATTGCTCGGAAAAAAGCGCACCTTATCGACTTACATTACACGGGCGGTAATCTGTGTTTCGCCGGGAGTGTGTACGGTTTGTTGAATGAAGGTTGTACCGATGGGGAAATGTTACAGGGCGCTAAACGAATGCACAAAGAGTTGGGTTTTCCAGAGAATCAGAAAATTCGTTTGTCAGACATTACAGCTTTTGAAAAACACTTAAAGGTGGTCATTAAAATTTTGTACCATGACCAGGGTGATTGGAAATATTTTACAACGGGGCCCACACCACCAAATTCTAAAATACTTTTTGTTCTACTGCATGAAGAGCATTTTTACGGGGGTTTTAAATATTAAAGCTTTTGTGGGGGCGGCGTATTTTTGCACTAACTGCCATGCGGCGTATAGCCACAAGAACGCACACGCCTGTGTTAAAGCTTGTAAAACCTGTTTAGATCCCCAGTGTTGCGAAATTGATGCAGAATTTCTGAATTGCCCGGCCTGTAAGGTCTTTTGTCGTAGCTCTCAGTGTTTGGCGAGACACTTTCAGAATGCGGCGACGGGTGTTAGTAAGTGCGAGCGCAGGGTCTTTTGTGAGAAATGTGGGGTTTATAACCTCGCAAGTCACAAATGTAAAGAGAAACTGCTCGCGTTGTAACTACGTGAACGACACCCTGACACACATTTGTGCTACATACTGCCTTTGGACAACCCCAAAATTTCAAACAAGTACATTTTTTTCGACTTTGAATGCATGCAAGAAACGGGGACACACATACCAAATTACGTCCACGCCCTTCATATTGACAATAAACGAAGCTGGGAATTTTATGGTGAAACTTGTCTAAAGGATTTTGTGTGTAAATTTATCGATAGACGTTTCAAAAACCATACGTTCATATCGCACAATGGCAAGGGATATGACAATTACCTAGTGATCAGACAGTTGTTAGCTGAAAAGATGGACGTTGAACTAATTAATCAGGGTTTTAAGATAATGTGTATGACCGTAAAAGCTCTGAACATCAGATTTATCGATTCTTTAAACTTTCTGCCTATGAAATTAAGCAAACTGCCGGCCGCCATGGGGTTCCCCGGGGGTAAGGGTCATTTTCCACACTTGATGAACACTTCAGAAAACCAAAATTATGTCGGCCCGATGCCGCCGCCAGAACTTTACGGCGTTAACTACATGCTGCCGAGCGAGAAAGCCTAGTTTTTGGTTTGGTATGAAGAATGCAAGGGAAGTGTGTTTAACTTACAGAGAGAGTTGAAACGTTACTGCCAGTTGGATGTGGCAGTTCTAAGAGAAGGCTGTGTCAGGTTTCGGGACGAGGTCAAGAATATGACCAGACAGACACGCGTAACTGAGTCAGGGGCCGCCTGCGTTGTGTGCATCGACCCCTTTCAGTTTGTGACCATCGCTAGTGTCTGCATGGCCATGTTCAGACTTACGTTTTTACAGGAAGAGACGATTGCGTTGCTACCCCATGAAAATTACCACCGCCAGCAAAAACGATTTTCTACACCCAGCATTCAATGGCTTATGTACATCGAACACACAGAGCCCGTTAAAATCCAACACGCGTTAACCACGGCAGGTGAGTTCAAGGTTGGTCCATATTTTCTGGATGGTTATGCTGTAATTGACGGAGTGCAGACAGCCTTTGAGTTCAATGGTTGCTTTTTTCACGGTTGTAGCGTTTGTTATTGTGAAAACGATTTTAATCCGCTGACAAACACTACTTTTAGTTGGTTGTACAGAAAGACGATGGTGAAAATTAATTTTCTCAAAATGAGAGGTTTTAACGTGCGTGTTTTGTGGGAGTACGAGTTCAGAGACATGCTAGTTGAAAATGGTGACTTGGGTAAATTTCTAACAGCTGCGCAGTTACCAGAGCCTCTGCAACCGCGCGATTCGCTTTTTGGGGTGAGAACAAATGCTATTTGTTTGCATTACACAGCGCAGCCCGGTGAAAAAATTCATTACTATGATTTCACCAGTCTGTATCCGTTTGTGAACAAAACTAAAAAATACCCACTGGGGCACCCCCGAATAATTTATTACAACTTTGGAGATTTAAAACTGTATTTCGGTTTAGCGAAGGTGAAAGTTTACCCACCCAGACGTTTGTACTTTCCAGTTCTTCCAACCAAAATTGACAAAAAACTGTTTTTCACACTGTGTCGTACGTGTGCTGAAACAAAACAGACCACTCCCTGCGAGCACAGTGATGAAGATCGCGCCTTGACTGGTGCACCCCTGAATTGCAGATGGTCTTAGATCTGGGGTATAGAGTGTGTAAAATTTACTAAATTTGGCATTTCGAAAAGGCCTCACACGATCTTTTTTCCCCGACTACATCAAACTGCATCTGAAAGGGAAACAGGAAGCTTCGGGGTTTCCAGAGTGGTGTACAGATGTCGCGAAACAACAAAGATATATCAGCGAATATTATGAAAAAGAGCGTGTCCGGCTGGACCCCGGCAACATTAAAAAGAATCCGGCCAAAAGACAGCTTTCAAAAATTGCCAGTTTGTGGGGCAAGTATGGGCAAAGAGACAATTTACCACAGACCACCATTGTGAGAAACCCCGATGAATTGTTCAGGTACTTATTTACGGCATATCATGAGGTGTCAGCCTGCGAGTTTATCGATGAAGACACAGCCTGTGTTACGTGGAAACACACTAAACACCACTATACGGGCCATTCAAACACTAACATTTTCATCGCTAGCTTTACATCAGCCTATGCCCGCTTGGAGTTATACAACCTGCTAAATGCTTTGCAAGGCCGCTGTCTGTACCACGACACAGATTCCGTTATCTTTGTGAGCCGGGAGGGTGAGTGGAATCCGGGGCTGGGTGACTATTTGGGTGAGCTGACCAGCGAAGTCGATGCTGGACAACACATCACCGAGTTTGTGTCAACAGGACCCGAGTCATACGGGTACAAGCTGTCTGGTGGGAAAGCCTGTTTAAAGGTGAAAGGCATTACACTCAATGTGAACAATTGTGAAAAAGTTAACTTTGAGAGTTTGAGGGACTTGGTTTTTGACTATGGCGTTAACCCTTATGCAGAGTGCCGGGAATTTAAACACATTTCTATTCAACAGCCGATGATCGTGCGTGTTAAAAAGGATTGGTGCATTGAGACCCGGACCTTAAAGAAAACCCAGAAGGTGGTGTACGACAAGCGGGTGCTGCAAGAAAATTTGACATCGTTGCCCTACGGATATTAACACGATGGATGTTGGGTTAAAACACACTTTTTCATGCATTTTGTCCAGACCCTTGAATTGTGGTAAAAGTTATTTTATAAAATAACTCTTGGAGAACGGTGATACCATTATGACTCGTAAACCCGAAAACATAGTCTGGTGTTACAGCTGCTGGCAACCTCTATACGCTGAGTTGCTTGTGAAATTTCCATACATTCAGTTTATAGAAGGGCTACCGACGTTGTTTTCCGACGACCAGCTACTGCCACCGGATAGAGTAAATTTGATTATAGTTGATGATTTGATGGAGTCTGCGTGTGAAAATAATGAGATAGAAAAACCTTTTACCAAATACGTACACCACCGAAACCTCAGCATCATGTATATCGTCCAAAATGTGTTTGTCAAGGCCGGAAAAGTAGAACCATAGCGTTAAATACAAAGTACATGGTGCTGTTTAAAAACCCTAGAGATAAACTACAGATTACAACCCTGTCCCGGCAGATGTACCCCGGTAAAGCGTTCGATGACGCTACTAAAAAACCTTTCGGTTACTTGTTGGTGGATTTAAATGCCGACACCCCAGATGACTATCGCTTGTGAACAGGTCTTTTCCCCCCAGATGAACCCGCGGCTTATGTATTTAAAGAATCTAAAAGTCGGTGATCTCGCAACCATAGACTCAGTAGAAAAAACACGTTCGGGCCATCGTCATGTCTTCACGCGTTCGGAGAAACCTGACACTTACATTTTCTGGTAAAAGCCAGCCCCAGTCACCGGAAAGCTATTCTCTGTGGGGCTTCAGATGATCTTGTACAGGCAATAGCGAAGCCTGCTAAGCAGTTTGGGACCCTGAAGAGAACGCATAAGCTGTTAAAGACTTTTAGTCAAAAGGGTCTTTCTCTTAAAGGAAAGAGACTCTTGGTGAACCAGTCCGGCAGTTTTATCGGGACACTGTTGAGTATTGCAGTACCATTGATTACGGAGCTTCTACAACACCGATAATGGACCACACTGAAAAAAAATGTACCTTGTACCTCAGAAACAGCTCTATCGACTCCAAGACCAGTCCGGCAACGAAAGCGATGTGAGAAAAATAACAACCCACAGGTTGGATGACGAAATGAGAGACATTTTTCAGAACTCGCATCTGCCTGAATATGAAAAAGTGAAATTGTATAGTCAGGTGTTACAACGGTATTTGACATTAGTACGCCAGGAGGTTTCTGAAGAGGGGACTTTAACTGTTGTACTACCCGAAAATGCACCCGCCGATCTATTACACGCGTTACCACAACAGCCGTCATCGACCGACAGCGCGTCTCAGTGGTTCCAGAGAAATGCCGAGATATTGTTAAAGACTATGGCACGCAATAAACCATTAATAGCCTGGAATTAAAAAGGAAAATTTGTGTACAAGGGGGCACCCGTTGAGGGCTCTCACATGATTGATCTTGTCAGAGCTCTCACACAACAGCAATCAGTTGCGGCCGGTAAGAAGCTAAAAGGTTGGGATGTGTTCACAGGGGTTGGGATATGTTCACAATCAATGTACCAGGCACCTTGCTAGCCAACGCTGGTAACCGAGAGCTACTTGAAAAACTCAAGTCTGCCCCACTGTGGTGTGCAGCGTCTGTCAAAACTTTAAAACACCATGTCCCGCCCCCTTTTCAACCAATGGTGTGTTGTTATAGGGCGGATGTCCCGCCTTCCCCCACCGAGCAGTAGTGTGATAGAGAGGTTTATCAGAACTATTAAAACAAAAATGTGGAGGTACCTGACACACAAAAACACTTCGATATATTGCCGATCTGTCTGATCTTATTTACTTTTATAATCATAGTTACCACACGACTATTAAACGAAACCCGGCTTCTGTTACGACTGACAACTCCCTTGAGATGTGGAGAACTGTCTATGGCGAACACTTTAAGCGAAAACCGTCAAAGTTGTCATTTAATGTGGTGATCATGTGCGGGTGTCCAAAATAAAGGGAGTGTTTGAGAAGGGGTATGAACAGACCTTCACAGATGAAATTTTCAGTGTCAAAGAGCGGACCCCGGCTCTGAAACCCTATTACAAACTGCAGGACTACGCAGGCGATGACATTAAGGGCTCCTTCTACACAGAGGAGCTACAGAAGATAAACCCCACTGCTGAGAGCGTCTATCGCATCCAAAAGATTTTAACAGCCAGGGAGCGTGGTAAAAACAAACAGCTTTTGGTAAAGTGGCGCGGCTGGAGCGATAAATTCAATAGTTGGGTAAAGGCTTCCGAGGTCAGAGACATATAGAGGTACTGAAAAATGAACCCCAATGGCTTCAATGTTACGCTGGCCAGTAATTCATCCTCAAAAATGTTTCCAACGAACACCAGCACGTACTTCACAGAGTATCTAGCAAAGGCGATTGACCTGGACGGTAACTGGGAAGTGGGTCTGGTCGAGCTGCACTATCCGCATACGCTAAACACGTTTGATCAAGATGAAGATTTTCTGTTCGTCAGCAATGAGACTATATGGACACGTACCTTACCTGGAGGGTACTACTGCAACATCGATCAGCTCATGCATGAAATGAAACGTGCTGCGGAAAAATCCAAGTTTTAATAGTTCTGTTAAACCTCTCTATGACACTAACCTTCACATCGCTGGCCGTAACGAAATGTTCAATATTCTCACATTTGAGAAAATTTTGGAAGGTCCGGTTAAGAAATTCTTTTCCCTCGTCCATTTGTAGCTTTTTAGGAGTACGACCCTCTTGAAGTATATTTCGGAAAGCGCTTGTCACGCCCCCTCCAGACTTTTCAGTGGCATGGCCCAGGCATATTTAGACAACATGTCCATACGTGATAAGATGTAACAGGAACCATCGTTGAACTCACTGTAGTCTCTCATGTCCACCAAGTCGGCCTGCCACTGCCAATCCATTTCGGGTACCAGCGTGAGCTTGTGCAGCGTATAAGCCAGCTGGCCGGACACCAGTCTGACACCCGGCCGCGACTGGCTCTCACACCCCGGGAACTCGTGGCTCTCGCCAGACTTCCCATGTCGCCGTAACCCCCCGATTCCCTAGGGTTATAATAGAGCGCGCTCAACCCCGCGGCAGACATGATCGCCTTCCAACCCTCGTCGCTAATACGTGCTTTTATACACTTATTTAGAAATCATTAGCTCCGGTGGAGGGCGGGACATCCGACCATAGTAACACACCATTGTTTGAAAAGGGGGCAGAACATCCGCCAACCACGGCCTCCCATTGGCTGAAAAAGGGGGCATGGTACCTGTCAAAAAGTTTGACGAAAGGTGTCGCTTTATACTACTTACTGGTCTTACTGAATATTATTTTGATTAAAAATAGTACTTTAATAAGCAATAAATGGCACCTTAAATAGTTTGAAGGTGAAGATCACGTAAAATCAACTACAAATGTGGGAACTTAAAATTTGTAAGATTATAAATTGCATGTAGCACATTATCAACACTACAGTAATGCTAATATAACAATAGTGTAAGAAAATCCTGATCCAATTCCTTTCAAATGTTAATGCAAAATGTGAATTATTTCAGAGTTTCAGAAGTGGGTATTGGGTCTCCTGATAGAGATCAGAGGTGTGTGGGAAGGTGTACAGAACTGTTGGACTCCCAGTTCCACATCAAGAGGCTGAGCACAATGGATGAGTTCTGTACACACGACCGAGTCTTTGCTGCTGGTATGATATTACTGTATATTCTCTCTGTGGTGTAGAAAATATTCACTAGTATTCTAGGTTACAGATGGGTCAAAATTTGACAGCCTACATCTGATTAATAGGATCCATATCTGGCATACTTTCTTATTTTTAGTTTATAATGTATAATATTACTTATCTTTTAATGCCAAAATAAAGTGTTTTACATAATGTTCTATGTTCTAAAATGTTACTACAATTTAACTTTGAAATATGGTCACTTTGTATTCTAAGACTGAGCAAATACTGCAGAAAAGTGCAGTTAATATGTGAAAATGTGTTCGTTCCATTGAGTGGTCATGGGTAATGTGTATGTCTGATTAGTTGATTAATGAAGATCCAGTAGTAAAAAAGCTTCTAATATTATTTCAAATATATTATTTCCAAATAAACCAACTTTGGAGAGTAGGTGGCAGTGATGTCAGAGGGAGTGTGTTCACAGCGTTGTCAAGGTATTGCTTATTGATTTTTAAGATGTTTTTCCGTTACATTTGTACTTTGATCAAGTTAAAATATCCACAAAATTTAGTTTATAGATATTTATAGAAGAGATAATCATTATTTATTTGAGTACTAATATAAAATTTTATCCTAGCTGCAGTGCTGAAGTCCCACCCAACAACAACAGAAAAAGAAATAAAGGAGCACACAATGCTTTGTTTGAAGATTGCGTATGCAAGGCAGGGGGCCTGGAAGTCTGGACACTGGAAATGATAAGTTGCTGGTTTTAACTGTTAGGACAATTCTAGAGGTCTTTGCAAATGGTGAACAGCAAAAGTTGGTCTTAACTTCACATTGTAATAATATTTTCTTGGAAATATAGAAGTTATAAGCTTCAAAATTTACATTTGAATTGAAATGTGTTTTTGAGTTAAATATTAGCATGTTCAGGTAATTAGTTTGTGTTTGTCTTTACTATATATATTGCCATGTTACAAGAATTTGTAGCTAAAGTTTACTAGTTGTGTTTTTTATAATTAGCCATATGTTGATTACAATATTGTATATAATGTATAATTTGAACTACATATTTTTCAGGTGTGAATGATTGTATATTTTCAGAATAAATTTCTAAACCAAATCATTGGCTTGATTTACTAGTTTCTATGCCTATAAAATCTCTCTTTGATGTATAATAGACCTTTAAACATATGTACAATAGTCCTCTATAATAGAACTCCAACCGTATAATAGAACTCCAACCATTTATGTATAATGAACATATAATCTTAGATGTATAATTGACATATAACGATATATTAGAATTTCTTTCTAGACGAATTACGGACCACATTTATATGTCTAAGGTATGTGTTTAATAGAAGTATATTCTACATCTTTTGCTCACTGGGGCAATTGCTGTTCACAAGCTCCTAGCCCCACTTGTTCCCAGTGGAACCAGCCTGGAGCAGCAGAACAGAGGTTTCGTTTCATTATATTGTCTGCTGTTGTAAAACAAGTCATCCCTTAGGGATAAAAACTCTCCCTCGAGTAACGCGTGTCTCCCGTATTTGCCCCATACTCCCAGGGCTCATCTCTCAGCTGAGTGATCAAAAGCTGAGCTCCAAGATACTGAATTTCATGTTGGGGTACAACAGACCCTGCTGTGAGATTGGGCAGGGGAGAGCCGGTTGTGCTCCTGAACTAGTCCCTCCTCTCTTAGTTATTCCTGTATTTGCATCACAGTCTATAAACTCCAGCAGTGCCCTATTGCTTTTCTTCCAGTTCCCATATTTTGTTATAAAAACAGCTCTGGTGAGTTAGGTATCTAACTCAAATTTCACAAACCTATCCAAAACGAATTCTGATACAATTCCTTTTTTACTTGAAGGTCTTTAGCTTAGTTGGCAAGACCTGGGTTCTGGCCTATACAGTGAGGCACGAACTAGGGCGGGAGCGACAAGGGCACAAGCCCTAGAACCCAAATCCGTTACAATAACAAAAGGACAGAATTATATGGGGATAATTTCGAAATCGCAAATATGAGATACCATTGTGCGGGTTTTTTTTCCCCACTCCCTGGCGGAAATGGGCTTCCATAATTATGTGTATTCTTGATACATCACAAGGAGGTACTGTTCTCTTTATCGCACGTAGCCCCGAACACCGCGTATGGAGTTTGCGTGAGTGAGGTCAGTAACGAGCTCGATCAGACCCAATCTACTGCTTTCATCCAAAACAGCCCTTTATTTGGCTTTAAACTCCACCTGTTACCCCTCACACTCAATGTTTCAGAAAAAGGTTTTAATTTAAGCTTTGCCCAGCAGAGTATTTGAGCAGAGAAAATAAATAGGAGCGCTATTCGCGCCGGTCTAGCACAGTAACCACTAACTCCAATAATAAAATAATAATAATAAAATAATAATAGCAGCGAAAAAATCCCGGCTTCTGCTTAAAAAAAACAACTATTGAAATTGTACATCTCCAACACTGGCTGGAGACTCTGTGTATCTGGGCTCAGGGGTTGTATAGGACAGGACTCGGCGAGCTGCAGGTGAAACTCATTGCTCTGCGCTCCCCGTGCGGAATGCGCGTCTCCTCCCTCCAGACTCGTCACACCGCCTTCATACTCTACAGCGGCGAAAAAAAACTCCCCTTTACTGTCTTCATACAACCCTCTTAAATCCCAGAAACACCGAAACTCCGGGGCGTTTCTGTGAGTCAGTACTGGGTTTCTCTGTTCGAGGTTACAAGCAGAAACAAAAAAAGCGCTGAAAGCAGGAAGTTATTTCTGCTCTTAGGCATAAATGTGTAAAAATAAATTTTCTGATTCCTAAAACCTAATAAAATCCATGTAAGTTTCCCTTTTGTTCCCAATGCACATAACTGAATCTAAACCAGTCAAGTTCAGGTGCTTTTCTGATGTATATGAATACACTAGTTCTGGCGCAGTTCTTACAACAAAGATACTTACATTACGAACTTTTTTTTCATACGAGCTTTTGCCGTTTTTAAATTGAATATTTTGTTTCAATTCGCTAAATCACACGAAACACCAGCAACACTCATCATAAGCATCTGACCAATCACATTCCTGAATTTTAAAAGTATTTAGTATTTATTTTTAATTTCTTTTTAATTTTATACACCTGTTTTACATATTCTTGCCATTTTTGGCATATTGTAAGTGGATTGTAACTTCAAATTGATCATTCCTGAGCTTTATAACTGTGTATCATTTCTTTTAACCTTATTTTAATATTTTTTAATTATTTTTGCATTTTACAGAACTTTTTAAATATATTGTGAGTATTTTAGCATAATTTTAAAATAGGACTATCAATGCTCCTGACTTTTAAACCTGTATTTCTTCTGACATTAATCTCTCCACCTGCAGATGAGGAGGGTGGTATTTGATTTTAAATTGGTTGATTTGGGGGGGAAATGTACATTAATTTCCTTGTGTGTATCACCAGTGGGAAACTTGGCATTTTTGGATGAATTGCAATCTATACTGCAAGGCCTTCAGACTGATATAGTAATGACTGGAGATTTAAATAACACATTTGATACATCACACAGGAACAGCATAACATCTAAAATGGCAGAACCCTCTAAATCACTGAAAAAATTCAGGCACATTCATAATCTATAAGATGTTTGGTGGTTACTGTGTCCTGCTACCCTTTCATATTTTTTAGTGTGCACGAATCTGTCCCTCTTCTTTTACTAGTTTTTAAGGAATATTCTGAAATCTCTGATTACAAGATCAAGCCAGAAAAAAATGATGACAATTAGTAGGAAGAAAGATACAGTACAATGTATTGAAAATGTAATATGTTTTAAAGGATTAAAGGGAAAAGAAATACTTAATCTACGCAAACTAATTCAACTGAGCTCCTCTAAACAATATAGCCTGAAGAATTGCCAAAGCACAATGTATCAATTTGGGTGACACTGGGGGAAAAGGATCACAACATTGAGAACCACAAGGCTTATTTTCAACAGCAAACTCTGTGCTTGAAAATATTTGACAAAAAAAGGAATATTACACGCACGGAAACCAATATTTACCAATAGGGTAGAATGCAGCATAAAACAGTTGATTGAAGGTTAGTGTAACTCTATAGTGCATCACAGAGGTCAATCTCTTCCCCCTCATTATGCAGGCTGACTTGTTCACAGTGAACTGTCCTCCAGCGATAGTCAGGTGTAATCACCGACGCAGACATGATGTTAATACTCTGACAGCACCTTGGCTGATTTGGTTAAAGTGTTTTCCCCCTGGTTATAAAAACGTCTCAAAATTCTGACACTGAGGTGTGAGACACAATGTAACAGGCTCTCATAATCCCGAAGTACAAGAAATTTTACTGTATTGTTTTTTAAATTTGATCCTGTGAACACTGCATGTCCCTCCTTCCTCATTACCAAAACATCTCAATGTCACCAACAGTATGTACATTTGTAATTACAACACTTCACTGTTGCATTTCTGAGTTGTGACATTGTGAACATGGCATGTTAAAGTATATAGAATATCTAGATCAGAACAGGCTAAATGCAATTCATAGTGATTTATCATTTTCTTATTTTCTAAATGAAAAAAAAAAAATTCAGTGATTATGACACTTCGGTATGACATAAAATATGCTTCAATGACAGAATAAATAATCATGGAAAAAATACCCACAGTGGTATTCATAGTTGTGATTATAGGAATGTTAAATATCAGGTGAGTAGCTGCGTCAGCATGCGTAGGCTGCAAAGGAACAAGTAAAGGATTATTCCATGCTGAAAAGAGAAGAAAAGAATCACAACGTTTCGGCTGTGGAGCCTTCTTCAAGTGTGAGAAAGACAGGGCAGTAAGCAAAGATAATTTTCTTTTTATCTTTGCTGACTGCAGTTTATCTTTGATGACAACATCAAAGACATTAAGTAATTTTTACTGCTAACAGCTCCACATCAACTTCCTTTTATATCTAACCTCATCAGATCTCTCAACTCCCAACTCTTCCAGTTTCTCACTTCAGAGAAGGATAAAACATTCAATCATCCTCTACAGAGAAAAACCATCAACACCCCTACCACCTCCACCAATCCTAACCTTGTTACTACAGATGCAGCCATTCAAAATGCGTGAGGTATTTCGCGGCATACCCCGGTGGGCGTGTCACAGTATCACGCGGTATGACGCAGTTAACGTGGTGTCACGTGGTTAACTATCCGCCGTCGCCTTGTAAAACCGCCAGGGGGAGCTTAACCTCTCATGTACAGCATTTGAGCCTTTAATTTTGAACTGTGTATTACAGCATGTTAATCATCAGTCATTAAAATGTTGGTATATTTTATGAAAGCAAGATTGCTCAGTTGGACAAAAGTACACAACCTACCTTTATCAGAAATATTTATGCATCAAAGCCTTTACTGAAGATATTACTAATAGTATTAATAATGGATGACTTTAGACAAGCTGTATACTCAAAGTATAATTTCTTTAGCACATTTGTACAAGCACTTGGAATCTGTCCAAGCCACACTTTGTCAGGCATTTTGTTTTACTTCAACGGGCATAAAAACTTCCTTGCTTTTAACAGGGCGTTTCATAATTTCTAACTACGAAAATGATTTAAAATGCGACACTTATCATTCAACTAGAGCTTAAAGTATCACAAGGATCCTCAAGAGCACAGCAAAGAGTGTATTAAAAGACACTTGTATTTATCAACGCTTTCTTTTCCGTATACCAGATTTTATGGAACCACTTCAGAGGGGTGTCAGCCAGTCAGATTCCAGGAATCGGCACTTTAAAGGAAAAATACACACCGGTATTCCATTTCTCCCTAACGATTTTAAGCATCGAAGTATTTAACTAGCATGTGAAATAGCGTGTGAAAAAGTGGTAGTTTTAAGCTTTTCTGCTAATATAATATGGAATCGCGTATCTAAAGAATTTAATAACGGTATTCGTGTGCTGCGACAGGGCTGTGTAGGGCTGTTTCGCCTGCCTGTTCATGCGAGCTGTCTTGTAGCCAACTGGTCTAGGTGTGTGACTACTAGCTGGCAGGTTGTGTGTTCAAATCCAGCTGGTGCTGGACTTTTCTTTTAACAAACATTTCTTTGAAAAAATAGAATAGCAATATTATGGACAATCAATTGACTTTTATATTTCAAAATATCGCAACATGATCGATATTTGCGATATTTTGAACATATCTTCCCTTCTGACAGCGGTGCCTGCTTCTATTGTGTGTGTGTGTGCAACAGAGTAAATTTTTATAGAGAAATGGAGGCTGGACAGTATGCGTTACAATATAAACATTTATATTGATTTAAATCGTGTTCTGATTTAAATCGCAAACACGTGTTTAATTATATGTGTTTTTTAATCATAATCAGGCTAATGCAACATAAATTGATACAGTATCTTTGTCTTCTAAGTATCTTAATAAACTTTCAGCATAGCTTTCTACCCGTCAAGATTTATATTTCTTGGGATTTTGGGATCAAACGTGGAAGGATTAGATTATAATCGTTTTTATTTGTCAAATACGTGATTGTATTTCTGAATGTTATGTGACACCTACAGTAGTTCACTGCTTTAAATACATCGAATTAAGAAAGTTATGTGTAGCACTTTAGATCTTTTTTCTGAACCAGGGAAAATCTGATCATGTTTCTCTATAACAATAATAAAAAAAACTTTATTTTACATATCGCCTTTAAAAGTGGCATCTCAAAGCAATACAGTAGATCGAAAAACATTTAAAAGGGACCAAATTAAATACCAGACAATCGCAAAGGCATTTTCAATAAAATTATTTTATTCATTCAGCAGTTTGTGAGAGGAACATCCAGCAGGGAGAGACACACACACCGGTTTTCATTGACAAAATTGTTTTTTTTCAATTCCTCTTGTCTAACAGGAATGTTTTGTTTGTGGACAGACTGTTAGACAAGAGGAAAAGACCGCCTCCTCCTACGAAGCATTAATCGCGTATCTAAGGAAAATTGCAGTATACCTTTGTTCATGCACATCATTATACAGTACAGTATCTCAATTTGTATTTCGATCAAAAAAATCGTTTGCCCAGCCACTACTGTTGTTATTGTTTTTATCCTGTAAAGCGTTTCCTTTTTCTGCGTTTTCCATTTCCTTTTTCTGATCACTCGCTTTCTGGATACACATCTCACCTGTCCTGTTCTTTGTTTTCCTGGTTTGCTGATTATGCCTGCTGCGGTCCACTCCTACCCTCACACCTAAAGAATACTATTTTAAATTTCTTGGCGCAGTTCATTAACCCTTGTATGTGCTGTCCGCGCCCAAAATGCAATTAAAAAAAAAGTAAAAAACCGCGCTCAAAATGCAATTTAGAGCTTAATAAGATACACTCCACAGGCAAAATTAAAGACAAAATTAAAGACGATTAAAATCTGTAATCTTTCCACTTGTACTGTGAGTCATCGGACAGTTTCTGCTTTGTGTAAGGATGGTGAGAAAGCTGTGTTCAATGTATTTAAGGGACTCAAAAGTAAAAGAAGATGCTTCATATTGCTTGACTAATTTTAAAAACCAAGTTATAAATGCAGACGCTCCCTCGGTGCCGCGCCGGGTGTAAATATCAAAGTATACAATCCCAACAAGAATTGTACCCATCTGTCATGCAAATAAAACACCTTGAATTGAATTGAGGGAGAGATGGGGGTAGTGGGACAGAGACTGTAGACAGACTCAAGGCAAATAAGATACTTATGGGTACGCAGGCATTCACGACAGCAACATACGAAACGTTTGCACGTACTGTATAGTTAAGTTATTACTTGGTTTTCAAAGTGCAACGAAATACAATATTGTTGTTGCTGCTGTTCTGGTTGTTTTTATCCCGTAAAGCGTTTTGAGAAGCCACCTTTAAAGGCGATATATACTGTAAAACCACTGATTCTTATGGAATGTGTTCCGCAGGAGATTCAAATTTTTATTTATTTATTTTTAAACGCGTATCTTAGGAAATCTCAGTATAACTTTGTTCATGAACAGTGGCATGTTACATTATCATTCGTTTTTTTAACAAGGCTCGCCAGCTAATGTGAATCGAAACCTGTCTTGCTAGCTTTTAAAGTCGTGCATGTGTAAACTGTACACTCTAGTAAGAGGGCATGCAAGTTACTCTGCCCCTTTCAGCTGCAGGGAGTCCCTCTGCTGCAACACACAGCAGACAGAACGGGAGACTATTGCCTTTCATATCTGACACCAGTGAAGTAAAAGGGGTGTCTAAAGGGGTGATTTCAGACCACATTTTAATTACTTTATTTTGTTTACTTTTAACATTTCTGTAATTTACAGTAGATGTCACAATAGAAGCCCGAAGCCTATTATACTCAGTCTAGCCTTGGATCCTCTGAGTCCCTTGACTCAGTTATTGCATATTAATTTCTTGAGATACGCAATTCCATATTATATTCCCTTTTAATCAAATTCTAAAAGTATGCTTGTTGACTCCGGTATCGCGTTAGTTAAAGACTTCGATGCTTAAAATGTTTAGGGAGAAATGGAATACTGGTGTGTATGTTTTCTTTAAAGTACCGAGACCAGCCATATACTGTATGTTTAAGTTCCAAAATTAATATCGTTTATGGACTTCACACGCGTTGCAGTATGCTCCTATTCTTTTTATGCTCAGGCACTAAGATCTCCCTTCTGCTTTGTGTAAGGATGGTATCAAGAGCAATCTTAAGTGGTGAGAAAGCTGTGTTCAATGTATTTAAGGGACTTAAAAGTAAAAGAAGATGCTTCATATTGCTTGACTAATTTTAAAAACCAAGTTATAAATGCAGACGCTCCCTCGGTGCGCTGCTCTGGTGCGCCGGCTCTTACACAGTGCCTGTCTGCCGTAAGCGTTACAATATACATACCCAACACTGCTTGTACCCATCTGTCATGCAAATAAAACACCTTGAATTGAATTGAATTGAGGGGAGAGGGGGGGAATACTAAAGCCAATACTGGCTCAATACCCTCAATGGGCTTTGACGTGCTAATGCGTTGGTTTAACAGTCCGGGTGTGGCAGGCTTCCAATGTCAACTCGACTCGATTGGAAGACAATGAACGTATTTTAGCCCTAAATGAATTAATAGCAAACATGGTTTACATAAAATACATTTTTCCAAGAAAGTTTATAATAATACGATCTATAGTTGAAATCTGACCCTACTTCAAAAATAAAGGAAAAGCATTTTCAGAGAGCAATCATGCTGTGTTTATGTAGAAAAAGCGATTAGGTTTATGAGCAATCTAATTACCTATTCGCTTAAAACGCTATTAAAAATTTACTCTGTTGCACACACACACACAATAGAAGCAGGCACCGCTGTCAAAAGGGAAGATATGTTCAAAATATCGCAAATATCGATCATGTTGCGATATTTTGAAATATAAAAGTCAATTGATTGTCCATAATATCGCTATTCTATTTTTTTGAAGAAATGTTTGTTAAAAGAAAAGCCCGGCACCCGCTGGATTCGAACACACAACCTATCAGCTAGTAGTCACGCACCTAGACCAGTCGGCTACAAGACAGCTCACATGAACAGGCAGGCGAAACAGCCCTACACAGCCCTGTCGCAGCACACGAATACCGTTATTAAATTCTTTAGATACGCGATTCCATATTATATTCCCTTTTAATCAAATTCTAAAAGTATGCTTGTTGACTCCGGTATCGCGTTAGTTAAAGACTTCGAAGCTTAAAATGTTTAGGGAGAAATGGAATACTGGTGTGTATTTTTTTCTTTAAAGTACCAAGACCAGCTATACACTGTATGTTTATGTTCCAAAATTAATATCGTGTATGGCCTTCACACGCGTTACAGTATGCTCCTATTCTTTTTATGCTCAGCTACTAAGATTTCCCTTCAGTGGTAAAATTCAATACCTACAACGGGCACAGCAAAGACGTTTACTGTAAGTCTTTCTACGACAGACCAATGGACCACGAGTGCCCCTGTCGGTCAACCAATCACGTACTGCGGTGCCACGCGTCATCTTGCGTCATACTGAGCGACGTCACCTGCGGTACGTGTCTGTAACGCGCACTTTGAATGGCTGCATCTGTATACCCTCTGATCTTTCCCTTTCACCCCTTTGCATCCTCAGCTAACATATTTTAAAATTACAATAGACTGTATAGTATTTATGTTTAAAATTAAGGTAAATATGTCAAAATATCAAAATCCAACTGCACAGTGCTATCGTAACAATGCTTGTCAAGTTCTCAAACAAACCTGCATTGTATTTTTAAAATATTTCAGCAGAGGATTCAACTGGAGTATAAATGACGATTCGACGATCATTTTTCTTGGGTGAATATGGTTTTCTGGGGAGTTACGATGTTGGGCATTGTTGGACATTTCCTGGTGATCCTGACACGTGTTAAACACTCGCATTTGTTGCAAATATTAAAAAGGCTATGGTTTCGCTGAGAAATCCAATCGACCGAAGACAATGTTTACATCGCAAACGAAATCCGTCTCTGGGTGGATTCGAACCACCAACCTTTCGATTAACAGCCGAACGCGCTAACCAATTGCGCCACAGAGACTAACTTGTAGGTCCTTCTCTCGAATCACAAATTTCTGGTTAAAAAAAATCTCTTACCGTTTATTTTGCCAGCCGGTAATATTTCTTCTGCACTGATAACCAAGAATTGGATTTCATTTTCCGCAAGCTGTGTGAATTTCATCAAAAATAAGTTTTCCAGAAAGGAAATGAACACATGCATTTAACGAAATCAAGCCCTTTGTGAGTGCCCAAAATGGTACGTTCTGTACTACAAGAAAGGAAGAAAGACACGGCTGGGATTTGAATCTAGGTTCTTTTGTTTAATAGACAAGTGTTTTAACCAACTAAGCTACGGTGACAGGATAGCCATCACCTTTTACAGCCACTTGGACACACCGCTCTGAGACATCTGCATTCAGTAAGCGCTGAGCATGCTCTCAGAGCAAATTGCCTCTTTTACATTGCAGCCCCGACACTGAGAAACGAAGAGAACTGGCTTTTATCTGGCATTTTTTCATGTCCAATGCGTTTGACATCTCCCAAGGGCGACAGAGTTCTTTTGCAACACTATTTCTTCTTCTTTTTTCTTTCTGTACGCTTTGATAAAAAACGAAAAATCGTGCAAGGGAAAAATGTATTTTTTTCATAGAGAAAACGTGCACCAGGAAATGTTGTGTTGAGAAGAAATGAGTTAACACGATCCGTGACCTAATTTATCGGAGCAATTGCTCAACCAGCAAGGTCTGGAGAGGTTGGAGTCTGGTGGATGTGAAAATTATACGGTGTTGTGGAAGAAAACAGTCTTTCTTTGAATTCTCAATCAATCGGAATTTCAGTGCGAAACATAAACCCCTTGTCATATTTAAATAAATTATATTTTAAAACTCATAAAAAATCAGAAAACACATGTTTCTCACTTTGAAATTTTAGACGGAGCGGTGCATTACTAGTAGCGGCGCTGAGCACACTATGGGGGAATTCAGGTTATGTGAAATGCCAGCGGATTAATAAATAACGCGTCTGATTTCGGATCATAAGATTGTAGGTCCGACTTCTACCTGGCTCGTGTAAATTGTATTCAAGCTCTTCAGTAGTAGATGTCTATTATGTAATGAACCGTACCTGAAAGCAAACGTTGGGTCTGTTTCCTTTGTTTTCCAGCATGAAATAGCAAATCGTTACAAAAAGTACCTGCTAATGTCCAATAGATTTTTTTTTCAAATTACATTTTCAGGCTTCAGACACTTTTTAATAAAACAAAAGTGTCCGGAAACTCCCTAACTTTCAGGTTTGCTTGAACCTGTATTAAAAGAAGTTATTTGAAACTTTCGGGATTCCATTCTCTGATGTAGCTGTCTCTAAAGACGGATGTGATGTTTCGCAGATGTGAACTGTGCCTTCTCTCTTGTGTTCAAGAGGTATTTGCTGTGTGAGATCCTAACTGCATGTCCAGTAGGGCTCTGTTTTGTTTAGATTATCTATGTGGTGTACAGATAAAACTCAACTACATGGTGTGAATTCCGTGTTCAGGACGGGCAGAACCTGAAAAACTAAAAGCAGCCCTCGATGTGATTTGAACACGCAGCCTTCTGATGGGGAGTCAGACATGCTATCTTTGCGCCACGAGGTCACTGCTATCAGCTAATTTGAATTCCCCAAAGGAGACAAATCAGCTTCACAAACAAATTCTCCTGTGAAGAGCGCCGCTCTTCCGAAGAGAGTCGCTTCATCCCAGACCACATTTTATTCTTCCTGCGCAGCTCTTGTGCAGGTGTTGTTCTTGATAACAGATCCAGGAACACTGACTGTTTTTCTATATTTTTTTAATTAAGTACCCCATGGTGCAACGGTAGCACGTCTGACTCTAAATCCCGAAGTTAATTTTCAAAGTATATCGGAGTCAACTGATACTGATCGGGTTCTGCTGCTGCTGAACCCGCAGTCTTCACCTTAAAGTTCAATTCCCCAAGCCTTCTGACCTTATATGTCCATCCCTTCTCGTCAAAACTCGTATTTTCACAGGATACCCTTCAGAAATCGCAGTATAGAATGAAAAACTCCAGTAGATCTCGGCTGCTGTTGGTGATTTTCCTTTAAAAACAAATTAATCTCCGGAAACTTTGCGGAGTGTATCACTTTCACTGAGACCGAGGAATGTTAAGATATACATGAGTCTTTGTGGCTCGGGTGTTAACCAAAAGGGTGGTGGTCTGAGCCCTCCCAGGGACGCTATGAGCCTTTTAATGTACAAACCCGTCTCACTTCATCTCCACGGCCGGTCTTGTACCACAATTAAATACAGAGCCCGCAGGGGGTAGTAGGCTCGCAAATATAGCTCACTGTGTATAAAATGAAGAAGCAGAGGTTAGTTTCTTATCTGCATGTTGCAGAGCCTTACGCAACTCGTACCATTAGCTGAGGTTTGATCCCTGCACGGGCTATTAGTTGAAAGGCCATTGTAAATGACGTGTAAGAGATTTATCTAGCTGGCTTTTATGTTTCACACTAAATTGAGATCTTGAAACCAAAATAGTTAGAAATATGGAACACAACCGTTGTTCCCCAAGAAGGAAAGCTGTTTTGTACTGACGTCACTCCTTTTTATGTAACCCAGATTGTAAAGACAACTCTGCCCTATCAAAGGAAAATGTTACACAAAAGTTGGAAAGCACACTCTGAACCCATCTGTATATTTGATTCCCGCGATCCGTTCAAAGCTGCTTAGTGCTTTGCAAGCAAATCAAATCATTTCAGGGAAGAAACTCAGTTTAGTGAACTACTTTTGTATTTTCACTCATTGAATTTGATCTTTGTATTCTCTTTGCATTCTCAGCAATAATATTTCAAAATTACAGTTCGGATTTATTGGAAAACTTCACAAGCATAATTAGGTTGGAACTGTAAAATTGTTTTTTAATATCTTGGTATATTTACCTTCATTTTAATATAGATATAACCATAAATGATGTTAAGCATATTGAACTTTTGTCATACTTTTTAAAACATTTTAGCTGAGGACACACGGCGACTATTATACCTTGTGATACATGCAAGACATCTGTAAACGAAGATGTAATTACAATAAAATTGTCAATTAACAGAAAACCACAATTTGTATAATATTATTCCTCGATATCAATGATCAATTGAAGGATTTGAAGAAACTATCAAAGAAACAGCAGCAATAGCAGATGATTTTGGTTTTGAACCCATCTTTACACCTCAATAATTCATTTGTCCTCGAAAAAAGAAAAGACAGGCATATTTTGAGTCTCATAATTATCCTCTTCTCGATCCAAAAGAAACGTTGATTGCTTCTGTAGTTTTTTGGATTTTCGTACAAAGATCTCACAAAGTATTGCCAGGATCTATATTTAGCATTTGGTAGCGATAACACTGCTGATATTGATTGAGTAAAAATCTATGATGTATTGACAGCTTTATCTGAAGCGAGAAATCCTCGAACGCCGCTTATGAAGTGCTGGGATTCATACCAAGAAATGCCTTTTGTTTTCCCACCCAAAATGCTACTATTACATTACATATTATGCAAACATTACCAGTTTTAGTAGCTTCTGGGCGCAATTTTCCAAAACACAAACTAATTACAAATTATTTAAGATGAACCATGTCCAAAAATTGTAAATCAGGATTAATATAATATCAAATGAAATTACTACAGAAGAAAATGTTTAACTGAAATATGAATAAGACTATGCAAGCCTACAAAACAGAACAATTCAATATTTATAACTTATTTTTTTATTTTTTGAGAAATGGGCTCACACACCGGAAGACACTAACTTTTCTCTTCGTTAGAGTATGTGAATAACAGTTTAACCCCAAATGTCTGTAATTGTGATTCTGTTAAAATTCAAAAAAGCATCTATCAATAGTAAGAAATTATTAAGAAAGGATGAAATTGTGTTATTTCATAAACTGTAAGACATGAAGACATTTACAGGTTATATCCTTTGCTTTGTCTTTTAAGGCAAGCGTTCAGGATCCAAGCCCATGTTCGGACGGTTGTGTTTCTCTTGTAATCATCAAATGGCATTGTTTTGTCCGTCAGTTCTTTCTTGAGTTGTACCATGGATATTTTATACCATACTATACTTTTCATGCTCTTTTGCATTTTCCTTCACATACGGAAAAAAACTCAAGGCGTTCTTGTCACTGTGCTACACAGTACAGGACACGCAGTGAGGAATTCGTGCAGCTTTCAGCTCAGTGCAGAGTCCAGAGGGAGGACTCGCTTGGTGAATGATCTCTCAGGAAATCCCGGGTGAGATTCAACATCCCAGGTGAGGTTTTTCTGCAACAGCCACGACAAGTGTGAAGACGTTCTCTGGATTTCCTGAATGTGACTTTAAATTAGTTCACATTCTTTGGTAGTTAACAGAACTAAATGCTTTGGAGGTACATTTAAAACTGCAGAGAACACTGTAGTTTAATTGTGTAAACCTGGCTCTCTATGAACACGAGCAAAGAGTTCTCACTTAAAAGAAGACTGCAATGTGAGCACAGTACCATAAAGCACTTGGAGATGCCAGGAATTAAACCCAGAACCTCATACATGCAAAGCATGCACTCTACCACTGAGCTACATCCCCGACCTAGAAGGCTGTGGAAGTGACTTAGAGATGTGCAGGTGCTCACAGAACACAATCCATCTTTTGCATCTTTTAAGTGCTCTTGATTAAACTATGCATAGAAAAACAGCAGTACTGATGATTTTCATGGACTGATGCACACTTGTTCTGTACAACTCCAGTGATAAAACCTTGTCTGTAAATATTGTAGAACGTAAAAGGGTGAAACAACGCTCCATCCACAGGAATGGTGACAGAAAGGATCATTTTCTTATTTAATACGTCCTTTTGAGATGCCTTGTCAACGCACACAGACGTTAGAGCTGAACAAATATTTTGTACACAAGACGGCAGTGCCATATTAGAATTCCTGTCTTCTTGATGGATTCAGACTCCTTCTCAGAGGTCCATGCTCGCCAAATAACTTTACAGCTGTAGCGGCAATGCTTATAAATAAGACAGAATTAAGCGTCGCTATGCTTTCCTAAATGAGGCCCCATCTCACTCTCCCTCTCTGTGGTGCAGCCACAGAGAAACTATTCATGCAGGCTGATTTAAGATGTTTTCTTTTGATAAGGTACAGCTCCCAAACGGAGATGCACTTAGCTAAGCCTGGCTATCATGATCAATGGTCATCCATTGGCGCCTATCTGTCTAGGGAGTGCCGAATGGACATCTGGACTGCATTCCTAAGTGTCAGGAGTAAGTGACTCACATCTCACCTTGATCAACCAATCAGGGATTGGCAGGGTGTGGTAACACCAAGTGGGTCTCCAATGCCTCCGTTGTATTTCTGATGGAGCGCTATGAGCAAAGATTTAATAAGCTACTCCTGCCGATGATTCAGCTTAAAGAAGTAAAAGCTTCACAAACAAAAGCAGCTCGCTACCACAGCCAATATTAAATGTAATTGGTGGCACTTTACCATGTGCACTGGCTCAAAAGTGATCTCGGCAGACGTTGTTCCCTACAGTACGTAAAGCTGAAAGCGCCAAAGAGCATTTCCATTGAGAAAAAAAAAATCTGCCTTGATGTTAAACATAGAGAGCCTGTCTTTTAGAAGTTCTCCCTCTAAACACCTTATGCAGCCTCCCGACAGACTAACAAAAAGCGCCTTTTCACCAACTCAATTTATAATACGCCCCTCAAAACTCACAACCGAATAACAATCCATCCGTATATTTGATTTCCAAGATCCATTCAAGGCAACTTGGCTCTTCGCAAGCAAATAATTTCAGGGAAGAATCTCAGTTTAGTCAACTACTGGTGCATTCAGCACACCACTTGCTTTTGCTTATCAGGGTGGCCGAGTGGTCTAAGGTGCCCGACTCAAGGATGTGTGTCTTTCCAGCTAGCTTGGGTGTTCTGGTCTCCAAATGGAGGCGTGGGTTCAAATCCCACTCCTGACAGCTTCTGTTTTTACCTCTCTTGAATTGTTCCAGTGCTAGCTGACAGTGAATGACTGAAATATAAAAGCAGCAGAAGAAAGCAAGCAACTCAGTGCAATTTGTGAGTATTCTGCACTGTTAAAATGCACAGGTTTTCATACTTTTTGGAATTCGTAGCTCAAGAAGTGACTCCTGTTTCATTTTCTATTCACCAACTCGATTTGCATTCAGCCCCTCACACCTCACAACAGAATAACAAACGGCTTCATGTGCCACAGCATTCCCCTGTAGATTCGGTTTGCACTATGAATTAGGCGACCCCGAATGAAATATTTTAGTGTTGGCTCAAATGTGAGGAATTTCATGAACCCTCAAAAAGGAACTTGCAGAAAATGCCAGCAATTCAAAGCGTGTAGGCAGCATGAACAGACCAATTCTGCAATTTCTGTTATCGCGGGCGGTGCTTTCTGAGTCGAGGCTCTGCTTTAAAAATGAGAAGTGCTGAACTCTAAACACGTTCTTGCCATTACTGCTACTCCTGCTGCTACTCCTTCGTCCTCGAAAAAAGAAAAGACAGGCATGTTTTGAGTCTCAAAATGATCTTCTGGATCCACAAGAAACATGTAAATTTGATTGATTCCGCAGTATTTTGGATGTACTGTACTTATAACTTCCATCGAAGAGAGATTTCATCAGTTGCATGAAATTGAAACTTTCGACTTTTTGTCTGGTATTGAAAATATATTAAAAAAAAACTTAAACAATTTTCTAACGAACAACTCATGAATTATTGCCAGGATCTATATTTAGCGTTCGGTACTGATAACACTGCTGATATTGATTGTAGCGTGCTCTCTGAAGGCACGAGTTCTGTAGGGTTTGGGCATTTACTGGGACAATTATTAATTGTAGCAGTAAATCACAAAACTGATTCTTTTAATGGCTTTAGAATCCAACCATGCGATATAACTCAAACAGCGCACACACACAGGTACTAATACACGAAAATACATTTATTAATACATAGAATATGCATATAAACCTAGCAGATCTTATCGAGAGGGTTAACAGAATACAAAAGGTATATATTCAATCAGTTACGAAGTGTTACATATATCAAGAGGACATACGTTCAGTATATCATTCATTTAGACCGTTTCGTAAATGAACTTGGTTATAACTTCTACATTAGATACTGAAAACAAGTACATAACTCTTAGGAATTAAATTGATATCAACTGGTTGGGATAACAATTGAATTCTCGAGCTGTAATGCATTGAAGTTGAATACTCATCCAATCTCTGGGGATTCAGATCTCCTGCGGGCACAAAGAAACAGTTGCAGGCTGTTGCTGTCCAATCCGCGCTCTCTGGCTTGGTGCCAGGCTGTGCGGCTTGCAACGGTGCGCTGCTGATGCTCACTGACCGGCTAGTTAGTGTTGGCTTTAACTAGCAAAGTTGTGCTCAGGAGAAAAGATGACTGTGGGTCCCAGCAAGTCAGGAAGAGGACCGGTTCGTTCCTGATGAAGTGCTAGTTCTGAATAGTGATTCAGCTGTCCACAGTTCCGAACTGTTCACGAGGCTTGCTGCTGATGCTAACCTCGGGTGGATCCTCTGGTTACTCTCTGGCAACCTCCGCTCTCAACTCTTAGAACAAAGCAAAGTTCTGGCACTCGAACACACTGGCCGTTCCGTGGTTGTCCGGGCTGAGTCTCCTCCTAAAAGTCTTTTAGGTTGGCTGATCTCAGTCATCTCCTTCTGAGTGACTGTCGCCTTTCTAAGCTGGCGCAGCATGTACATGGTGTCTTTCTCAGTATGCCATGTGGCATCTTGGGCACCAACATCCTGGAAATCTGGGGAGATCTGACGCAGCTGTTGATGCTCCTCCTCCATTTCCAGGGCATCTGCTTTTTCGATTTGTTCATGCCTGTGCTCTAGGAACCCTGCAGGGGGTGGTGCAGCGGTGGAGCATGCCTGACCCTCGGCTGAGTGATCATCTGGAGCACCTGAGTGATCTGGAATTGTTACCCCAGTCTCACTGATCAGGTCAACCCTGTACACTTCCTGATTGAGGAATCCCTCTATCGGCATGTTTACAATCGTTCGCTGGGCGTGGGTGTAGGGCACCTGCTCGCTCCCCCCTTCCCTCGCTAGGGGTTCAGGGAGCTGCCCCAGCAGTGGGATAGCTAGTTCACTGTCTTTGAACTCACTATCACCCACCAGGCCCATGTCAGTGCGGGCGGGGATTCTGACACCCCTCTTTGCCGTGTTCTGCACTAACAGGCGGGTGGCTTGACCATCCAGCTCCAGTCTGGCTGAACCACTGTTGGTCAGACTCAGACTGGTGGACTGGTTGGACAGACTGAGCTGGTGGCTATAAGAAAACCGGCTCGGCTTTCATTCCCTGTCCCTTCCGGGGGACTGGGTGTGTTGGAAACCCTGCCGTTGAGGCAGGAACAATCAGGTCAGTCTCACTCACTATCTGGTAGTTGTGAAAAATAATGTTACCTGACTGCAGGTTCCCTGGGTCACAGCAGAGGGAATCGGCATCTGGGATCAGGTGTGTCCACAGCGCAGTAGTCTCAGCGTCCAGCTGGACCTCCTCTCTAACCTGTGAATGTTGCACCAGGGGCACCTGGCGGTGGCCCCGTGACAGCTGCTCAAGCAGATCCTCACTGATAGAGGACCTCTCAGGGCTAAGGGTGAGGGCTACATCACCAACCTGCTCTCCTGCCATCTGGATCCCTTCCACCACTGCAGGGTGGTGGTCCTGACCCCTCTTGGGTGCCAGGGTGCACAGGGAAAGCTCCTTTTCATCGCCAGGTGGGGAGATCTGCTCCTCTTTAGGGATGTAAAAGGGGTGTGCTTTACCTGGTGGATCAGGCGGCTGCTTGGAGCACCGCTCCTGTGGCATGGAGGCTGTTGTGACCTCAGCCGGGACATGACTTCCCCGTATATCCAGGGAACAAGAAAATATTTTTATTTCTTGTCCAGAGGGAACAGAAGGAATCTCCACATAGGCTTCAGTGTTCGGTAGGCACTGTGTGAGCACAGTCTGCCTCTTGGCCCCCCTTCCTTCTGTACAGAAGGCTTAGGAACCTTGACCTGTTTCCACACCTTGCCTTTCTGGTGATCCACCAAAGGTTCCTCTCTGAGTCGCATGCCCTTTTCTTTTTCTACCCGTTTGAGCTTGCTGTATGACATCAAACACCTTTCAACCTCAGTGTCAATCAATGTCTCACTGTGTAAGACATCTCCCATGGCAGCCTTGAGGTAAAAGCTTCCTGCTTTTCCTCTCTGTTTTACTGCTTGCTCTGTGACTTCAGGGGTGGAGTCAGCACTCGCTTGCGAGTGGCTGACCTCATGCAGGCAGGAACTCTTCCACTCAATCAGATAGACTGAGGGAGGGAGAGGGGGCGGGTCTCCGCCTCCTCCAGTGGAGAGTATCAGCTCATTCACGCTTCCGGCAGCCTTGGGGAGCGGTTGTCTATGTCCTAATAAAACTTGTTCAAGCCTGGCCAGGCGGGCGGCTACTGAATCCTTTTGTTCAGCTTTATCTAGCCCTTTCCCTTCCCCGGTGTTCTCATGGAACTTAGGACGCTGGGTGCGGTCCTGTGTGCCTGCTTTGGAACGGGGCTTAGCCAGCTCAGGAGCCTGTGCTCCTTCGAGCAGGGGGGAATTAATCCTGCTGGCTCTGACGGCGAACACAGTCGCTTTAACAGCTTTTTGCTCAGAGCGACTTTGGACATCATACTCCCAGGCTTTCTGCACGAATCTCTTAATATCAGTCATTTTCATGGTCTGTGCATCTGTATGCATTAAGATCATCTTTCTGACTGACGGGTGGAGATTCGCAATGAATAAACCCTTGAAATGTGTGTTCTCTTCACAACCCTCATCATTTCGCCCTGCAAAATAAGTTCATCTAAGTCTCTCGTAATATTCGCGAGGGGACTCTGCTCTCTCGTGCTTAATGTTAAGGGCGGCGGCTATCGCGGCAGTCGGGTCAATAAACGCACTGTATTCTGATAAGTGCTTGACACAGCTCTTCAAAGTCATCACAGACTTTCTTCATCTGCTTATCCATCCACTCATGTACAGCTCTGCTGCTAGTTTTCCTGACCAGAAATACTTTTTCCTGTTCTGTAGCGTTTGGCAGGTACTGCAGGGTATACCTGAGGTCTTGAATATAACTCTCGATATTATTCTCTGACACTGCAGGGTCAAATCTCTCCATGTCCTTCGCTAGCTCTCTCAGAGAATGGAGGTTTATTCTCCTAGCTTCTCCGCTGACGGAGATATGACGGAGATCGTGGTCAGACCTGTCGCTGCTAGAGAGAGTGCTTAATAGCGACTTGAATTCAGACCTTTTAGCAACCATCGTTAAACTTAAAGAGTATTACTTTTAAGTACGAAATCACAGTTCTACCACAGAAAACCACAAGATCAAGTATGCAATCAACCCAGTAGATCGCAAAAGATCACAAAACAATCAAGCACTGCTTAAAGAGCAAGGGGAACTTTTTTCCTTTCGGCTTTCAGCACACTGTATTGTCGAGTATGAAACCCGTGGTGTTTTATATTGAATTATTCCGCTTGGTTGACTCATTTCAGTCTTACCATAGCCCGTCCAGGGATGCCAATAAATGTAGTGTGCTCTCTGAAGGCACCAGTTCTGTAGGGTTTGGGCATGTACGGGGACATTTATTAATTGTAACCGTAAATCACAAAATGATTCTTTTGATGGCCTTAGAATCCAACCATGCGATATAACTCAAACAACGCACACACACACGGGTACTAATACACGAGGATACATTTATTAATACATAAAATATGCATATAAACCTAACAGATCTTATTGAGAGGGTTATCAGAATACAAAAGGTATATATACAATCAGTTACAAAGAGTTACATATATCGAGAGGACATACGTTCAGTATATCATTCATTTAGATCGTTTCATAAAGTGAACTTGGTTTCAACTTCTACATTAGATACTGAAAACAAGTACATAACTCTTAGGAATTAAATTGATATCAACTGGTTGGGATAACAATTGAATTCTCAAGCTGTAATGCATTGAAGTTGAATACTCATCCAATCTCTGGGGATTCAGATCTCCTGCGGGCTCTCTGGCTCCGTGCCAGGCTGTGCTGTGCTGCAGATGATCACTGACCGGCTAGTTAGTGTTGGCTTTAACTAGCAAAGTTTGTGCACAGGAGAAAAGATGACTGTGGGTCCCAGCAAGTCAGGAAGAGGACCAGTTCATTCCTGATGAAGCGCTAGTTCTGAATAGTGATTCAGCTGTCCACAGTTCCGACCTGTTCACAAGGCTTGCTGCTGGTGCTTACCTCAGGTGGATCCTCTGGTTACTCTCTGGCAACCTCCGCTCTAGATTCTTAGAACAAAGGAAAGTTCTGGCACTCGGACACACTGGCCGTTCCGTGGTTGTCTGGGCTGAGTCTTAGGATGGTCAGGAGGCGCGCTGCGAGAATGTCCTGCCCTTGGGAGCCTATTGCTCCTGGGCCGTCCTGCCCTGGAATTCTCCTTTGAATTCCCTTTAGAAAAGTCCAGGAAATAGTCTCTCAGGCCCTCTGTGTTGCCTGTTTTTACCTGGAGGAACTTCAGGTCGTTCATTGGCTGAAAGTTTAATGGGCATCAGAGTCCCACGTGGGTTACTCGGCCCTACCAGTCCCTGATTGGTTGATCAAGGTGAGATGTGAGTCACTTACTCCTGACACTTAGGAATGCAGTCCAGATGTCCATCTGGCACTCCCTAGACAGATAGGCGCCAATGGATGACCATTGATCATGATAGCCAGGCTTAGCTAAGTGCATCCCCATTTGGGAGCTGTCCCTTATCAAAAGAAAACATCTTTAAATCAGCCTGCATGAATAGCTTCTCTGTGGCTGCACCACAGAGATGAACAGAGAGATGGGGCCTCATTAGAAAAAGCACAGCAACACTTAATTCTGTCTTATTAACAACCATTGCCGCTACAAGTGAAAAGCTGAAGTGAAATAGAGCGGGGACGAAGGCAGTGAAGAGAGAGAACGTGGGAAGAAGAGAAAAACGCAAGGGAAAAAAAGCAGCGTCGTAAAAGAGGTGACGGAGCTGTCCCTTTCTATAAAAAGGGTGCCAGCGAACCTTGTTCTCGCTTACGGCCACACCCCCTTGAGCACGCCTGATCTCGTCTGATCTCGGAAGCTAAACAGGGATGGGCCTGGTTAGTACTTGGATGGGAGACCGCCTGGGAATACCAGGTGCTGTAAGCTTTTAAGCGCAGGAGGCGCCCTATCCCTGCTCGCTCGCTCATTCCCCTGATCACACGTGCAGTGCGGCTTGTCCGTCTGTTTATTTGTCAGCTTTGGCGAGACACGGGTGCTTGTGTATTAGCGTGAGCGTTTTTTATTCTGATCATGAACAGTTTTACAAGTCCGCAAAGGATCGAGGAAAGGTTTATCGCCAGCTGAAAAGAGACACAGCGCTTCGGCTGTGGAGACTTGTTCGGCTGGCGTTCGGGGAGTCGCGTTTTTCAGAATTGTATTGAGATCGTTTTCCACAGAGCTCAGATGTCAAAGCACAGCAGCAGCTCTCCACAGCGATCCTCTATAGCGCCCTTTCTCCCGCAGCTCCGTCCTCATTGGAAGGAAGCAAGAGTGAAAGGCTGAAGTGAAATAGAGCGGGGACGAAGGCAGTGAAGAGAGAGAACGTGGGAAGAAGAGAAAAACGCAAGGGAAAAAAAGCAGCGTCGTAAAAGAGGTGACGGAGCTGTCCTCTCTATAAGAAGGGTGCCAGCGAGCCTTGCTCTCGCTTACGGCCACACCCTCTTGAGCACGCCTGATCTCGTCTGATCTCGGAAGCTAAACAGGGATGGGCCTGGTTAGTACTTGGATGGGAGACCGCCTGGGAATACCAGGTGCTGTAAGCTTTTAAGCGCAGGAGGCGCCCTATCCCCGCTCGCTCGCTCATTCCCCTGTTCACACGTGCAGTGCGGCTTGTCCGTCTGTTTATTTGTCAGCTTTGGCGAGACACGGGTGTTTGTGTATTAGCGTGAGCGTTTTTTATTCTGATCATGAACAGTTTTAGAAGTCCGCAAAGGATCGAGGAAAGGTTTATCGCCAGCTGAAAAGAGACACAGAGCTTCGGCTGTGGAGACTTGTTCGGCTGGCGTTCGGGGAGTCGCGTTTTTCAGAATTGTATTGAGATCGTTTTCCACAGAGCTCAGATGTCAAAGCACAGCAGCAGCTCTCCACAGCGATCCTCTATAGCGCCCTTTCTCCCGCAGCTCCGTCCTCATTGGAAGGAAGCAAGAGTGAAAGGCTGAAGTGAAATAGAGCGGGGACGAAGGCAGTGAAGAGAGAGAACGTGGGAAGAAGAGAAAAACGCAAGGGAAAAAAGCAGCGTCGTAAAAGAGGTGACGGAGCTGTCCTCTCTATAAGAAGGGTGCCAGCGAGCCTTGCTCTCGCTTACGGCCACACCCCCTTGAGCATTCCTGATCTCGTCTGATCTCGGAAGCTAAACAGGGATGGGCCTGGTTAGTACTTGGATGGGAGACCGCCTGGGAATACCAGGTGCTGTAAGCTTTTAAGCGCAGGAGGCGCCCTATCCCCGCTCGCTCGCTCATTCCCCTGTTCACACGTGCAGTGCGGCTTGTCCGTCTGTTTATTTGTCAGCTTTGGCGAGACACGGGTGCTTGTGTATTAGCGTGAGCGTTTTTTATTCTGATCATGAACAGTTTTACAAGTCCGCAAAGGATCGAGGAAAGGTTTATCGCCAGCTGAAAAGAGACACAGCGCTTCGGCTGTGGAGACTTGTTCGGCTGGCGTTCGGGGAGTCGCGTTTTTCAAAATTGTATTGAGATCGTTTTCCACAGAGCTCAGATGTCAAAGCACAGCAGCAGCTCTCCACAGCGATCCTCTATAGCGCCCTTTCTCCCGCAGCTCCGTCCTCATTGGAAGGAAGCAAGAGTGAAAGGCTGAAGTGAAATAGAGCGGGGACGAAGGCAGTGAAGAGAGAGAACGTGGGAAGAAGAGAAAAACGCAAGGGAAAAAAAAAAGCGTCGTAAAAGAGGTGACGGAGCTGTCCTCTCTATAAGAAGGGTGCCAGCGAGCCTTGCTCTCGCTTACTGCCACACCCCCTTGAGCACGCCTGATCTCGTCTGATCTCGGAAGCTAAACAGGGATGGGCCTGGTTAGTACTTGGATGGGAGACCGCCTGGGAATACCAGGTGCTGTAAGCTTTTAAGCGCAGGAGGCGCCCTATCCCCGCTCGCTCGCTCATTCCCCTGTTCACACGTGCAGTGCGGCTTGTCCGTCTGTTTATTTGTCAGCTTTGGCGAGACACGGGTGCTTGTGTATTAGCGTGAGCGTTTTTTATTCTGATCATGAACAGTTTTACAAGTCCGCAAAGGATCGAGGAAAGGTTTATCGCCAGCTGAAAAGAGACACAGCGCTTCGGTTGTGGAGACTTGTTCGGCTGGCGTTCGGGGAGTCGCGTTTTTCAGAATTGTTTTGAGATCGTTTTCCACAGAGCTCAGATGTCAAAGCACAGCAGCAGCTCTCCACAGCGATCCTCTATAGCGCCCTTTCTCCCGCAGCTCCGTCCTCATTGGAAGGAAGCAAGAGTGAAAGGCTGAAGTGAAATAGAGCGGGGACGAAGGCAGTGAAGAGAGAGAACGTGGGAAGAAGAGAAAAACGCAAGGGAAAAAAAGCAGCGTCGTAAAAGAGGTGACGGAGCTGTCCTCTCTATAAGAAGGGTGCCAGCGAGCCCTGCTCTCGCTTACGGCCACACCCCCTTGAGCACGCCTGATCTCGTCTGATCTCGGAAGCTAAACAGGGATGGGCCTGGTTAGTACTTGGATGGGAGACCGCCTGGGAATACCAGGTGCTGTAAGCTTTTAAGCGCAGGAGGCGCCCTATCCCCGCTCGCTCGCTCATTCCCCTGTTCACACGTGCAGTGCGGCTTGTCCGTCTGTTTATTTGTCAGCTTTGGCGAGACACGGGTGCTTGTGTATTAGCGTGAGCGTTTTTTATTCTCATCATGAACCTTATATACTGTATCTCTACATCCCATAACCTTTAACGGCAGGTGCCTGGGTGTGGACATGTTGTGATGTAATATTTAATTTAAAAGTAAACATTTTAGTAAAGTCTGTTATATTGTTAAAATCTATAAGCGTTATAAATATCAATTTTTGCTCGTGCTTATAATTTATCGCTGCTAAATGTGTCTTATTCAGTTATTTTAACACTTTTATGACCTATCCACTAAAATATAAAAACCTGCCCTACAACGCTCTTCTCAAAAGATAAAATAAGTTTTACATTTTTTGATTCAATGTAATTTCTTTTCTAGAGAAACACATCATTTGAGGCTTGGGTTGCATGTTAATATTTTTAAGGTTTAAAGACTTTACGTTCACGGTACGTGGAAAATCATTTCAAACTTTTGAAAAGTTGTTGAGAATTTGTCATTGAAATAAGCTTACATATTTTAATTCAACGTGATTACTTTTCACTCTCGATAAAACACGTGTGATTTTGGGGCGGGGGGATATGGTGGGGCGTTCTAAAACATCACAACCATTTGAAAAATGTCTTGAGCTATGTAGGCATGGTTACAAATTTGGAGTTTATGCTTAAATTAGCCGACTTGCCGGTTTTGAAATGTGAAACCTGAGCTGTCAGGCCCCGATATTGACTGCTGCGAAGATGGCTTCTTTGAGTAGTGAATCATCGGATTCCTCTGCTATGCAAACTGAAGAAGTAGGTTGCTAAAATATTTTTTCTGATAGTGGAATTGTCGTTTCAATCTGCGTTTAGCGTATTTCGTTTTCAACACTTTGTCTTCTTTTTAGCAAAAGCTGACCCAGCACTCAGTGGTGTGTGACAGTGGCTGTCATGTGAACTCTGACGGTGATTCAGGTGTTGGGGGTCCGTCAACGACTGATGAAGAGTTGCTACAAATGGTAAATATTAAACCACAGCAAGTTCGAAGCAAACGAAAAACTCTAACACAAAAGAGGCATTACAATTGTAAATATTTTAGGTAAAAAGCATGCCTATTTATTTTGTTAAGCCTTCCTTTTCTTTTTTCCTTTAATAGAATAACGAAGAGGTCGACGCATCAATCTTCAAACTACCATCAAGCTTGAATGTTTCGTGTCTGTTCATGTGTGTTCGCCAAAATGTGATTAATGATGATGTTCAACCTAGTTTAGCTAACGATGGCTCTAATGAGCCCGATGCTATGGATCAGATTGTAAAGTCGGTGGTATGTTGCACCTTCAACCATTGTTTAAAGGGGGTTGTGGTTGATGAATGCGCGGCCCGTTTGATTAATCATCCAGGTCAACGGGGTCACACATGCCTAGTTGTCGGGTGCGCGGATGGGTACTGTGGTGTCTCCGGGGGAAAGTTTATGTAAATTAAAGTAGTACTCACACCACACTTTTCTTTCCTGAGTTTCGTGGCGTTTCTTCCTCCAACTATCTTCCAAATACAGTCCGTAATCCGTTCCCTTAATCCTGATCCGATCCGAGTTCCAAAAGTCCGTAATAAAGCCAATCCGCGATGTATCCTTATCCAGTGTCCGTAATCCAAAAACCATAAACCTTTTCTCCTTTCAGTAGTCCGTTATTCTTTAGCCCGATCTTTAACATACACCTCTTTCCTCTCTTTTCCTCCAAACCGCATTCACCTTATCGGCTTCCGCCCTGTTCACTGCCTCCAGGGCACTTATATTTCGGTTCCTGATGCGGCTCAGCTGTGTCTCATTGTTTCTCAGGGTAGACCCTTTCCATGTACCGGTCAGCTGATTCTTTTTGGCAGCCATTTTGCTAAGGTCCATATCTAGTATTTTAAGTAGGTCATTCCGAAAATACCTGTTATGAATGACCCTTCCCCTGGTCATGTTACAGTACAAAGATGTGTTGTTTGCCGCATTAGAAATTTATAAGTGTCTCAGTTTAGCCCGAATTTTATCGGCTGTTCTGTACATCGCCAGTGGCCTGGGTGCCTATACTTTTACAGATGATACTGAGCGGAGTATAAAGCACTTGCTGAGAAAAATAATTGACGACCGCTCGCCATATGAGTATGTACGCTCCTTACTTGTAAAGGTAGATGGAAAAATACTACACGTGACTTTTGGTGCGTTGCAAAACTTATTTTATACTTATTTATACTTATTTTTACAGAAAAGAAAAAAGATCTATGTAAAACCAGGGCTGTGAAATACTCGCAATGTGAATAGAGCTTTCACTCTGTTTTACAGACACAGGTGTGCCATCGTGAGAAGAATGAAAAATTTCGAATGTATATGTAAGAATTCTTACAAAAAGTGCTTTACACTCTTCTTTCTGCAAAGCTTGAAATAAAAATCAATTAACTGAATGCTAATGTCCTTGAATTTGTTAAAGAGATAGATGTGCATGTAAAGAACATGAGTGAAATTACTGCGATTCTGATGTTTTCAGATCAGAAACTGAAGCCTGGCGGATTCAGCGGTGTGTATTCCAAAACTACAACGTATTTTACATAGAACCTGTGGTAACACCGTCCCTCTGATCACTCAGGCTAATTTATTTGCTCTGTTAGGGTCGCCCAGTTCGGTGTTCACGGCTATAGAAATGGCGAGAGAAAGGGCGTTATGAATGCTTTTTCAGATGCTGCTGAGTTTCTGAACAATGTTGGGGCGATAGCTACAACTAATTTTCTGCACCAACATTTAATTGGCGATTGCAAGCAGTAGTCTGTAATGTGTGTGAAAAGTTTAAAAGTGTATACTGGGATGTTTCTGTAATTTAAAACCTACTGATGAAATAAAGTGGTTCACATTTCACATGCTATTTGTCCTGCGAGTTCTTTCTGTGACACTTTACTCAGTCAGTCAGTCAGTCAGTGTGCGTGTGTGCGTGCGTGCGTGCGCTCACATCCCAGAAACTCGCGGCACTCACCAGACTTCCCACACCGCCGATTCCCTAGGGTTATAATAGATTGCATTCAAACCTGCAGCAGACATGATCACCTTCCATCCCTCGTTGCTAATACGCTCTTTCACACACTTATTTATAAATCGAAGGGGATGCGGTGGTGGGCATTTGGACCCTGAGGCCTGGGGCTGCTAGGGGTGGAAGGCGGGACAACAACACTCATTATGACACACCATTGGCTCTCGAGGGGGCGGGACATCCGCCCATAACATTGCACCATTGGCCGATAAGGGGGCAGGACATCTGCCCATGGCGGCCTCCCATTGGCTGAAAAAGGGGGCGTGGTACCTGTCAAAATGTTTGATGAAAGGTGTCGCTTTATTCTACTCCCGGGCCAAAAACAGCCCTCGGATCATCAAGTCAATCAGGAACTCCCAGTCTCACAACTGCATTCCCTCGGTGCTTCCCTACCACCCTAACCCAATTTCTATCCCCAGGACCATCATTAACAATGACTACATTTTACAGGACGATCCCTCCATTGGTACTCTTTTTTCCGACCGCCCAATCATCTCTTATCGCTGACCACCACATAAGCTTCTTGTTCACAGCTCCCTCACACTCAGCACCTTCCCCTGCAATAGCACTCGCTGCATCACTGGCAAATACATATCTAACGACATTCAGGGCATCACAGGACAATTCCAGATAACCCTGACAACATCCTGTATCTCATTTACTGTATCTCTTGCAAAAAATGCCCAGCTATCTACATTTGGGAAACCGAAAGGAGACTAGGAGAATGCTTCAGAGAACATATTAGGGCTGGGAAGGTTAAAGATTTCTCCAAGCCCATAGTTTTTCTTTTCACCTCAAATAGCCAGGATCTCTCAATGACTGACTTATTTTAATGTAATCTTCTCTATTCTCTTGCAGGTTTTGACTTCACACCTTTCTTCACCTCTCTCCATTTTGCACTTCCTGTGTGGCCTCTCTGCTGCTCCTGCCTCCTCCCCTCTCCCAGCTTTTGTTCTTCTGTGCTATTTAATCTTTGTAATCTGCCCTGTCTTTCTCACACCTGAAGAAGGCTTCACAGCCGAAACATTGAGTTTTCTCTCTTCTCTTTTCAGTATGGAATAAACCTATTACTTGTTCCTTTGCAGACTACACATGCTGACATAGTTTAGTTCAGGTGGGTAGCTGCTTCAATATACATTTGTAAATGTCAATTTAAAACTGTAAAAATAGTAAGATTGTAACTCCACTTTAAAACGTGGCAAGAAATAGACACATGGGAGGCTACACCCTGGAAAGGTCATCAGTCCATCCCAGGGCAAAGATATAAAAAATAAACATATAGGCAGCACATATCAAGCCTTACAAGAAATCATTAACACCCTCAACACACACCACAGGTCCATTAAACTCAAATACACCAAGCATGGTAGCCTGATAGACTTCCTAGACACCACCACATACAAGGTTTCTTCCTTCAACAACACAGACAAACTGGACATCAAGGTATTTTTCAAAGACACATTCACACGGCTTACTGCACAAGGATAGCTTCCACCCAAAACATACTTTAAAAGGACTGGTAAAATCACAACTCCTACACTTCCACAAAATCTGTACACAACAACAAGACTTTGAGGAAGCCAAATACACACTCTTCCCAGCTTTATGCCAGAGAAGATACACACAAAGTTTCCTCAAAAATGTGGCACAAACATTTCTAAATAGAAAAACTCCAGATGACAGAAAAATACCCCTCAACACATCATATTCTCAACTCAGCATAAAAACCAACCAAAAACCATGATATTAGAAAACACAAACATACTAAGGGAGCACAAAATCATATCTGCACACAGAAAAAAACAAAAACCTTCAGCATTAATTAGTCCAAAGCAAGCTAAAACCTGTACAAAACAGATCATATACACCAAGAGCCAAACATTTCATAACAGAAAACAATGATCCAAAACAAAGAAACTAAAGAAATCTTCCAGTTGCAAAGGGCACTCTCAGAAAACATCAATAACGCCATCTACAGCATCCAGTGCAAAAAGTGCGGGGTGACCTATGTGGGGGGAACGGGTAACTCCATCCGAACCCAGCTGACACAACACAGGTACATCAGGAACCACGGGACTGGAAAGCAACCCCAACTGGACAGAGATAGAAACAAAGAAAAAGGAAAGGGAGTGGATCAAAAGACTTCTTTACACAAGACCTGAACATCAGAAAAACCGGGAGGGTTTTAGTCGTTGGAAGGAGAGTGCTCACCTTGTGCCAGATGGTCCCCTCTCGGATAAAATCTGGGAGAAGGAGCTTTGTTCCCCTCTCCTAACTAGCCAGATCCTACAGGGACTGGAACTCTTCACCATACTAACACGCAACAAACAGACGAATAACTGAAACCAATCAGCTATGGAAACTCGCACAGCTTGCACAGTCCTACTAGGGAGGAAAACAAAAGACCCTGATTGCCTATTGAGATGTTAATGGTCCATGCATAATCCCCACCAGGGAAAGCAGAAACTCATTCACCAACTGAAACTGCACCTACTCATACAGAAACGTACAGAAGGAACACAGACCATAGGATACAAACTAGCCCCCTACAACTACAACACACTGTCCCTTACAAAACAGGATAAAAACAGGCCAGCATGGACACAGTGTCCCAGAACAATGCCTGAAGAAGACCCAGGCAGAAACATAGCGACACACAGAAAGGCAAGATTGTCTTCCTATGGAGCCACAGATTCTACAGAGGTAAAGCTGCCTAACAGTGGAAACCTAACGGTGTCAACGAAGCTTTAGGCATTTAAATGGTAAGTATGGATCAATCCAGAGTTGACAACGCACGCAACCGTACGGTCACCCTCCACACTGCCTACACAACAAACATGTCAAACAGACAGGATACCTTCCAACAAGGAACCAGGATCATCTACAAAATGATCCAAACAGTCCACCATTTACAAAACACAGCAGTTTTATTGGACGGGAGAACCGAGCACCTGCCAGCCTACGACGGAAGACCGAGGAACTCATAAAACCTGCCAAGCCACCCAAACTCACATATTTGAAGCTGGTAAGCAATGCCAAAAATTGGCTTCACACCACACTGCAGATCCTCGAAGAGCAAAATCTGTCATACAACTAGAGGATCTTGAGCTTCCCCACTGGGAGGAAGCTTTCACACTTGCTTCCAACTGATCAAAGAAACATTATGGGAGGAAATTGCAGAACACCACCTTTGGACCCTACAGTACACAAGCTATGAATACTGGGTTAGGGAAGGACACTCGGGCAGATCAAATTATCACAGCAGTTTTTAAATTCTACAACGACTTCTACTGGAAAGACTGCGAACAACACCAAGTAAGAGTTAAGTTGTTTTATAAAGTCATTATTTTAGAGCAAGGTATAATTCTGATAAAAATACAATAAACAATATGGTGAAGCTATTGGAGAGAAAATTAAGGCTCGGTTAAGAAACTGAAACAGTCTTGACTTGTTCCTTTACACAAAAGTTATTTATTTTCAAAAGAGACCCATGAGGATTCATCTGGTGTGCAAGACCTGCCTGAAGACATTTGACCAGTTTCCTCTTCACCTAAAGAGGGTGTGTATGAAATGAGCCTCAGCAGAGGAGATCAGCAAGGTCCTTCTCCAGGCCAGGAAGGACTTGTTGAATCACCTGAGGAATGGGCAGGTCGGGGATTACAAGAGCATAGGGCTCATGTGTGGTGAGAATGTGAGACTGGCGGAGTCCATGGACTGTTTTATGTGGAATCCTGAAGACACATCAGCAAGGTAAGATATTTATAATTTATAAGGCTTCTTCTGTTTCATTTCTAACCTTTACCTTTATGTAAGGGTATGTTAAAATGATATACCAGTGGTCCAGATGCCCTGAGCAAGAGGCTGCTGTCCAGGAGGAAGAGATGCCAGAGACTGAAGTGGAAGAGGAAGGGGAAGATGTGAGTTCTGGAGAACTTTCTATTTTTTCCAAATGTATCTTTTGTTTTATACTTGTATTCTAGTTTGTCTTAGAAGTAAAAATGTTAAATGTGTATTTTGTATTCCTACTGTCCCCCAGTTCTTAAAAGCCATCAGCAGGCTCTCAGGAAGACGGTGACCCAGGCTGGACTGGACAGAACGCACTCCCTGGATGCTCCTCACCTGGCTGGGTTTAAACAGGACCTTACCAAGGATCTTGAAGTGGCAGATTGCTCTCAGGAGGTATTTATTTTTAAAGGCATTTAAAATTGAGCAGTGATATTTCCATAGCACATGTTTTTACTCCTTAGCTTAAAATTCACCCATGTGAAATCTCAGCCATAAACATAGTGACTCTACATTTGTCAGGTAGAAAATATTTCCAGATTCCTGTTTTTATGGATCCATCTGCATCTTCCTTAAACTTTGTAAAGGGCCTATCCAAAACAACAATTATTGTAACCAAATGAAGACCACTGGACTGTCTCACCAAATCATTGCTAATTATATTAAGAACATAAACCATTTTCCGGGCTACATCCTAAATGATATCAGTGTGAAAGTAGAGGATCCCAGCCTGGCTAACCTCATCATCAACTTCCAAAGTATCCTAAAGGATATTCAGAAGAAGAACAGTAAGAATGTTGCCAAGAGATTACTAAAAATAGGTCATTTTCATTTTAAAACTTCTTTCAGTTGTACTTTTAATTTGAATACAAAAAAAGTTGATGAGTATTAATTTCTCCCACAGATATAGACAGTTGCAGAGTCCAGAACCAAGTACGAAGGATTGCTGGAAGGTGTTGATGGTTGCAAAGAGAGATGTGTTGCACAGACTGGGCAAGACATCACCTTGCCTGAGCAGCTTCTTGTACTGTATTACCTGCAGGCCTTTCTCCAGCTGAAGCACCTGTAGCATCCCGGGGTGGTAAAGAACATGACAGTAAGAATACTTTCATACAACAAAAGTAAGAAATTACAGTTCAAATTATTACAGTTTGGTGTATTCATTTTTATTTTCTCGCTATTACAGGTTGAGGAATGGGTGCAAAGAAAGTGTTGTTTCAACAAGTGGGCACAAAAATGGTCATAATTCCTGTTAAAGAGCACAAAACCTCAAACAACAGCTGGCTTCCTTTGCATTGAGTGAAGAAGAGGAACATGCAAGTTGATGGCTACATTGATATACCCATCCACTCAATTCAGGGTTGTGGTAGAACTGGAACCATCCTGGCAAGCAGTGGATGCAAAGTACTGTATCACCCATAATGTGACACCAGTCCATCACAGGACTCACTCACACCATGGCCAATTTTCATAGAAGCCAATTAAAATCCATGTTAATACCGAACAAAAGACCTCCACCTGCATAGCTCCAATCATGTACAGTATTTAAGAAAATCTGGAATGTACCTTAATTGCATTTTATTTGTGTTTTATCAGCCGTTTCATCTTTACTTCACTAAACTGCGCTGTAATGCCCAGGTCAGCAGCTGTGAAAGGAGAGGGAGAAGATGGACTGGTCAGCCAATGTATCAACAGTGTCTGAAGTGCTTGAGAAGTGGAAGCCCAACACAGGACTGCCACCAAATGGCATGCAAATTAAAAAGTTGATAAAGTATCAAATCTGGGAAGGCCTGAGCATCACTGACGATCCTGTGAAGGAGAAGAAGTTTGTGACTTCCAGGTGTTTCCAGAAGGGAGAGGTGGTGTGTGATTACAACGGCAAGGTCATCACAAAGACAACTGCTGAAGCTCACAGATGACAGAGGGAGACATGAGATGTCTTTTCTTTTCAGATGAACCTGCACAAAAACTGTGCATTGATGCTCGTGAAAAACACTGAGCCTGCCTCCCGGATAAGGAGGCAAATCGGAAGATGGATAAATCCATCAAAGAGAAAAGACAATGTAAGGGCTGTAAGAAAGTCATTTATAATCAACGAACAGCCTGTCATAATTCTGTCTGTGACAAAAAGGGACATTGTTGAGGGGAGAAGAGCTCCTCTGTGATTACAGCATTTCCAGGAAATAATTTCAAGGTGAAGGACAAGCTCTGGAGTGGTTGGTTCACTGACCATTTCCAAAAAAGAAACTAAGTAAGTATATTAAAGTGCATATTTTGAAGATATTCATTTTCTTGTACCTTGGAATTAATGTAAAAATTATATTCGTGTTAATGTCTTGAAAATAGCATTTCTCATTCTCATCAGCAAGGATATAAGGAAGGGATATGGGACTGCTAAAAAGATACATGATTTTCAGAAGAGTATAGAAGGCAGATAACTATCCCACTCAATTGTTACTGCAAAGAAATGCCACAGTGTAAACAAAAAGGTGAACCATTCTTGAAATTTATTGACAGAATCTGAATAGCACGGCATTCCCAGACCAGGCACTGGAGTTTCCTGCAGCGTTAGATGGGTAGTCTCTTGGTAAGAGAGAGATCGACAGAGTACTGGACTTCATGAACGACACCTTTCCAATTCATCGAGAACAGAGCCCACAAGATCTAGAGTCTAGAGAACAATTTCTTACAATATTAGTGGTAGTTTCTGAATAGGTTAAGGACAACATAGTTGTAGAGCTATCTTGCAACTTCTTAAAAGTTGTAAAAGTGATTACCATATTGCCAGTGGTTTATATTTAAAACCTAAAGATTTTAAATTGAATCTTTCTTAAACAAAGGACATTTTTCACAGGAACAGCAGCCTAAATCAGTTGATGACTGTAAATATGACAAGCTTGTGATAAATTGTAAAGTGCAAAACAAAGTTGTATTGTTTTGGTTTTGTCTTCAACATCATATTAATAGGCATGTTATTTTTAGAGCAGCTGCCTGCCATTCACCACCAGCCAAGATGCCACAAGGTACATGAAATGACCCAGAAGTACTTAATGATACAGAGAAGAGCATATGGGGGGAAAAAAAAGAAGACAAGAAATATCCATTAACACGTGCATCTAGAAGCCAGAAGACGGGTGATGATCAGCATTTCAAAAGCAGACACTGGAGGTTGAATTCAAGTTTTAACAGTGATTGTCTATGTTTGGCTTCAACACAAATCATATTAATATGCTCACATTATTAATTTGTACAAAGTCCCCAATATTCATTACAGGCGATGTTCCCAGGAGTACACACGACCCAGCCAGAACGTGGCTAGCTGACGTGCAGTGGACCTCAGGGAAAGAACTCTTGCCCACACGGATGTCTCTGCTCTGAAAACCACTGGATAAAGGTATATGGCGGTCTGTTCTCAGCTGTTGATTTTGTGAAAAATATTGAATATGAAAGATTGAAGTGTCACTATTCAATGAAGTTCAGACAAAAGTATTATGTTGAGAAGCTAGATCTGTTCTACTAATAGCTTTAGTACCTTAATATTGTACTGTTTGCTCTGGTTTTCAGACATCAGTCCAAGATCATTGGTGGGTTAATTGATTTCTGGTAAGATTGGCCCCACGTGTGAGTGTGTGTTTACATTTCTATCTGGCATCCTCAAAAGATGGTTTTGTTTCCTTTTCTTAATTGCTCTTGATTACTAGAGTTTATTTGGCATGATACATTTGTGATAAATGCTTTTTCTTTGTGAATAGTCTTATTTTAATCTACATAATGTCAATGAGTTAGTACCTTAAAGAACAAGCAGTAAAAGAAATGACATTTCAGGTTTATTAGCTAAAGTTACTGAGATTCCTTTACAGCGCAGAGACCCATCTTTAATATGCTGTGTGTGCTCATAATGGACTTGAAATTTGTTTTTGTCACAATGTAAAGGTATAATAAATAGATAATATACTATATTTATCAAGACTTGACTATTTTAATTCCATACTTCCATTGACTGCTTTGGAATGCATTCCTTACAATTTTCCTAAATAATCATTGTCTCACAGTGTAGACCTGGGTGACATAACAGGGGTCAGGGCTGTGTTTTACTGAAGGTTTGTGTAGACTGGCCATTGTCTATGTGAGACTGTGGGATCACTAGGGGTTCCCCCCCCAACACCTGTAACATTGTCAAGTGGTATAATTACCTACAAAAGCTAAAGTTTCCTCCATTAAGGGGTCACTATTTGTCAGTCACTATCAGTCCGGGACACTCTATGCTAGATTGGACTGTTGTCTTTGGAAGATGGGGTCACAGGTGATGAAATAGACCACAGTGGCAGTCCTGCCTAGCTGTTATATCACTGACAGACTCACCCACACATTGAGAAGAGAGCACTGGTTTCTGTGCAGAAAGCAGAACAACTCACTTTAACTGGTCAATTAGGTCTAATGAGTTTTATTGCCCTTGACATCTAACTTACTCCAGCCCCCCTTGTGGAAACAACCCCTAATTACTGTTCATGAGCTCCTGGCCACACTTGTTCCCAGTGGAACCAACCTGGAGCAGCAGAACAGAGGTTTTTTTTTTTCTTTAAGTTGTCTGTTGTTGTAAAACAAGTCATCCCTTACGAATAAAAACTCTCCCTCTAGTCTGGTTGCTATCTCCTTTATTTGCCCCATATTCCCAGGGCAAAGCAGCTGAGTAATCAAAAGCTGAACTGCAAGGAGCTGAATTTCACACTGGGTTACAACAGACCCTGGTGGGAGAATGGGCAGGAGAGGGCCGGTTGTGCTCCTGAACTAGTCCCCTCCTCTCCTACTCTCGTATTTGCATCACAGTCTATAAACTCCAGCCCTATTGCTTTTCTTCCAGTTCATTTTTTTTTAATACAGCTCGTGAATTATGTATACTCTTGTGAAGTATCAAGAAAGCACTCTTATCTTTATTCCCGACGGTCTAGCACAGTAACCACAACTCCAATAACTTTAACTAGAGGAAGAAACCCAGCTTCTGCTCAAAAGGAAAAAAAACATTGAAATCATAAATCTCCAACACTGGCTGGAGACTCTGTGTGTCCGTGCTCAGCGGTTATATAGGACAGAACTCAGCGCGCAGCAGGTGCGGCTCATTGCTCTACGCTCCCCGTGCGGAATGCGCGTCTCCTCCTTCCAGACTCGTAACACCGCTGCATACATCCCTCTTAAATCCCAGAAACACAGAAACTCCGGGGTGTTTCTGTGAGTCAGTACTGGGTTTCTCTGTTCAAGGTTACAAGCAGAAACAAATAAAGCGCTGAAAGCAGGAAGTTATTTCTGCTCGTAGGCATAAACGTGTAAAAATAAATTTTCTGATTACTAAACTCCTAATAAAATCCATCTAAGTCTCCCTTTCGTTCCCAATGCACATAACTGAATATAAACCAGTCAAGTTCAGGTACTTTTCTGATGTACAGTATCTGAATAGTTCTGGCGCGGCTGTTGTAACAAAGATACTTACGAACTTTTTTTTCATAAGAGCTCTTGCCGTTTTTAAAATGAATATTTTTTTGAATTCGCTAAATCACACGAAACACCAGCATCAATTATCGTAAGCATCTGACCAATTACATTCCTGAATGTTAAACCCATTTAGCATTTATTTTTAACTTGTTTTTTTTTAAATTACACACCTGTTAACTTAGTCCGGATCGCGGTCACCGAGGACCACTCCTGTCTCCCCAGATGACACTTATTATTTTTAAGATAAACGCGAGATAAACAACATTTGTTTGAAACCGCTCCACAAATTTTCTCACATGCACGTATTCTCAAATATCACCACAACAAAATCATAAAGTTTGTTTCCACAGACATGACACTATTATGCAATAAACCAATAAATTAATGAACTAGCAGAATCCCAATAAAAACACCCGATCACCTGGCCAGCCCAGCATGTCAGTATCATACATTTTTACCAACAAAACCGCAAAAGCAAAAACCAGCATATATATATCCCATGTTTTTACCTTATTCTGGAGCATGATATATATCCAAAATAACCCAGACTAGTTTATCTCAAGAGCTAGAGACTAGTAAACGTTACTGATTACGTAGTAAATGTTTGAAGAACGAGCGCCAGAAATAAGGCGATTTGATTGGTAAAAACCGCTGTCATTCTTTGTATTTTCAGCCACCCTTAGGGGGTGAGACTTCCTCTAGACGCTTCAGGCTGCATTTTTAGCTGTCAATCATTGACTCAGAAGGGATAATCAATCAGTTTTTTATCAGTTTCTTATCAGTGCTCCTTTTTTTCACACCAGAAGGCAACTCTGAGGTTTTTTTCATTGCATAACAGCAGGTAAAGGCTCTCTAGCAGTGTCTTAAGGTTTTTATAGCAATTGCAATGGTTTTTATTCTTATTATTTTCAATATTTTTATGATTTTTTATTATACTGTAGGTGTGAAATTTCATTCCAGGTCCAGTCTTCACAAAACATGATGTAGAATTTTTTCTAATTGATCAATTTGTCCCAAATTTTTATCCAAGCTAGTAGCCACCTAGAACAAGGTTTTCAAATCATTCCCAGGCCCTTGACATGCATATAGTTGAAAACTCTGACCTCTGAAGACCGAAAAAAAATGTTCGCCAGCTGTTTTTTTTGTTTTTTTTTCATATGTTTGTCTGCTGAGTGGACACATTAAGAAATATAAGAAATTTGACTACTCACACTCAAAGCCAAGGGGGTTAGCTTCAATTTAAGACCTGAACCAGGCTCCTGCTATGTTCTGCTGCAGAGATATAACAAATGTTTAAGGGGGAGGAAATTCCAGGCGGACATTGGCTAAATATGTCACTGGTAGTAAAAGGTTAAGTATTCTTGCCATTTTTAGCATATTGTAAGTGGATTTTTTGCAAACATTTTATTTTTTAAATCACATGAAACACAATCAACCCATTGTAACTTCACATTGATAATTCCTGAGCTTTATAACTGTGTATTATTTCTTTGTACCTTGTTTTAATATTTTTTTTATTATTTTTGAATTTTACAGAGCTTTTTAATATATTGTGAGCATTTTAGTGTCATTTTAAAATAGGACTATCAATGCTCCTGACTTTTAAACCTGTATTTATTCTGACATTATTCTCTCCACCCGCAGATGAGGGAGGTATTTGATTTTTAATTTGTTGATTTGGGGGGAAAATATACATTCATTTCCTTGTATGTATCACCAGTGGGAAACTTGGCATTTTTGGATGAATTGCAATCTTTACTGCAAGGCCTTCAGACTGATATAGAAATGACTGGAGATTTAAATGACACATTTGATAAATCAGACAGGAACAGCATAACATCTAAAATGGCAGAACCCTCTAAAGTACTGAAAAATTTCCGGCACATTCATAATAAATAAAATTTATTTAACTTAAAGCATAAAATTTGCTTTAAAAAGAAAACCACAATTTGTACGATATCATATTTCAATATCGACGTTCAGATGAAGAATTTGAGGATTTGAATATCAATGGAGAGTACATTGATTTTGGGACAATGTTTGCATCTGAATAATCCTTCCTCCTGGAAAGAAGGGAAAAAAAAAGTTTTGAGTCTCAGTCTTCAGGATCCCCCCCAAAAAACGTGCAAATATGTTTCCGATGTATTTTGGATAAAGATATAACTCTCATAGAAGATACATTTTATCAGTTGAATGCAGTCGATACTTTCGACTTTTTATATGATGATAGGACCTACATTTAGGGCTCAGTACTGATAACACTGCTGCTATTGATGGAGTAGAAATAATCAATAGCTGGCAAGTACTGGCAGTTTTTTTTCTGAGGCAAGAAGTCCTAGAACACCTCCTATAAAAATGTTAAGATTCAGAGCAAGAAATATTTTTCCACCTCACCTAATGCTATTGCATTAACGAGGCTGAAGTTGGCTTCTTATTCGCCAGCTGCTGCTTTGCGTTTTTCGTTCCGTCTTAAATGCTGCTGCTGTGATGTTATGTCGTCTTTCGCCTGTAGATGGCTCTCTACAGTCTTTTTTAAAAATACTTATCCGGATGTATTACTGTACATTTCCTCAGTAAAGGGGAATATGTAAGTAGAGACTGTCCAAATTGCATTTTTGTATGAAACACATTTCAGAAACACAACTCACAATAAAACAAACTGGCATGTTATACCAGGAGTAAATAAGACAAAGGCAAAACGTAAATTCACTGGCACTTTCTGCATATTTTCCACAACCTTGCCTTCTGATCATAAAAAGTCTCAAACTCTTGCATTTTACAAAGAAATTTTAATATAGCAGTTTTAAATGGGACATTTAGAACATGGCATATGAGACTATATGGTTAACTGAGGATGAGCAGAGGGTGATCGAACCTACCTCCTGGTTATAAAAATGTCTAAAAATTCTGACACAGATGTGTGAGAGACAATGGAAAAGACTATCAAAATCCTGAACTTCAGGACATTGTACTGTACCGTTTTTTAAATACGACCCTCTGAACATGGCATGAGAGAATACATTGTCAAATGGTCAATGCAATGTTTGCTAAATTGCTAGGGCCCTCCCTTCTGATTTTAAAATCGTCTCATATTTCTGACATCAAGGTGTGAGACACAATATAACAGACTGTCAAAATCCTGAACTTCAGGACATTTTATGATACCATTTTAAAAATATGACCCTCTGAGCATGGCATGTGAGAAAATGGCATGTGAGAATGCATTGGGAAAAGGTGAATGCAATTTCTGCTGAATTGCTATGGCCCACCCTCCTGATTACAAACTCATCTCACAATTCTGACACTGAGGTGTGAGATACAATGTGACAGACACCATTAAATCGTGAAGTACACGAGATTATACTGTTACGTTTTTTTTTTAATATTGACCCTCTGGCATGTGAGGACTTGTAGTCAACAAAATAGCACACATTCTGCCAATTTGCTTTGTCCCTCCTTCCTCATTACCAAAACATCTTAGTATACCGACACTAAGGTAAATGTCTCTAAATCCAGAAGTTAAGTTGTCAAAGTATATCGGAGTCAACCGATATTGATCAGGTTCTGCTGATGCCGAGCCAGCAGCCTTCACCATAAGGTCCAATTCCCCAAGCCTACTGACCTTATATGTCCATCCCTTCTCGTCAAAATTCGTATTTTCACAGGGTACCCTTCAGAAATTGCAGTATAGAATGAAAAAACTCCAACAGATCTCGGCCGCTGTTGGCGATTTTCCTTTAAAAACAAATGATTCTCCAGAAATTTTACGGAGTGTATCACTTACACCGAGACCGAGAAGTGTTAAGCTGTACATGAGTCTTTGTGGCTCGGTTGTTAATCAAAAGGGTGGTGGTTTGAGACCATCCAGGGATGCTATGAGCCTTTTAATGAACACACCCTCTTCACTTCATTTCTCCACGGCCGGTCTTGTACCGCAATCAAATACAGAGCCCGTAGGGGGCAGTAAACCCGCATATATAGCTCACTGTGTATATAATGAAGAAGCGGAGGTCAGTTTCTCATCTGCATGTTGCAGAGCCTTACGCAACTTGTACCAACAGCTGGGGTTTGATCCCTGCACGGGCTATTAGTTGAAAGACCATTGTAAATGACGTGTAACAGCTTTATCCAGCTGGCTTTTATGTTTCATACTAAATTGCTATCTTGAAACCAAAATAATTAGAAATATGGAACACAACCGTTGTTCCCCAAGAAGGAAAGCTGTTTTACACTGACGTCACTCCTTTTTATTTAATCCAGATTTTAAAGACAACTCCGCCCTCAAAGGAAATCAAAGGTAAATGTTGTATTAGCACGAGCTGCACAGGCTCTGAATCAGACCATTTCAATTAGTCTGATCAGTGCAGGACAAGTTAATGTAGAATTATTGCTTTGTCTGTCTCTTGTTTGTATATAAATGAATGTCTCTGAAAACTTAATGTTAGTTTTTAATTTAGTTTTAGTTTTACGATGTAGGTCATGCGTTGACATATGCACAAACACACGAAATGTCTCATTCCTGATTCAGCTCATGCTCCATAGGAGAGAAAAGATTCCTCCTGTTTCTCGTACAACCATATCAGAACAGAAGCCCGTGTCACCCAGCTCTGATTCAAGATTGAGTCGCATCTTCAACATTTTGTTTTTGTTTCTGATCATTATTTTCTTTAGTTATGATCAATATTGAACTTTTTCTAAATAAAACAAAAATAATCAAACATGCAGGCAGATTTTTTTAAAAGTATTAGGAGTTGACAGGGCGCTCCTTCGGAATAGTCGTCAGAAAATGTGAGAAAAGGAAAGTTACCTAAACTCTCACACACAGCATTAAAGATTCGAATCTGATCATAAAAAAACTAGCTGTCTCCCCGTCGGTAATCAAACCCCAGTTTCCCGCGTGACAGGCAGGGACACAAACAACTTTACTTACTAGGAGCGCTTGCTAGCTATTAGGAGGCATTTACTCTTAAGTATGTTACTGTTTTGGGTTTCGACTTTAATTTTCCCGATACCAATTTTTTACAAAAGTAAAGGCACACGGCACATGTGTGCCACATCACGTCCGAGTTTAGTGACAACTACCTCAGAGATTGTAAGCTGGGTAGTTTCAGATCAGATCACTTTTTTATCAAAGGTTCAAGCAAACCCGAATACTTTTGCAAGAGACATTTCAGAATCCCAGTCAAATCCACTACGATTGCTGGATCCTTCGAATTCGACTGAACTATAGCACAGATCTGCAGTCCACCATTAGAATACTGTGGGTGTGTTGTATAAGCCACACGGCTAAAATAGTTCTAAAACAGGAGATGCATCCTCGTTTAGGAATGTGGTATAAAGTGAAATGGTCTGGGAAGAGTCCTACGTTTGAACAGTTCAAAATAGACGTAAAGGGGTGTTTACGGACTCTTTCGAAATGTAAGAACAAGCTGTGCGGACCTTATCTTTATTTACCTTGTGTAATCGTTTTTCATAAAGTGTAATTGTATTATAGCATGTGCCCCTGATGATTTTCTTGATACGTTATATGTGCTCTTGTTTGTATTGTATGTAGTTTTGTTGTTCAAATAAAACGTAAAAGACACAACTTTCCGGATGCGGCTGCTGTAAAAATAAAATGACATCAAGGGTGCTGTACGCAGAGGTCTGAAACCTGCTCCACAGAAGATCTTTATCCAGAGGTGTCAAAGAAGTCGAGATCTCGCCAGAGAGGGGAAGCATCTCAGAAAAAGCAGGTGCAGTCGGTTCCACGGTCATAACGCCACTAAGTCGGGCGATAAGAGCAAAACCCACCCGAGCTCCTCCGAGCAAGTAATGAGACAAAGAGACAGCGCACAGTGGGTAGCGTGGCCGAGCGGTCTAAGGCGCTGGATTAAAGCTCCAGTTTCTCCGGGGGCGTGGGTTTGAATCCCCCCGCTGCCAGGTGCTTCTGTCGGGACCCCCTTTCAGCTGACTTCAGACGAAAGGGAGGGAACTGCTTTTTGGCAGTCTCTCGAGAAACTAAGCAAAGTGTTTAAAGATACTTTCTCAGCTTGACATCAAGGCACAAAACAAAAACCTTCTTGCGTCCTCTAAACCCAAAAGCGCTTTCCACTTCTTGCGTTATGCAGGGAACGACATCTGCCCAGATCACTTTTGTGTCAATGCAAATCGTAGTGTGCCCTCCGTTTTAATGTTGGCTGTGCTGGCGTGCCGCTTCTGTCTGTGAAACTTGAATGTTCTGCTTCTTCACACCGAATCGTTGGCGGGGGTTGAGCTTGTTAAATCTTTGCGCATAGCGCTCCTTTGGAAGTACTTTGTCCAAGTTCAAAAGCGATCATGGGATTTACTTCATGCGTTCAAGAAGCAAGCCTCGCACGACAGATTTAAATGGGGAATGGAGCCTGCTTCTTGCTGTTTTTCCTGTGGTTGCAGTTACAAAGTTGATCGAGCTTTCACATTCTGTTAACAGTATTCACTGGCTGAGCTTTATCAGTTGGTTCGTAAAGGAATCTCTACTTCGGTTCCAGAAAAGTCATCTGTAGTGTGTTTTTTTCCGTGCCCATGGCAGTCTTTTAAAGCTGGTAGTAATGGCGGCGAAGTTAATTTTTTATCCTCTTTAAAAGAATAAGGACGGGCTGGGGCGAGCTGCATTTACCACTCTTTCAGCTAACCGCCGAACTCGCGAACTGATTACACTGCAGAGCCACAGGCGCCTCGCTTTTCTCCATTCTCTGGTTAGGGTGAAAAAAAAAACACTGCTGGTATTAGCTGGCCTGCTGGGAGTACCTCTTCATCACTGATAAGTAAGATTTGTGTTTCATCTTTCGCAAGCTGTATAGATTTCTTTCAAAACAAGTTGTTCCAGAAAGGAAACGAACACTTGCATTCACCTGAATTAAAAGGCATGGGATTTGCCCGTAAGGATAAATTCTGTACAGTAAAACAGGAAGAAAGGCACCGCTGGGAATCGGACCCAGGATCTCCTGTTTACTAGACAGGCGCTTTAGCCAACTAAGCCACGGCGCCGGCGACGTGCTGTCCTTTGACAGCCACTTGGACACGTCTCAACTGCTCTGAGACATCTGCGTTCGGTGTGCACCGAGCCTGCTCGCCTTGCAAGTTGCCTCATTTACATGCGATAGCTCCACCACTAAGAGAAAGGATGAGAAATGGCTTTTATCTGGCACTTTTCATGTCAGAGGATCTCAATCTGCTTTCCGTGTACAAGAGGATGTCCAACTCATGTAGCTAAAGACGTAGACGACAGTGCTCCGCTGAAATCTTGATCTCACAACCCTCGGCATGACTCCGCTGTGTTCTGCTTTAGACAAAGGGGGGAAAAGACTTCTTTCATCACACGTTTTGCACTGTTTACGGTGTTTGCAGTGCTCTTTCCTAAATGTAAACCAGGAATCGGCACCATATGAGGTGAGACTAGATAATATTGGAACAAGTAGCCTCGCCATTCCATGCGTGACGTGAGCAAAGTGTAATTCCTGTGTTTATAGTGTGCTTGTTAGAGACTTAGCTGGCACCCAGAGACTTTAAATCCGGGAGTCAGCAGCCCAAGACAAGAGAGCTTCCTTTGTCTATGTTTTTTGCGTGAAGGGGGGAAACCATGAGTGTGCTGCAAACGATCTTAGTATCGAAGTGCCGTCACACATAACCGATCCGAACAATCTGCTTTACAGAGGAGCACTGCCGGAGCTTATCGTTGGCAAACTGAAGATCAGGCCGACCTCTTCTGTGACTCTTGAACACTGAATCTCAAGGTTGTGAATTCAAGCTCCACGCTGGCGGGAAATTCCATAGGTAATGATCACATTTTCTTGCATGCTAATCAAAAGAAATATTAAGAAACGTTTCCCGATACCAGTTTTTTACAAAAGTAAAGGCACACGGCACATGTGTGCCACATCACGTCCGAGTTTAGTGACAACTACCTCAGAGATTGTAAGCTGGCACAAAACAAAGTTTCAGATCAGATCACTTTTTTTATCAAAGGTCCAAGCAAACCCGAATACTTTTGCAAGAGACATTTCAGAATCTCTGTCAAATCCAGTACGATTGCTGGATCCTTCGTATTCGACTGAACTATAGCAAAGATCTGCCGTCCACCATTAGAATACTGTGGGTGTGTTGTATAAGCCATACCGCCCAAAATAGTTCTAAAACAGGAGATGCATCCTCGTTTAGGAATGTGGTATAAAGTGAAATGGTCTGGGAAGAGTCCTACGTTTGAACAGTTCAAAATAGACGTAAAGGGGTATTTACGGACTCTTTCGAAATGTAAGAACAAGCTGTGCGGACCTTATCTTTATTTACCTTGTGTAATCGTTTTTCATAAAGTGTAATTGTATTATAGCATGTGCCCCTGATGATTTTCTTGATACGTTATATGTGCTCTTGTTTGTATTGTATGTAGTTTTGTTGTTCAAATAAAACGTAAAAGACTCAACTTTCCGGATGCGGCTGCTGTAAAAATAAAATGACATCAAGGGTGCTGTATGCAGAGGTCTGAAACCTGCTCCACAGAAGATCTTTATCCAGAGGTGTTAAAGAAGTCGAGATCTCGCCATGAGAGGGGAAGCATCTCAGAAAAAGCAGGTGCAGTCGGTTCCACGGTCATAACGCCACTAAGTCGGGCGATAAGAGCAAAACCCACCCGAGCTCCTCCGAGCAAGTAATGAGACAAAGAGAGAGGGCACAGTGGGTAGCGTGGCCGAGCGGTCTAAGGCGCTGGATTAAAGCTCCAGTCTCTTCGTGGGCGTGGGTTTGAATCCCCCGGCTGCCAGGTGCTTCTGTCGGGATCCCCTTTCAGCTGACTTCAGACGAAAGGGAGGGAACTGCTTTTTGGCAGTCTCTCGAGAAACTAAGCAAAGTGTTTAAAGATACTTTCTCAGCTTGACATCAAGGCACAAAACAAAAACCTTCTTGCGTCCTCTCAACCCAAAAGCGCTTTGCCACTTTTTGCGTTATGCAGGGAACGACGTCTGCCCAGATCACTTTTGTGTCAATGCAAATCGTAGTGTGCCCTCCGTTTTAATGTTGGCTGTGCTGGCGTGCTGCTTCTGTCTGTGAAACTTGAATGTTCTGCTTCTTCGCACCGAATCGTTGGCGGGGGTTGAGCTTGTTAAATCTTTGCGCATAGCGCTCCTTTGGAAGTACTTTGTCCAAGTTCAAAAGCGATCGTAGGATTTACTTCCTGCGTTCAAAAAGCATGCCTCGCACGACAGATTTAAATGGGGAATGGAGCCTGCTTCTTGCTGTTTTTCCTGTGGTTGCAGTTACAAAGTTGATCGTGCTTTCACATTCTGTTAACAGTATTCACTGGCTGAGCTTTATCAGTTGGTTCGTAAAGGAATCTCTGCTTCGGTTCCAGAAAAGTCATCTGTAGTGTGTTTTTTTCCGTGCCCATGGCAGTCTTTGAAAGCTGGTAGTAATGGCGGGAAGTTAATTTTTTATCCTCTTTAAAAGAATAAGGACGGGCTGGGGCGAGCTCCATTTACCACTCTTTCAGCTAAGCTTCCTTCGTCTATGTTTTTTGCATGAAGGGGGGAAACCATGCGTGTGCTGCAAACGATCTTAGTATCGAAGTGCCGTCCCACATAACCGATCCGAACAATCTGCTTTACAGAGGAGCACTGCCGGAGCTTATTGTTGGCAGACTGAAGACCAGGCCGACCTCTTCTGTGACTCTTGAACACTGAATCTCAAGGTTGTGAATTCAAGCTCCACGCTGGCGGGAAATTCCATAGGTAATGATCACATTTTCTTCCATGCTAATCAAAAGAAATATTAAGAAACTTTTCCCGATACCAGTTTTTTACAAAAGTAAAGGCACACGGCACATGTGTGCCACATCACGTCCGAGTTTAGTGACAACTACCTCAGAGATTGTAAGCTGGGTAGTTTCAGATCAGATCACTTTTTTTATCAAAGGTTGAAACAAACCCGTGTAGCGGCAATGCTTGTTAGGAAGACAGAATTAAGTATTGCGGTGCTTTCCCAAATGAGGCCTCATCTCTCTGTTCATCTCTGTGGTGCAGCCACAGAGAAACTATTCATGCAGGCTGATTTAAAGATGTTTTCTTTTGATAAGGGACAGCTCCCAAAGGGGGATGCACTTAGCTAAGCCTGGCTATCATGATCAATGGTCATCCATTGGCGCCTATCTGTCTAGGGAGTGCCAGATGGACATCTGGACTGCATTCCTAAGTGTCAGGAGTAAGTGACTCATATCTCACCTTGATCAACCAATCAGGGACTGGTAGGGCCGAGTAACCCACGTGGGACTCTGATGCCCATGGAACTTTCAGCCAATGAACGAGCTGAAGTTCCTCCAGGTAACAACAGGCAACACAGAGAGCCTGAGAGAATTCTGTGAACTTTTTTGGACAATTCAAAGGAGAATTCCAGGGCAGGACGGCCCAGGAGCAGAAGGCTCCCAAGGGAAAGACATTCTCGCCGCGCGCCTCCTGACCATCCTGAGACTCAGCCCGGACAACCACGGAACGGCCAGTGTGTCCGAGTGCCAGAACTTTCCTTTGCTCTAAGAGTCTAGAGCGGAGGTTGCCAGAGAGTAACCAGAGGATCCACCCGAGGTTAGCATCAGCAGCAAGCCTCGTGAACAGGTCGGAACTGTGGACAGCTGAATCACTATTCAGAACTAGCGCTTCATCAGGAACGAACCGGTCCTCTTCCTGACTTGCTGGGACCCACAGTAATCTTTTCTCCTGTGCACAAACTTTGCTAGTTAAAGCCAACACTAACTAGCCGGTCAATGAGCGTCAGCAGCGCACCATCGCAAGCCGCACAGCACAGCCTGGCACGGAGCCAGAGAGCCCTCAGGAGATCTGAATCCCCAGAGATTGGATGAGTATTCAACTTCAATGCATTACAGCTCGAGAATTCAATTGTTATCCCAACCAATTGATATCAATTTAATTCCTAAGAGTTATGTACTTGTTTTGAGTATCCAATGTAGAAGTTATGACCAAGTTCATTTACGAAACGGTCTAAATGAATGATATACTGAATGTATGTCCTCTTGATATATGTAACTCTTCGTAACTCATTGAATATATACCTTTTGGATTCTGATAACCCTCTCGATAAGATCTGTTAGGGTTTACATGCATATTCTATGTATTAATAAATGTATCCTCGTGTATTAGTACCTGTGTGTGTGCGTTGTTTGAGTTATATCGCATGGTTGGATTCTAAAACCATTAAAAGAATCATTTTGTGATTTACTGCTACAATTAATAATTGTCCCAGTAAATGCCCAAACCCTACAGAACTGGTGCCTTCAGAGAGCACACTACACCCGAATACCTTTGCAAGAGACATTTCAGAATCCCAGTCAAATCCAGTACGATTGCTGGATCCTTCGAATTCGACTGAACTATAGCACAGATCTGCAGTCCACCATTAGAATACTGTGGGTGTGTTGTATAAACCATACCGCCCAAAATAGTTCTAAAACAGGAGATGCATCCTCGTTTAGGAATGTGGTATAAAGTGAAATGGTCTGGGAAGAGTCCTACGTTTGAACAATTCAAAATAGACGTAAAGGGGTATTTACGGACTCTTTTGAAATGTAAGAACAAGCTGTGCGTACCTTATCTTTATTTACCTTGTGTAATCGTTTTTCATAAAGTGTAATTGTATGATAGCATGTGCCCCTGACGATTTTCTTAATATGTTATATGTGTTCCTGTTTGTATTGAATTTAATTTTGTTGTTCAAATAAAAAGTAAAAAACACAACTTTTCGGATGTGGCTGCTGTAAAAATAAAATGACATCAAAGGTGCTGTACACAGAGGTCTGAAGCCTGCTCCACAGAAGAACTTTATCCAGAGGTGTTAAAGAAGTCAAGATCTCCCCATGAGAGGGGAAGCATCTCAGAAAAAAGCAGGTGCAGTCGTTTCCACGGTCATAACGCCACTAAGTCGGGTGACAAGAGCAAAAGCCACCCGGCTTTCTCCGAGCAAGTAATGAGACAAAGAGGCCTACTATGACAGGTAGCATGGCTGAGTGGTTTAAGACACTGGGTCAAGGCGTAAGTCTGTTTGGGGGTGTGAGTTCAAATCCCACTGCTTCTAGCTGCTTTTTTTGGGACTCCTCTTCATCTGACTTCAAATGAAAGAGAAGGAATTGCTTTTTGACAATCTTAGGGCAATGGATGTTAAGTTTCTGCAGCTGAAAACACAGGCAAAACTGCTCCATGTGAGTCTTGAACTCACAAGCTCGGCATTGCTCCGCCGTGTACTGCTGTATAAGTACCGCGCTTACTGGAAGGTTGCAGAAATTACAGATTTCATTATCTGCACATTTAATAACTAGGAGAGATAACTCCTTCGGGTTCTAAAGCTCAGAAGTGCACTTTAAGAAGTCTTTGCTTTTGTGAGATGGATCTCCGAGGTGCACCTTTTTTCTTATTACTAAAGATACCTCTACATTGTGAATTATTTGAAGACCTAGAAAAAGGAACGTGGCATTAGTTGAAATAAGCACCGAATGGTTAGAATTCAACCTACATACTTGCACAGGTCACTCAGCCACGGACAAGAATGATCAGCTACCACCACTATTATTATTGTTATTATTATTCAACCAGTTGGGGAACCACACAGTCGAACAATCCCACTGTTCTTATTGCAAGAAAAATAACATTAGACCACTGTAAGAGGAAGAGTGTTGTAATTCTTTGAACAATTGATGTCTATTTTTCACTCTTATGGGCAACCCTGTGGTATTTCTTTTTCTCTTCGGTGTTGTGCACGGGCAAGTTCTGCAGCGATATTTGCCGCAGACATTTCTCCGCAGCTCCGTATTAAATCCGTTCTCAACTGCAATGGACAGAAGATTGTCACTTCTCTACTACAGCAGCATCAGTAAAAGACCCTCTGAAAACAGTAAAGCACTAAAGCACTGCAAAACTGAATTCGGAAGAAACATATTAGGGATTTTGAGTGATGTCCGCATACAAGCAGTCCAGTACAGACACTGAAGTCTTTGAATATCGACTCTATCGACACACAAAAGCCACACAAAAGCACTATTAAATGGAATTGACGGCACACTACGATTCGCACGGACTCAAAAGTCGTTCCCTGCATAATGAGCAATCCAATGAGCATTTCTGTTGAGAAGAAAACTAAAGCTTTTTTCTGCCTTGATATTAAGCTTACAAAGACAATCGTGAAAAACCTAGCTCAGTGAGCAAGGCTTTAACACAGAAAGACCTGGTAGTGGTAGGATTCAAACCCACACCTCTGAAGAGACTGGAGCCTAAAACGCACCACTCAGCCACACTACCATTGATGAGACCCTCCATCCTCACATTACTTGGTCGGAGAACACCGGGTGGCTTCAGCTCTTCTTGTTCGACGTGTGGAAACGACTGTACCATCGTTTTCTGAGATGCTTCCTGTCACTTGGTGAAATCTCGACTTCTTTGGCAGCTCTGAATATAGTTCTTCTTTGGAGCAGGCTTCAGACCTTTTATTTAATGTATAAAGGAGGGCACATTCCGAAATGTGTAATTCCTGTTTTAGAAATGCTCTGCTCTGACACATGTCAGTGTGGGGAGTGGGCAGGTAGAGAGCTTTTACAAATGCTCATGATGTTTCTCACTTGGTGTTACCTGCGGTATTATCTCTCTCTGAGCCTTTGGAAAGAAAAGAGTGGCTCCAGTGTGAGGTAACTTTTTGAACAGCCGGTCTCCTTGTCTTACAAAACAAGAAAAAAAAATCAACTGGGAAACTGCCTAGTGGACATTTTGTCGTCTTCTTCTGACCTGTATTTAATGCGATTCTCTGAAAACGTGGCACATTATATCTGTGCTACCTGAATGGAGGGTGACTGTACTCATAAGGATCATAGATTCGATGACAAGCATCTAAAAATGAGCATGAGAAAATGACATCATGCTATACGGTTGAATGGCACAAGTTCTCCTGTTCCCTCCACAGAAAATGTGTGTTTTAAAGGAGGTGTCATGTTATTTTTTTGCCAGACAATGCCATGCCATAAGAACAGCGTGGTTGTTTAAATTAATTGGTCTGAAATTGGTTTAAACTGCAGGGAAATAACAACAAAAAAAGAAGTGCTTCTTGACACAGAGATAGTTGGAGATATTTGGCAGCAGTGGGATTCCAACTCACACCCCCAAAGAGACTGGAGCTTTAATCCACCTCTTTAGAGCGCTCGGCTGCATTAGCCTCGACTGCCTCATACCTCACACTGGCTCACAGAAAACTAGGTGACTTGTAAAGGCTGGTAGGAGACGAAAGGAATAAATGCTTCTTTTTTGGACAAAGTCTTTATCTACTAAAAGAAGAAAAGAAATATTTGATTATTATTTTTTCACCAGTTGTTTTGATCAAATTATTGTAATGCAGTGCCATATTAAGGTATAATATGTACATGAACATCATGTCTGAGTCGGTGATGGCAGCTGACTATCGTTGGAGGACAGTTTATTATGAGAGAGTAAGCCGGCATAATGAGGGAGAAGAGATTGGCCTCTGTGATGCAGTGTCCAGTGACACTAACTATCTGTCCTACTGTTCTCTGCTAACATAGAGGGTGAATGTTTATTTAGGTGAATGTAAGGTTTCTTTCTTGTAAAATATTTTTGAGCGCATTTTGTTGCTGAAAATTAATCTTGTGCGTTTGAATGAATTCCGATATTGTCACCTAATTCTATACACTGTTTCATCAGAGTAGAACATCAGTCAAAAATGTTGAGAAGGTGCTCTTGTTTTCACCATTATAAGAACTGTGATGCACCAGTAATATTTACTCTTATAAAAGTATTGTAATTGTAGTGTTCTATTACAGTCTTGAGTGACACAAACATTCTCTTTTACTGCACCTCTACAACACTTCTCCAGAGGCCAGTTCAGCAAAAAAGGATCCTCAACAAACACTGCAATCGCTTGATAAAAGCCATTTCTCATCCTTTCTCTTAGTGTTGGTGCAACTATTGTATATAAAGGAGGTGACTTGACAATGAAAGGTGTGATCATCTTAACGAGAGTATTCATGAAGGTGTGTGTCGGAAAGCTCTCCACTGGCAATTGACTGGGCTTGTGAAGAAACCAATCTCGCTCAACAACCATACACATGAAGCTGAATCCGTGAGCTGATTGACACAAAACAATGTCACTTCACATTATCCGCAAAGCTGTTTTGCTTGTCTGACCACCTCTTCCCACATTACAGTGAGCACATATATTTCAGTTTCTTCTCTTGTTTTTTTACTGTCCCTTTCCCCCATGTGGAGATGTATCCACAGCCAAAAAACCCTGTTTCACCCTACGTTTGTGCAAATTTTACAATCTGTGTAGGAGCCTGCCTTACAGAGGTCAAGTGGTGCAATTGGTCAGTGTGTGGTACATATACAGTTGTGCACAGTGGAGTTATACTGAGTTTGTGTGTTCAACCCTCCCCTGTAGCCATTAAGTCTTTTGAACGTTTTCCACCCATAAAAAGTTTATTTGCCGTAGCAGTTTCACTGTGACTGCAGGTAAAATATTCTTAATGAGAATAATGTTTCGTATGCAATAAATAACCACACCAGAAAATATTGGAGATCAATGGCTTGTCGTACTTATCGCAGCAGGCACTCAGACACAGATATGTCCTGTCAGTAAAGAAAATTCATGAAGAATTCAATGTCAAGAGGAATGACATCATTGCAAAGGCAATATTTTCTGATGATTATTTCGGTTAATAATGATTAGTGTGGGAATTACTACTGTCATTACTACTAATTGTGATAAAAACAGAGCACTCACAGCTCTCTGGATGTTGGTCTGGACTCAAGAAAGTGTTTCTATTCGCAAGCGGCTCTGGACCTCAACACCTGTTGATGGGTCACTTCTGTCAGACACACCAGTGGAGCCCAAGCCCACCTACACACACATTCACACACACTGACAGATATACACCTACACACTCACACACATTTATACTCACAGACACTACACACACTCACAGATATACACTCACAAACATTCACAGACACACACATAGACACTATATACACACATAGACACCGCATACACTCTTAGGTATAGATACACTATAACTAACACTAATGCAGATACTGCTAATATTGCAACAGTAACACTATCACCAAAACATACACTATCATGGTTACTAACACTGACACAAACTACTACTAGACTAATAATACTTATAATAACAGTAATACTGTCATGAAAACTAACATGATGAGTACTCTGACTCTAACAGTATAATTATCACTAATATTAACATGAATACTAGCATTAATACTAAAACTATCAGTAACACTATCATCATTAATACTCAAATAGACACTACACACACTGACAGACATACCCACACATACACTTACAAATAAACAACTACACACTGACAGACACCACACACTCACAGACACACACCAACACACATATTCACAGGCATGCATTTACAGAAACAAAGAGACACTACGCATACTCACAGACACACATTTATAGACACCACACACTCAGAGACCCCACACATTCACACCCTAACAGACACAACAAGCTCACAGACACACATCTACACACTCACAGACACACACCCATAAACTGACAGACACCACACACTTAACAGACACATGCACAGACACCACATACACACGTATCTACAGATACACAATAGCTAACACTAAAACAAATACTCCTCATATTACAACACAAACACTATCACTAAGACATACACTATCATTATCACTAACACTGACACAAACTACAAATAATAACAGTAATGCTATCATTAAAACTAACACTACTACTACTGTTAATACTCTAACAGTAACACTATAATTATAATTAATATTAACATGAATTCGAACATTAAAACTAAAACTATCGGTAGCGCTATCATCATTAATACTCACATGAACACTAGCATTAAAACTACCAGTTGTACTCTCATTAATATTAACATGAATACACTAGTATTAGTATTAGTTGCTACCCATGACGTCACATCACTCTTTGTGACGAACGCGAGACACCTAGACGCGCACAGTGACCTGACGTCTGTTGCTGTGGTTACCATACTTATGATTTATAAACACTGGAAAAAATGCATGTAAACTGTTACTTACATACATTTATCAACTTGGAAAATAATTTTCTAGCTCTAGGATACAGTTACCTAAATAATAATATGAATAATCATTGTTTAATTTCAGATTGAACATTATTAACATTAAACGCACTATGGTAATTGATCGATACAGTCTTTATTGACTGTTTTCTAGATATTTAAAACAGGGTCAAGAACGGGAAAAGAATCAGTAGTCACCAATCGGTGAATTTAATCGATTATTCTAGAGTTCTTCAGGTGAATTAATTGTTTGTCGACAGATAAGTGATCAATAACTCTCCTCCGTGCGCTCCGCGCTCCTCCCGCGGTCTCGTTCTCTGATCCCAGCGCTCTGGCTGGTGTCTGTGACGTCACAGCGCTCTTTCTGACAGAGCAGAGCGCGTCTCCGCTGGAGGAGACTCCTGTCCGGAGCCCGGGGGGCTTTTCTTACAGATATAACATCTCCAAAAAGAACACACCGGGCTGTGAAGAGAAGCGATTTATAACAGCTGGAGAAGGAGAGCGACAAACCGAGGAATGAAAATCATTAAACAGGAAAAAAAAATAGTTTACTTCGTAGATTAATGTGTTACAAAGCATACCCGTGTGGAGCAGTAGAGAACGAGCACAAGTCCCTGTAATAAGCGCTTTTAAATGTTTTAAACGAATCATCAGAGTATAGGAGCCAGGAGGAACAGACTCCTGATCCTTGAGGTTAAAATGTGTATCCTGGCTTTATTTCCAGCCAGCTCTCAGTTTCATAGGTAGTCTGATGATTGAAATTAACTGTATAACTGTTACAAGACTTCATTTAATTGTAAATTTATAAGACTGTCTGCGAGAGATGTGTGGGAGACGCTGAATCCCAGGGCTGGTGTGGAATCACACACAGACAGGTCTTCTTCTGTGTGATCTAAGTACCACTGCTCAGAGCTACAGACTGGTCAACTAGTCACTATTGGAGACACAACCATCAGACCATTGGCTACTAATACTCAATATACTGATCAGAGTGTCACTACTGGTGTTAATTACATAAATACTAAGATAATTCCACACTCATGTGTGTTATAAAACATTTATAGAACATGTCTGGAGGCTGATATACAGTAAAGAAAGTAATACTAAAGGGCTGGAAGTCCTGGAAAGGGTTAATAGAAGCTTCTTGCTTCTGCCCTGGAACAGAGCCCACAGCTGCCAGATCAGTGACCCCTGAGCCCAGTTCACAGAGAGGAGGACCAGGAGCTCTTCTTTGTCTCTAAGCGGCTGTGAGGAAGGAGAAAAGGGGGAGATGTGACCCGAGTCCAGGCTGTTCTGTCTGATATTATTCATGTAGCAGCACTGATTGTCTGAAAATCTTCTGGTTCTGGACTGTCAGGATGGAGACCAGTATGGAGCTGAGCGTCAGTCTGAGTGTGAGTCTAAGCTGTGAATCTGACTGAGAAGAGAATAATGATTTTTTATTCTGCCTCTGAGAATTCTTCTTCTTTGCCAAGTGGTGTTACATCCCCTTCAGATACACTGCACAGACTGCCAGAGTGAGAGAAGAGGAGAGAGAGATGGACAGATAAGAGCACACACAGCGAGAGAGACATACTTCTTGATTTACTTTGAAGCAAGTGTTCATTTCTTTTCTGGAACAAGTTGTTTCTGAACTTCAAGAAATTCATACAAATTCTAACAGATAAAATACAAATCTTGTTTATCAGGACAGAAGAAATACTGCAAGAAAAAGCAGGTAATTTTTCTCCTTTTAATGAAAAGTGGAGCAAAACAACGGCAGTGCATCTCCGTCGGCTTGATTTAGTTTAATACAAGTATTAACTTCCTTTTTTGGAAATTACAGCCTGCGAAAGATGAAATAAAGTTCTTGGTTATTCTTGGTCAGTGCCGAATAAATACTGCCGGCTGGCAGGAAAATGTCAGCATTTTATTTTCTTTAACTACAAACGTGTGAATATTGAAAAGCAACGGGAGTGTGTCTCTGTACAGCTATTAAACAAAAGGCTGGTGGTTCAAGCCCACTCAGGGACGCGCTTCGGATTGTTTCAATGTGAACATAATCTCCGCTAAAAACCCTCTTGAGCTTTGCAGGAAATGAGCGTGTTTTAAACCATTTTCACGTGTGGAATTTTATCTTCAGCTGGCTGTAGGGAGAATGCCTTATACACCCGTTGTGTATCCTTAGCAAAAATATTTTAAAATTATAACACAGAGTTGTTGGGGAACTTGACAATCCTTGACAATCATTATTAAATGAGCACTGTACAAATGTACATTGATATTTTTGTTGTATGTACCTTAATTTTAAAATATATAAACATAATTGTGCTGATATGGATGTTCATTTGAAGGATTTGAGGAATCTATAAAGGATCTCAGAACAACCAAAGAAACATTTGGGCATCTGCGTATTTGTAAAGATTAAAGAGCGCCGTAAGTGTGAAGTTTGCACACACGAGAGAAGAAATCAGTTTCAATGCACTTCATTAAACTGATGGTGTGCTTATCAATCGTGCATAAAATGTGTATAGCAGAGGATGGCTCTGATCCATCGACCTCTGGGTTATAGGCTTAGCACGCTTCCGCTGTGCCACTCAGCTATGTTTAAGACAACTGCTTATGCACCTGAGAAGAAAAGTTTCAACGGTAAACGCAGACGTCACTGAGCACTTGGTCTTTTGTAGTACAAATCATCACAGGCTGCTCTACAAGCTGCTCTACAAGGGCGTGTCTTCAAGATTCCTTGTACAACTTTACTTGCCCGCTGAGTAGAGGTTAAAGCAACGGCAGCAGAAGTAGCAGTAATAGCAACAACGTGGTTAGAGTGTCACAATACACTCTATGAAAGTATTGCGGCTTCAGATCGTTTTGTTCTGTTGAAGCTGCCTACAGGCTCCGAATTGCTGACATTGGCTGTGATCTTTTTTCAGGTTTCATGAAATTCTTCACATATTTGAAATATTTAATTCGGGTTCGCCTAATACACGGTGCAAACCGTACCTGCAGCAGAGTGCTGTGGCACATGAAGCCGTTTTGTTTATCGTTTGTAAGGATTGAGGAGCGTACTACAAATCGAGCAAGCAAAAAGAAAATTAAACAGGAGTCACTTTTTGGATTGCTAATCCATTGTGCTCTGCTCGTCTAGGTTCAAATCCCATCCTTGTCAAGATTAAGGCCTGAGACGTGTGTGTTTTTTCTAAACGGTGTTTGCATTTGTTTCCTCTCTCACTCCTGTAAACTCAGGATTTTTTTTCTTTGGTGGCAATACGCTTCTGCAATACAGTAAATCATAGACTCTGCTTTCAAAATAGCTGCACCAGGCATTCGGATACAGATAAACACAGGGATTTAAAATTCAGGAATATGAATGGCCAATTGCTTACAGCTAGGGTTTTTACGTTTTCTTATTTAGCGATTTGTGTATCAATCTTTTAACAATTCATTAAAATGCTAACAATACGTAAAATCAAAACAACAGCACCGTTAAATGCTGGGGAGACAGGTAGTTTTTTTTTTCAATCAGATGCCAATCTCTAATGCTGTGTGTGAGAGCTTACGTACCTTTCCTTTTCTCACATTTTCTGACAACTATTCCAAAGGGGCACCCTGTCAGCTCCTAAAACTTTTTAAAAATCTGCCTGCATGTTTGATTATTGTCGTTTTATTTAGAAAAAGTTCAATATTGATCATAACTAAAGAAAATTAGGATCACGAATAAAAAAAGGGCTGAAGATGCGAGTCGCTCTTGAATCAGAGCTGGGTGACACGGGCTTCTGTTCTGATATGATTGTATGAGAAGCAAGAGGAATCTCTTCTCTACTATGGAGCATGAGCTGAATCAGGAGTGAGACATTTCGTATGCTCGTGCATATGTTAACGCATGACCTACATCGTAAAACTAAATTAAAAACTAACATTAAGTTGTCAAAGACATTCATTTATATACAAACAAGAGACAGACAGACCTAGTAATGATTCAACATTAACTTGTCCTACACTGATCAGACTAATTGAAATGTATGAAAGCCCGTTTCCGGCAGGGAGTTAAAAAAAACGCGCTATGGTATTGCAGAATTCCGACTAAGTAACTCAGAATTTTAACTTAGTAACTGAGAACTCCGACTTTATATCTCACATTTGCAACTTCGAAATAACCCATATCTCATTGTCTGTCATTTTGTAATTATGCCGGATTCGGGTTCTAGGGCTTGTACCCTCGCTACTCCCACTCTAGTTCGTGCCTCACTGCATTGGCTCGAACCCACGTCTTGCCAGCTGAGCTAAAGATCACTTTCTTTAGCCCCGGCGGCCAGCATCCGTGTTATGCGCAGGGGAGGGCGGTGCCGTCACCACACTGCAACCAGATTGTACAAATTGTATGTCGCAAATGAACAAGTAATAGGTTTATTCCATGCTGAAAAAAGGAAGAAAGAAAACACGTTTCAGCCGATAAAAATCAAATTAATTACATTATTTTTTTATGGAATCCCATTTCCGCCAGTGAGGCTTCCATAGTACCCGGATGGAATAGTGGATGATGGGCTTTTTTTAAAAAAAATATTGAAACACCAGAAATACAAAAGCGGAGACAGAATATGATATAAGATAGACAAATAGACACTTCACATCCAGAGGAATTCACAATTAAAAAATCTGAAACTTATACTTTTTACATATTTTCATTGTATGTCCTTTTTTACTTAAAAAAGAAGGTCTTCTTTAGCTCAGCTAGCAAGGCCTGGGCTCGAGCCAATACAGTGAGACACGAAGTAGGGTGGGAGCGGCGAGGGGCACAAGCCCTGGAACCCGAATCCGTTACAATAACAAAAGGACAAACAATGAAATATGGGCTATTTCGAAGACGCAAATGTGAGAGATAAAGTCGCAATTACGAGATATAAAGCCGGAATTCTGAGTTTTTAGGTCGCAATTCTGAGATTCTAAGTCACAATTCTGAGATACCATAGCGCGTTTTTTTTACTCCCTGGCGGAAACGGGCTTCCATTGGTTCTCAGTGCTGCGAAGCAAAAGCAATCTCTGGAAAATCAGACAAATTATTATCAGATCATGTCAAAAGCTGATCAGTATTTCTTTACTGGGAAGCAAAGAAATGCTTGTATTACACATTTTAATATGACATGCAATTACACATGAAAAATAGTAAAATTATTTTCATTGCCGTACATGTTGATAGAACAGCCCCCTCGATAAAGGAAAGTGTGGACGGACGTGTCGCGTGTTCCGTACTCTGTCTGACAGCGAGTTTAACACACTGTCCTCGGAAATTAGAAACTAATTGAACAATAAATTAATCTGAGCAAATTTTACACGTGTGGGTGATTTAATTCTGTCGAAATTGCGTGGAACTCCTCCGCTGAGGTCAGATACACACGGGAAAGTGTGCAGGTGGCTTCACGGAGTCCCGCCTCAGACTGGAAGCAGGTTCTAATTAGACGCTGAAACAATATGGGTCTCTGTGTGTAACTGATTGTGTTGATTGAGCGGTAGTGTGACCAGGTGTGTGGTAGCAGGTCCTGCCAGTATAAAAACCTAGTCACAGCGTTCACACTTTATGCTCTTTTGCTTCAACATAGTTTGGTGGTTTACTTATCTTACTCCTGTAGCAATTTAGCGGGACGTTAATTTGGCGATGCGCTCGTTTCTCTTTATGCTGTGCCTGTGCGCAGCGGCCGGGCTCCCCGCACTGATCTCCGCCGGGCCAGCTGGCTGGGACTCTCGGGCATTAGCGCTCCAGGCCGACTTCCCGGCTCTCGAAGACGCAGCCCAGTCGGAGGACTTGAACCTGGCAGATGCGCCCTCCGAAGACCTGTCTGCAAGCGAGAACGACTCGCAGCCCTTGGCTCCCGACTTCCGCCGTCTTCCCGTGTCCAGAGACGCGTACTCGCCCTACTTCGACAAGGAGAAGATGAAGCCCGAAGCCGGCAGCCGGCCCTTACCCGCCTACATCAAGAGCGTCCTGTTTCCTCCCCAGCGAGGGCGGCAGCCGGCTCGCCCGGCTATCGGGGGCACCCGAGGAGTGGCTGTGTGGTGCGACTCCAGCAGGATGTACGTGAGGGTCAGTCGGCTCCTGTTCGGCTTCAGCTGTCGGCCATCGGAGGTGACCTTGGGCAACTGCAGCGTCAGCCGAACCACACGCCGTTACTTCTACTTCATCTACGGGCTTCATGAGTGTGGCACCGAGCGATCAGTAAGCGGGGCTTCATCTACAGGCAGTGTATCGATGTGAGCTGTAGGGCTAGTGTCAGGGTTGCCTTTCCTGGGAATATCCCTTCCTCTGTAACCCTGCAGGTTGTCCAGGGCCGCCTGATGTACTCCAACACTCTCCGCTATGCCCCGCCCTCCTCCAGTGCACCTGTGCATCGCTTCATTCCCTTCTCTGTGCCCGTCAAGTGCTCCTACAACAGGTAGGCAGGGCTCTGCTGCTGCTGAGAAGCCACTGGGGAAAGTGTCCAGAAGCCCCTCATCCCCCCCCCCCCCCCTCTGTCCTGCAGGTTCCACTACTCCTACAAGGTTGGCTATGTCCCCACGTGGGCCAGGAGAAGGACCTTCTTCAAGGACCTGAAGAACAAGCACAGCTTTGTCCTGCTCACCACCAACTGTAAGCTCCTTGAGTGAGTGGCTCCTCCTGCCTGCAGGGGGTGCTGTGTGCAGGTGTAATGCTGCCTCTCTCTCCAGCCCGCTGGGTCCGGCTCTCTCCTAAGGATGAGTACTTCCTGGGTCAGCCCATGTACTTCCAGGCCACTGCCTACTTTGCCACAGTGGAGCAGAGGCTGTACATCCACTCGTGTTACGTAACGGAGAAACCAGACCAGCACTCACAGCCCCGTTTCCCCGTGATCGACAACTTGGGGTACGGCCCCTACTGGGAGTGGAGGTGGGCAGGAGCCCCGAGAGCCTGCAGGGGTTCATCTTTGTCCTTGTCCCCAGGTGCATGGTGGACAGCAAGGCAGATGGCTGCCTGTCCAGGTTTGTCCCCTCCAAGCAGAAGGATGTGCTCCGCTTCACAATTGATGCCTTCCTCTTCCAGAAGAAGCTGTCCAGGAAGGTACTGCTCTCAAAGGCTGCTCAGCCTTCTTGCTCTACTGATCCATGGTCTGCTTTCACATCCATGATCTAGATGTGAACCGGACTGTGGCAGCTGTAGTGCCTAGAGCTGCCAGCTTGACTTCACAGATGGCAGAAGGTCCTTCTCTGTCCCTCTATTGGCCTTGATCCCTTAATGCTGTGACCTTCCCTCTTGCAGCATGAAGTGACTGAGCTGTACATGCACTGTGTCATGGCTGTGGCTCCTGCTAAAGCAACACCAGGGACCAAGTCCTGCACCTACAACAGGGAGGCGAAGAGGTACTTCTGCAAGGAGCCTGCTGAGGGTGCTCTGGGACATGCCAGGTGGAGGCCTCACCTGTCCTCCTCTCTTTCAGGTGGGAGGAGCTGTATGGTGACCATGAGGTCTGTGCCTGCTGTGAGTCCAGGTGTGCTGGCAGCCGGAATGAAGGTGGGTCTGGTTCTCTATCCCTGGTGGATGCATCTCTGCCCAAGAGACAACCATGCTTGGACAACTGAGGAATGATCCCATGCTGGACAGAGGGACTGTTTAGATGAGTAGCATCACTGTGGGTTTCTGGGTATAGCAGATCCCTCACTCCTGGGTGCTGCTTGTCCACAGGTACCAGGAGCCTGGTGACCAGCAGTCGGGTGGCTGTGGCACCAGTAGAGGGTCCTCTGGATGTGGGAGCTGACTGGACTGAGGATGAGGAGGGAGACCCTCAGAGCTCCAGTGAGGATGTGGAGGGAGCAGAGGACTTTGGAGATGTTGGCCAGTGGACAGGTAGGGTCTGGCAGGAGGAGCTCCTGTAGGGGTGGGTGTCCTGCAGTTCAGCTGGATTGTTCTTCTTTTTCCTCCCCCAGGTGCCTGAATGAAGGCTCCAGCCTGGCCCTTGTGACTTTCCTGCCTCCACTTGCCTTGTAATGGCAACATCTCAATAAAGCTGTGAAAGACCCTTCTGCCTCCCCTTGTTTCTTTATGGTTTATAGGTTTGAAATGGAGTGGAGAAATTCAAGGGAAGTGAGACCCATTAATTGAAATATTTGTGAGGGTTCCCCTTTCAAGAATACTTCCCATATGTGGTATGAAGAAAAGCAGAAGCAGAGTGGTAAAGAATGGAACCAGTTCAGTAAAGCTCTTCTACAGAACAAGGTGTTGAGTCTGGATTTGAAGGAGTTTAGGGAAGGTGACTCTGGTATCCTTGGACATAGAGTTCTAGAGCTTGGGGGCATAACAGGAGAAGGCCCTGTCACCCATACAGTGAAGACAGGCTTGGGGGACAGTTAGGAGAGCAGAATTAGAAGAGCGAAGGTGGGGAGTAGGGTGATAATAGATCAAACTGCTACTGAGATGCCAAGCCATGCAGAGCCTTATAGGTGAGCATGAGGATTTTCAAGTCTACCTGAAATTTGACTGGAAGCCAGTGCAAGGACTTCAGGATAGAAGTAATGTGATCACTTGCACTAGAGCTGGTCAGGATTCTAGCTGCTGAATTGTGGACATACTGCTGTTTGTTCAAAGTAGTTATAGATACCCCAGCAAGTAGAGCATTACAGTAGTCAACTTGAGAGAACACAAATGTTCTCTCAAGAACATTTGAAAAGTTGATTAGCTTTTCAGCCCCAGTTAGTGATAACATAGGGCGTAGTCCAGTGATATTTCTGAGGTGGAAAAAAAGATGTTTGACAATATGCTGCACAGATGGGTTGAATCTTAATCCAGAATCGAATATCACCCCAAGGTTTTTCAATTTAGACTGAAGATCAAGTACAGAACCATCTACAGATAGGGTTACAGGATTGTTTTTTATGAAGTTGATGGGGGGTGCATGACTTCAGTCTTGTCGCAGTTAAGATAAAGGAAATTGAGTCATCCAAGTTTGTCAGATATGCAATTAAATAGAACAGAGACAGCCACATCAGTGTCAGGTTTGGTATGGATGTATATTTGAGTATCATCAGTATAGAAATGATAGCTGAGGCCTTGTGATCTTAAAATCTGACCAAGTGGAAACATGTAAATGCTGAAGAGCAAGGGGCCCAGTATTGAGCCCTGAGGAACACCAGACTTAACGAGACCAATTTCAGACCTGTACCCATTAAGAGAGACAAAGTGACAGCGATCAGTGAGGTAAGACTTGAACCATTTGAGAGCAGTGTCAGAAACTCCAAACAGTCTCAAGACAAGAAAGTTGTCATGGTCAACAGTGTCAAATGCAGCACTGAGATCAAAAAGGATGAGTATAGAAAGAAAACCAGAATCAGCAGCTATTAGCAGATCATTAGGGACTTTGACAAGGGCAGTTCCTGTGCTGTGAAGTTGATGGAAGCCAGATTGGAGGGGTTTGAAAAGGTTATTTGTCATGAGGTGGTTATGCAACTAAAATGTGACAGCATGTTCTACAATTTATGCAAGAAAGGGTTTCAGCTGTGAAACCTTCTTCAGGTTTGTTTTCTCTCTTCTCTTTTCAGCATGAAATAAACCTACAGTATTACTTGTTCCTTTGCAGATATGCATGCTGACGTAGCTACCCTCCTGAATATATTAAACATTTCATCTATATGATTAACACAATGTTCTCCTGAATAACTACTCGAAAGAAGCCGCAGCTCAGGTGTTAGAGAGATTTGAAATTGGTTCAGTGGATTTAGTGTCCAGACTGTGAACTGACAGTTGACACAGGTCTTTTATAGAACCGTTTTGATTTTCTCTACTTTGTCCCCGTGACGTCATTGTCCTGCTCGCTGCCAAGCCTGACACACGGTACCATCTGGTTTCTGTCTCTTGGCGCCCACCCTGCGGTCCATGTGGGTCCTCATGGCCCAGTATTATGACAGGGACACTAAACTGTAAACAGGTGCCGTCCGTCGGCTGAGAAGTAAAACTGAGGTCCTGACTCTCTCTGGCCTTTAAAAATCCCAGGTCGTCTCTTGAAAGAGTAGGGGTGTAACCCCGGCATCCTGGCCCAGTTTCCCATTGGTCCTTTCCAGTCATGGCCTCCTAATAATCCCCATCTATGAATTGGCTTCATCACTCTGCTCTCCTCCCCACTGATAGCTGATGTGTGGTAAGCGTTCCGGCGCACTAAGGCTGCCATTGCATCATCCAGGTGGGGCTACACATTGGTGGTGGTGGAGGGGAGTCCCCATTACCTGTAAAGCACTTTGAGTGGAGTGTCCAGAAAAGCACTATATAAGTGTAAGCGATAATAATAATTATTATTATGTAAATTGCAATAAAAATATAATATTTGATTCAAAATCGATTAATGTAAAAACTGATAAAGCTAATGCTTTTTTCAGGGCTATATCTACTTTTTAAAAAAAAGAGAAGTCTGTCGCGATTGTGAAATTTGGAGAAGATGCACCAGCGGGTGCCTTCACATCTCCAGCTTCAGTCTCGCCTCTAGCTGCGAGAAGGTTAAAAGCACACAAGTGATCTGTAGACGATGTTCGGGGAAGAGATAATTCTGTTTTCAGCACAGGGAGTGAGAATGAGCTCAGTCCGGGTCCAAGCAGAATCCATTCTGGTTTGGTTACTGTTAGACTGTGCGTCTGAGGCTCTTTGGATCGCAATGTGAAAAAAAACAATTCCTCACATCGAGAGGAAGGGAAGATATCATGTTTAAAAAATCAGAACCGAAGACTTGGATCCGGGGCCTCATACTTATCAAATTATTAAAATAATAGTTATTAAAATATCAGATTGTGTTTCTGCAACATTTCGTGCACAGTACGCCATTTTTATCTAAAAATAAAACTACAGCCACAACAAGGGCTTTACACGCAGTCTGGGGTATTTTCCCCTTTTATATTTTTGCCACTTTATATCGAACCTGTTATACTCCCAGAAGTGCACAGTAGCTTGTACTTAATAAAAATGTACAATTCACCACTGGTATAAACAGATGTGTGCCGTGTTTGCCTTTGTAAGCATTTGTTTAAAAAATAAGTCCACAATACAATAAAAACACAGAAAGCACAAAGTTAATAACATAACGATACAAAATCAATACCAAATCATAAAGCCAATTAAGTAGCTATCCTTTGAAAACAGAGAACACCTTTATATCTACAAAAAACTTGACATTTGCATTACAAAATGTAATTTTGAATTACAAAGCAGACAGAGTAGTCCCTTAATTCATAGATCAGATCTTTGCCAAAACAAGACAATCAGACGGGAGCTGAATTCGGAACAGGAGCCTCTGCTTCGTCGTTTATTGAGCTTTTGATCAACGGCTGAATTAAACAGATTCACTATTTTAACTCTTTGATTAAAATACACAAAAGGCACCTTCCTTCAAGCTAGAGTCGAACCAACAACCTAAGGATTCCCAAGTGTTCCCATTACAGTTCCCCACTCTACCAACTGAGCTACCGAAGGGATATCAGGAGCTTCTCTCTGGCACATACTGCCCAATGTAGTGAAATGTTCCGGATGAGTAAAATCCCAGATCGACATTGTTTCCAACTCATTTCCTTAGTATTTTTTACCTTGAATTTAAGCCACGAACCAGGATTCTACTGTATAAACTTCCGGGGATATTAAAACATGTTTGATGGGGCATCAATCATTCCAGGCGGAAATGTACTCCTTTTTTTGGGGGGGGAGGAAATGAGGAACAAAACTAAATGTCATTCTGTGTTTCTTAGAAGCATTATCACAGCTAATGCATGTAATGCCTTTAGTATGTGAAGGTGAGAGTTCAGTTATGCCAGGGAGTAAAGAGAACTGAAATTTAGAAAATTCATATTTAAATAGATTGCAAATCTTCAAAGTGTTCTGTCACTGCAAAATTATTACAGGGGTCTACTAGCTGCCAGACGTGCTTGTTTTGGGACTATTTCCAATAAGTATCCCATTGTTGTGCTAATTAGAACCACAACAATGCTCCTGAGTCCTGAGCACCTGAGCTGGGCTCTGATTTTGTTCAGCACGACTTCTTGTTGCAGTTGAGCTCAGAGCTAGAGATGATCTCCATATTCTACCGCAATAACTAGTCTGAAACTTAATAAACAGTACACAGTTTTTAACTGAAGTCAGGTTGTTAAAAAATTAAACCAGCACCCTGTCACCGAAACGTACCCCGGTCTTCCGCGCGACAAGCGGGGGTACTCAACACTGTACTAACAAGGAACGCTTGTCCGCCGTTGAGCATGAGTTCTGATTACTGTCAGCAGACATTTTTTAATTTCCAATGACTTTTTCTTCTGCTCTCAGCTTTTTAACGGTCATAAATGCTCAAGAAGTAATTCATTTGAGTTTGAAGTCTGTCTCTGTTACCTTCGGTCCTGATAAAGAAAAGCCGTGCGTGGGAGACTCCCTCTCTGAAGAAGTTTGCCGTCAGCCTGCAAGAGAAGAGAGCCAACATTCACCGAAACAACCACTAAGACAATTAACATTAAACACGTGAAATGCGAGATGTTGTGGAAATGTTTTTTACTTAGAGATTCTGTCGTTTCTACTCTAACGAGAGAGGCTCTTTGTCGGAAGTAAGATTTGAACGAACGTCTCCAGGGGAAACTGCGACCTTAACGCAACGCCTTAGACCACCAGCCATCCTGTCTGTGGTTCTTTCATTGTATTATATGTTTTATTTATTTCTACTTGTTGATAGTGGAGGGGAGTGAAATCATGTAATTTGGGAAATGTCTTTTTTCATGGGGAAAACTAGTCTGAACAAATGTTCAAAAGTTAAGAGCAGCGCTCAATAAAAACCATCAGAAGCCGAAAGCGCTACTTATGTGGATCAGTATATTCTGATGCCGGTGCTTCTGCAGAAGAAATAAGAAAAACTGAACTTCCGCGGTGTTGCCATTACGGCCACTCTGGCTGCAGCTGCTTTAAGATCTACTCAGCGGGCACAGAAAGTTGAAGGAGGTCAGACTGGTTTGCGCTGTCTAAATAACAGTGTGCGAATTTAGACTTATTTAAATAAGATTGTTTACAATGTAATACAAGCTCCAAAAACGTTAATACTGCACTGACTGCTATTTGAAACGCCTTCAAAAAATGACGCGTAATAGAGATTGATGCAGCTGGCTTTTATGCTTCACAATATATTGCAATCAGGAAAATAAACCAATTAGAAATATGCAATACAACGTCTTTCAGTTCGGCTATTCTTATTTCTTCTGCAGAACAACTGGTATGGGAATGTACTGATCCGCATAAGTAGCGCTTTAGGTTTCTGATCGTTTTTATTGAGCGCTGCTCTAAACTGCTGCTTTACATTTGCTTGTGCTGGTTTTCCACATGAAAAAAAATAGATTTCCCTAATTACATGATTTCACTTTTTTTCTCATCAACGAGTAGAAAGAAATAAAACATATAATTCAATATAAACACCACAGGCAAGTTGGCTGGGGGTCTAAGGCGTTGCGTTCAGGTCACAGTTTCCCCTCTGGTTTTTTGTTCGAATCCCACTTCTGAAAAAGAGGTTTTCTCGTTTTTCTCTGTGAAAAGCCAATCAAGTTCTTAACAAATTTCATATATTAGATTTCCGCAATACGTTTTGGCTTTAACAGGAAACTGTGCGCTTCCACAGAAAGAGTAACAAGAAGAGACGTTTTCATGTTACTTGTAGACCTAGATAAAGGAACATGGCGGTGAATGAAAAAGGCACAGACGGGGTTCGGACCCGCGATCTTCGGTTTACGAGACCGACGCCTTACCACTTGGCCACCGTGCCGTCGCGGGGAGTGGGTCAGCTTACTCTATCTTGAATCAATGCTAGTAATTTTACTGTTGTAATAGAGGAACAAGAGGCGCAGTCGGTAGAACTTGCGACCTTTAAGTTCAAAATCGTCGATTCATGGGTTGTTTGTGTCCTTTCTGATCCCTCTAATCTTTTAGTTGGACAGTGCAAACAGGACGTGATAGGGTACAGTGACTCCCAATGTCATATGAGCTTTGTGTAATTTAGCCTTCTTAACGCTATGGGGCTCGATTCAGATATCGCTGTGAAAGCAAGGGACGAGCAAAGGTTTTTTCTAAATTGAGGGTGATCTGCTCCCGAGTAATTATAAACACCTGAGCGTTTACTGTTTACTGTTGTGTTACTGTGATAAAGGAACACCGCACTTTATCAAAATACTGCTGCTTCCTAATTTTACATAATGGTATTTAGACCGGGGAGAGTGACTGCATTCCAAGAGGCTAAAAGTTGATTTCACAAAGCCCCCATTTAATAAAATACATTAGAAACCGCAAGGAAAACAGTATGTTTTAATAAGTCTTCTCCTGGTTTTATATTATTATAGTCTTTCACATTTGAATGCATACCTTACCGTAAATCTTTCCTAGATTACAGGCAACGCAAACAGTTCTTAATGCACAAAGTCTATTTATAGTTGACTTTCTGCTAATCACCTCTAATAGTTCATGAATCTTCCTCCCCATCATGTGCCTGCTAACCGGTTTCTCCTTTTTCCTTCTCCTGTCATTGTCAGCGAGCACATCAAGATGGGAAAAATGTAACAGGGAAAAAAGAGTAGTTGGTAGGAGTGGGATTTGAACCCACACCTCCATCTGGAGACAAGAATACTCATGAGAGCTAGAAAAACACAAGTCTTCGATCATGGTGCTTTAGAACACGCAACCATCCTGACAAGTGAGGGATGGAGAGAGGTGTATTGAATACACCAGTAGTTCACTAACCTGAGTTGCTTTGCTGGAGAAGTGCCAAGTTACCTGTTGTAAACAGATCGCGGAAATCTACAGATCGATTCAGAGTGTACTTTCCAACCTTTGAGTAATATTTTCCAGAGCTAGGGCGCAATTGTCTTCACAATCTTGAGTATCTCAAAAGCAATGATGTCTGTGTAAAACAGATTTTATTTTCGGGAACCAACGTATTGCATATTTCTAATTGATTTGTGTTCATGATTGTAATGTATAGTGGAGCATAAAAAACATCTGCAAAAATATCTATTACGCGTCTTTAATGATGGCAATTCACATAGTAGCGAGAGCGAGGATCAAACCCCCCTCATGGCGATAGTTGCCTCACGCTCTGAACAACCAAGTCCTGCTTATTCCCGCTGTGGGTCGCGGATGGTGTGTTTTGGTATTTACTCGCAATTACGGAGGATACATTGGACTGCATTCACCTGATAACATACCGTGATCTCTAGTACCTAATGAGCTTTGATAATTCAGCTTGCTTATCGGTTTGGGCTCAATTCAAAAGTTGCAGTGAAAGCAGGAGCTGAGCAGGATTCTGTTTAAATGGAGCCAGATCTGCTCACGAGCGGGGAAACACTTCAGCGTTTACTAATTGAAGACCACAATCCGCTAAAACACCCCTGTTTCTTAGACTAAAAAAAGCTAAAAGCATTTTTGAACATGGGTTATATTGTAAATACTGTTATTAAAAAGCTTATTCGCATACTTTCGGTTACTTAGACGGTGCAAAACAGGCTGCCATTATAAAACTTTCTGTGCCAGTTTTGACCAAGGAGAAAGTATTTCTGATGGAACGCTATGCGAAAAGATTTAATAAGCTTTACCCCTGCCAATGATTCAGCATGAAGAAGTAAAAGTTTCAAAGGGAAAAGCAGCTCGCTAACACAGCCAATATTAAATGTACTTGCCGGCACACTATCACGTGCATTGGCTCAGAAGTGATCTCAGCAGACAATGTTTCCAAAGTAAAGCTGAAAGTGCTAAAGAGCATTTCTGTTGAGAAAACAAACAAAAAAAATCTGCCTTGATGTTAAGCTTAGAGAGCCTGTCTTTTAGAAGTTCTATCTCTAAACACCTTGTGCAGCCTCCCGACAGACTAACAAATATTTTTTTTGAGAAATGGGCTCACACACTGGAAGACAATAACGTTTATCTACATTCGAGTATGTGAATAACAGTTTAACCGAAAAAGCTTGCAATTGTGATTTTGTTAAAATTCAATAAATCGTCTATCAACAGTTAGAAATTATTAAGAAAGTATGAAATTGTTTTATTTAATAAACTTTAAGACAATGAAGAGAGTTTACAGGTCAGATCCTTTGCTTTTGTTCTTTCAACTTAAGCGTTCAGGATCCAAGCCCATGTGCGGATGGCTGTATTTCTTGAATAACTTGTAATCATCAAAAGTCGTTGTTTAGTCCTTCAGTTCTTTCTCGAGTTGTACCATGGATATTTTATACGATCGATATTTTTCATGATCATTTGCATTTTCCTTTTCAAACGGAAAAAGCTCAAAGTGTCCTTATAGCTGTGCTCCACATCTACACGAGAGCGCTTGTAAGAGTACAGGACACGCAATGAGGAGTTTGTGCAGCTTTCAGCTTAGTGCGGAGTCCAGAGGGAGGACTCGCTCGCTGAATGATCTCTCAAGAGATTCAACGGGTGTTTTCTGCAAAAGCCATGACAAGTGTGAAGAACAGAACTAAATGTTTTGGAGTTACATTTAAAATAGGAGAGAACACTGTAGTGGGTCTAAATTTAATTGTGTAAACCTGGCTGTCTATAAACACAGACGAAGAGTTCTCACTCAACAGAAGATTGCGATGTGAGCACAGCAATATAAAACACTTGGAGATGCCAGGGACTTAACCCAGGACTTCATACATACAAAGTATGCACTCTACCACTGACCTACATCCCCAACAGAACAGTTTGTGGAACTGACTTAGAGATGTGCAGATGCTCACTGACCACAATCCACCACTCACGAAGAATGCCTGCAGTTCCCACTTTCGCGTTTCCTCTACTACAGAGTAAATTCATGGGAATGAAGAAATAAGGAAGGAAAAATAATCGCATTAAAGCTTCCAAAGACTGGGCAAAAATGAATCAGTTATTTTTATATCCAGTCACACGGGCGACGGTTGTTGATTCTTCAAAGGGAGAGTGCTTTTTTCTACCTCCTTACTCGACTGTCTTTCAATTCTGTTGTCTTTGAAAGCTTTTTGCATCTTTTAAGTGCTTTTGATTAAACTACGCATAGAAAAACAGCAGTACTAATAAATTTCAGCAGATTCAGCAGTACTGATGAATTTCATGGACCGATGCACACTTCTTCTGTACAACTCCAGTGATAAAGACCTGTCTGTAAATATTGTAGAAGAACGTAAAAGGGCGAAACAACGCTCCAACTACAGGAATGGTAACAGGAAGGATTGTGTTCTTATTTAATATGTCCTTTTCAGATGCCTTGTCAATGCACACAGGCGTTAGAGCTGGATATTTTTTTAGTGGTGTTTGTAAAAGATGGAACATGTTATATCGATACCAGGAAGAAAGGAGCAGACTCTTAATCTTTAAGAGACATAAACAGCTCCTAATCACAGCTAACACTAATTAAAACGTCATCACAGCAAAGGAGTGGAGCCTTGAGTGAATCAAATTAGTTTTCATTGGTCGTCTGTGTCTTCATAACTTTGTAGGTGAGAGAGAGGATTGCAAAAATGTGCAGGGGCTTCTTAGAAGTGCCTTGGTGGTACAGACGACTTCCAAATAATTGAGCCGGATTTTAATCCCAGCCAGTGCATCCCCAAGTCTTTCCAAAATCATCTGAGGTCCGGTAACACATCTTTTGAAACTAGCATTCGAGGAAGGAAGCCTGGTTTTAAACACCAAAACACTCAATAAGGAAGAAGCAGATCTCTGTACACAAGACGGCAGTGCGATATTAGAATTCCTGTGTTCATGATGGATTCAGACTTCTTCTCAGAGGTCCTTGCTCGCCAAATAACTTTGCAGTTGAGGAAGAGCACCACAGAAAATACCGAACTCCACCAGCTAGCGCGTTGGTTGCGCTTGCTCTTTATGCAAGGAGCTGTTTTTTTTTCCTCGCAAAAGTCATTATTAACCAGAAACAGCAGCATAACTAGTCACATTTGTGAAAATACTCTGCTTCAGCAAGGTCAATAAAAGACTCTGAAAGTAGTAAAGCAAAACTGAATTCAAAATCGTATTAGGATTTCTGAGCGATATCTGCATACAGGCATTCCAATAAGAACGTTGAAATCTTTGAATATCATCTCTTTATATATTGCGCTGCTTTTTACCCGGAGTAAAACTATTGGATTGAAGGAATGCTAACTGCACGGTTAAAACGTATAGTTGTTATTTGGAGAAATCTGTGAACTCTTGATTTTATGTGTTTTAAAAGACGGCCATACGAACAGGTAAAAACGACAGTGCTGATTATTTTCCGGAGACGGAGCACTGATGACCTATCCGAGCTGATTGATAAAGCCCACCCAGTGGATACTCTAGTAGAACGTCAAAGAACATTCACCTTTGTATCCAAAGAAACCACAGGAACAACATCAGGAAGCACAATCAATTCCCCTTTTAAATCTTTCCTGTAAGGTATGCTATGTGAATTCATGAAGTTAATCCTCTGATCTCTTTTGAACACGAACAAAGTATTTCTGATGGAGCGCTATGTTCGAAGATTTAATAAGCTTTACCCCTGCCAATGATTCGGCATGAAGAATTAAAAGTTTCACAGACAAAAGCAGCTCACCACCACAGCCAATATTAAATGTACTTGCCAGTACACTATCATGTGCACTGCCTCAAAAGTGATCTCGGCAGATGTTGTTCCCTACATAAAGCTGAACATGCCAAAGAGAATTTATGTTGAGAAAACAAAATATTTTTTCTGCCTTGATGTTAAGCCTGTATTTTAGAAAGTCTATCTCTAAACACCTCCCGCAGCCTAACAAAAAGCGCTTTTACTGATCGTATTGCAGGTCTTAAAGCACTAACATTTGGCAGCGGTGGGATTCAAACCCACGCCCCCAGAGAGACTGGAGCCTAAATCCAGCGCCTTAGACCGCTCGGCCACGCTACCTTCCTCCATGCCTATCTTCCTCACATTGCTGGCTTGGTAAATGCGGGGGCTTCAGCTCTTGTCGTCGGATCTAATGATATCATGACATGTGGAAGTGACTGCACCTTTATCTTCCGAGATGCTTTCAATACCACACACACTACTTTCACCGGCACAAACAGCAATAATGAAGGAGGTGGGATTCATCCTTTGTGCTGTTTGTAGGGGTGCAACTCTACGGTGATCTACTGACTTAAAAAGCAAAATTCAAAATCCTCTGCTACTACTGTTGCTTTTTTCATAGTTTCTTCAGATCCTTCATTTGAACGTCGATTTTGAAGGATATTGATGATAATACCACATAAATTGTGGTTTTCTTGTGCTCGCCAATTTTATTCAAATACCAGCCTTTTTTACAGTTCCTTGCGTGTTTCACAAGGTATAATATCCCCCTCGCATCCTCAGCTAACATATTTTAAAATTACAATAGATTATACAGCATGCATGTTTACATTTATATTAAAATTAAAGTAAATATACCAGAACACATACAGTGCTAACCCAATAATTATTGTCAGGTTCTCCAACAAATCTGCGTTGTTATTTTAACATGTTTCAGCTGAGGGTGCAACAGGAGTATAAATGAATTTTCCTGCCAGCCATTCAAAGACCAAATTCCATGAGTGAACATTATTTTCTCAGACGTTGCCGGCATTGGACTTTGCCGGTGGTATTGAATTATGTCCACAACTATTGTAGTAGTTCCTTCTTGAAGTTCGACACGTGCAAAGCACTCGTAATATCATAGGTGTTAAAGTTCGCTGAGTCTATTCGAGTCGTGGTGTGTATCTCTGCCTATCATTGGGAGACGGGTAGCTTTTTTACACTCAGATTCCAATCTTCAATGCTTTGTGTGAGAGCTTACATAACTTTCATTTTCTCACATTTTCTGACGACTGTTCCAAAGGGGCACCCTGTGAATTCTGAATACTTTTCAAAAATTTGCCTGCATGTTTGATTATTGTCACTTCATTTCGAAAAAGTTCAATATTGATCATAACTAAAGAAAATAATGATCACGAACAAAAAAGGGATAAAGATGCGAGTCAATCTTGAATCTGAGCTGGGTGACACGGGCTTCTGTTCTGATATGGTTGTACGAGAAACAGGAGGAATCGCCAGTCTCCTATAGAACATGAGTTGAATCAGGAGTGAGACATTTCTTATACTCGTGCATATGTCAACGCCTGAACTACATCGTAAAACTAACATTAAGTTGTCAGAGACATTCATTTATATACAAACAAGAGACAGACCAAGTAATAATTCTACATTAGTTCAGGTGGGTACACCTGAACTAACTAACAAACCTATTAATAATTCTACATTAACGTGTCCTACACTGATCAGACTAATTGACATGGTCTGATTCAGAGCCTGTGCAGTTCGTGCTAATTACAACAACGACAGTTCTGAACCCTCATCACCGAACTGAGCACAAGTTCAGCTGTTCTCCAGTTTTGTTACACATGGTTTTTCATTGCAAATGAGTTCAGAGCTGGACCTGATCTCCAGACAATACAGTGTTTTGGGTAATTTGTCGAAATTCGCATGAGGCTGCAGACAACTTACCCAAGGTGTTTTCTATAGCTTTCAGGTGCAGTTCATTTATATTAAAGAATGTAAGCGGTATAAACGCAAGGAGTCAGACGGCAGTCGAACCTATAATTTTCTGATGCGAGGCCTGACGCGTTATTCATTACGCCGCTGACCCTGCTATTGTAGTGCTAAAAAAAACACGTTTTCTACATTTATGTCTGTTTAAAAATCACTCTCTAAAAAAGACAAAGGGTTTGTGTGTCGCGCTAAAATTCCGCTTCATTTTGAATGCAAATAAAAACCGTTTTATTCCAAGAAATCATAAATTTGTCACATCCTTCATACTATACTTCTCTCTTGTATTAGTAAAGCATTTTTATTTAAACTGAACAATATATGAAATGTTTCATCTATACACTTACACATAATAAGTATACGAATAAATACTCGGAAGAAGCCGCAGCTCAGGTATTAGAGCGATTTAAAATCGGATCAGATGATTTAGAGTCCAGACTCCAAACCAACAGCTGACACAGGTCTTTTACAGAACCGTTTTGATTTCCTCTACTTTGTCCCCGTGACGTCATTGTCCTGCTCGCAGCCGAGCCCAACACACGTCTGGTTCCTGTCGCTGGGCGTACACCCTGTGGTCCATGCGGGTCCTAATACCCCAGTAGAATAACGGGGACACTAAACTGTAAACAGGTGCCGTCCTTCGGCTGAGACGTAAAACCGAGGTCCTGACTCTCTGTGATCATTCAAGAGAATGGTGGTGGTGGAGGGGAGTCCCCATTACCTGTAAAGCGCATTGAGTGGAGTATCCAGAACAGCGCTATATAAGTGTAAACAATGATGATGATGATTAATATTATTATTATTATGATGTAAAATGCAATAAAAAATGAAAAAAATATCAAACTTTGATTCAAAATAGATTAATGTAAAAACTGATAAAGCTTATGCTTTTTTCAGGGCTATATCTACTTTTTTAAAAAAAAGCGAAGTCTGTCGCGGTTGTGAAAGTTAGAGAATGTGTACCAGCGGGTGCCTTCATATCGCGAGCGTCAGTCTCGCCCGTAGCTGCGAGAAGGTTAAAAGCGCACAATTGAGCTGTCTTTCGTCAAAGTAATTGCCGGAGCAGTAAGACGCAAAGCACCATCCAGCAGCTGTACACGATGTTCGGGGAAGAGCTAATTCTGTTTTTAGCACAGGGAGTGAGAATGAGCTCAGTCCGGCTCCCAGCAGAATCCATCCTGGTTTGGTTACAGTGCGTCTGAGGCTCTTTGGATCGTAACGTAAAAAAAAAACAATTGCTCACATCGTGTGACTTCCACGACAGAAAGGAAAGGTATCACTTAAAAAAATCAGAACTGAAGATTTGGATCCTGGGCCTCAAATTCTTAAAATGATAATTATCAAAATATCAGACTGTGTTTCTGCAACATTTCGTGCACAGTACGCCATTTTAATCTAAAACAGTCACAACGAGGGCTTTACACGCAGTGTGGGGTATTTTCCCCTTTTATATTTTTGCCACTTTATATCGAACCTGTTATACTCCCAGAAGTGCACAGTAGCTTGTACTTAATAAAAATGTACAATTCACCACTGGTATAAACAGATGTGTGCCGTGTTTGCCTTTGTTAGCATTTGTTTAAAAAATAAGTTCACAATACGATAAAAACACAGAAAGCACAAACTTTATAATTTGATTTAATCAAATCAAATAATCAAACTTTGTAATTTGATTTGGTAAAATCAATACGAAATCATTATGCCAATTAAGTACCTATCCTTTGAAAACAGAGAACACCTTTATATCTACAAAAAAAACTTGACATTGGTATGCATTTTTGGATTACAAAGCAGACAGTGTAGTCCCTTAATTCAAAGATCAGATCTTGGCCAAAACAAGACAATCAGACGTGGGCTGAATTCGGAACAGGAACCTCTACTTCGTCGTTTATAGAGCTTTTGATCAATGTCTGATTGAAACAGATTCGCTTTTTTAACTCTTTGATTAAAGTACATAAAAAGCACCTTCCTTCGAGCCGGAATCGAACCAGCGACCTAAGGACACCCTGCTGCTTTCTCTACAGTCCTCCGCTCTACCAACTGAGCTATCGAAGGAATGTCAAAAATTATTCTCTGGCACATACTGCCCAATGTAGTGAAATGTTCCGGGTGATTTAAATCCCACTTCAACATCAAGTTTCCAACTCGTTTCCTTAGTCTTGTTTACCTTGAATTTAAGGCACGAACCAGGATTCTACTGTATAAACTTCCAGGGATATTACAAAATGTTTGATGGGGCATCAATCATTCCAGTCGGAAATTGACTCCTTTTTTATTCTCGAGGGATCATATTAAACATTTCATTAGTATCGAGAGGAGGATCACCATGAGACACAAAACAAACAGTTTCTTTCTATCTATTAGAAAGTAGCGTTTGTGCTACATTAATAATATTTTCGTGGAAATAAAGAAGTTGTAAATTTTAAAATTTATATTTGAATCGAAATGTGGTTTTGAGTTAAATATTAGCGCGTTCATGTAATTAGTTTGTGTTTGTCATTACTATATATATATATTGCCATCTTACTAGAATTTGTAACTGAAGTTTACTAGTTGTGTTTTTTATGATGATTAGACATTTGTTGATTACAATGTTGTATATAATCTATAATTTGAACTACATATTTTTCAGGTGTGAATAATTGTATATTTTAAGAATACATTTCTAAAATAAATCATTGGCTTTATTTACTAGTTTCTACACCTATAAAAATCTTTCTTTGATGTATAATAGACCTTTAACTATATATGTATTATAGTCTTCTAACTTTATCCGTATAATAGAACTCCAACCATTTATGTATAATAAACATATAATCATAGATGTCTAATTGACGTATAACGATATACGTATATTAGAATTTCATTCTAGACCAGTTACGGAGCACATTTACACGTCTAAGGTATGCGTTTAATAGTCGTATATTCTACATCTTTTGCCCACTGGGATGTGCCGATTTTAACTTAGCAAACCAAGATACACATTTTCTAATGAAGCCTTAATTAAAAGACAGTTTGTTTCTCGAAAGCGTGTTATGTAAAAAAAGAGAAAAACGAAAATATATGGATGACAATCTTTCAAAGCTGAAGATGTTACTTTTGAAAAATTGACATTTTATGTATGCAGATGCATTCGCTGGTTTTAGAACTTTGCTGTACTTCCTGAATCATTTTCAGTATTATAAAGTGGGTGTAGATTTTTCTTTCAAGTTAGGACGCGAGTGTGTCCATGTGTTTGATTTTCGTTTCACTGATTCTCATTGAAGATTTGGGAATTAACGACGAAAGAATCAGTTGCCTCGGAAAGCAGAAGGTTTGGTTCTCAACGATATTAAAGACACGCCCATGTAGAGCAGCGGGTGATGTTTTGTACTATAAAAGACCAAGTGCTCAAAATGACGTCTGCGTTTACCGTTTAGACTTTTCATCTCGGGCGCACTTTTAGAAAGCAAAGATAGAGCAGTTGTGTTGAATCGCCCTATGACAGCTGTCAGCAGAGTGGCGCAGCAGAAGCGTGCTTGGCCCATAACCCAGAGGTCGATGGATCGAAACCATCCTCTGCTATGTGCACTTTATGCACGATTGATAAGCACACCGTCAATTTAATGAAGTGCATTAAAACTGTTTTTTTTTTCTCTCGTGTGTATGCAAGCTTTACACTTAAGGTACTCTTTCATCTTTACCAATAGCAGATGCCCAAGTGTATCTTTGGTTGTTCTGCGATCCTTCATAGTTTCCTCAATTCCTTCAAATGAACATCCATATCAAAGCAATTATGTATATATATATATTACAATTAAGGTACATATTAAAAATATCAACGCACATTTGTATAATGCTCATTTAATAATGATTGTCAAGGATTGTCAAGTTCTCCAACAAATCTGTGTACTAATTTTAAAATATTTTTGCTAAGGATACAACGGGTGTATAGATGAATTCTCCCAACAGCCAGTTAAAGAAAAATTCCACACGTGAAGATGGTTTTCTTGGACATTGACTTAGGTACTTAATTGTTTACTTGTTGTAGTTGCACACAAGTAAAACACGAAGATTTCCCGCAACATTCAAGAAGGTTTGCGAATAAATCCCTTCAATTTTAAGTGGAGATTATGTTTAAATCATCACAATCTGAAGCGCATCCCTGAGTGCGTTTGACCCACCAGCCCTTTGTTTAACAGCTGCACAAGGACACATTCCCGTTGCTTTTCACAAATCACTGGCATTTTTTTGCAGCATTTCTTCTGTCCTGAGAAGCAAGATTTGTATTTTATCTTTCAGAAGTTGTATGAATTTCTTGAAGTTCAGAAACAACTTGTTCCAGAAAAGAAATGAACACTTGCTTCAAAGTAAATCAAGACGTATGTGTCTCTTGCTGTATGTGCTCTTATCTGTCAATCTCTCTCTCCTCTTCTCTCACTCTGGCAGTCTGTGCAGAGTTTCTGAAGGAGGTGTAACACCACTTGGAAAAGAAGAAAAATTCTCAGGAAAAATTCTCAGGAAAATTCTCAGGCAGAATAAAAAATCATTATTCTCTTCTCAGTCAGATTCACAGCTCAGACAGGATCTCAACTCCGTACTGCTCTCTATCCTCACAATCCAGAACCAGAAGATATTCAGACAATCAGTGCTGCTACATGAACAATATCAGACAGAACAGCCTGGACTCGTGTCACATTTCCCCCTTTTTTCCTTCCTCCCAGCCCTCTTAGAGACATAAAAGAGCTCCCAGTTCTCTGTGAACTGGGCTCAGGGGTCACTGATCTGGCAGTTGTGGGCTCTGATCCAGGTCGAAAGCAAGAAGGTTTTATTAACGCTTTCCAGGACTTCCAGCCCTTCAGTATTACTTTCTTTACTGTATGTCAGCCTCCCAAAATGTTTATAAATGTTTTATAACACATATGAGTGTGGAATTATCTTATTATTTATATATAGTATTTATGTAATAAACACCAATAGTGACACTATGATCAGTATATTGATTATTTGTAGCCGATGGTCCGATGGTCGTGTCTACAATAGTGACCATTTGACTAGTCTGTAGCTCTGAGCAGTGGGACTCAGATCACACAGAAGACCTGTCTGTGTGTGATTCCATACCAGCCCTGGGATTCAGCTACTCTCACAAATGTCTCATAGACCGTCTTATACATTTACAATTAGATGAAGTCATGTAACAGTTTTAAAGATTATTTAAATAATCAGACAGCAGTTTTGGCAGTGGACACATCTCCACATGGGGGAAAGAAACTGAAATATATGTGCTCACTGTAAAGTAGGAAGAAGTGGTCAGACAAGCAAAACAACTTTGCAGATAATGTGAAGTGACATTGTTTTGTGTCAATCAGCTCACAGATTTCACTTCATGTGCCTTAAGCTGTGCAATTTGTATGGTTGTTGAATGAGATTGATTTCTTTACAAGCCCAGTCAATTGCCAGTGGAGAGCTTGCCGACACACACCTTCATGAAGACTCTCTTTAAGATTTCATTGTCACGTCGCCTCCTTTGCATACAATAGTAGCTCCGACACTAAGAGAAAGGATGAGAAATGGCGTTTATCAAGCGATTGCAGTGTTTGTTTGACTGAGGATCCTTGTGTGCTGAACTGGCCTCTGGAGAAGTGTAGTGCAGTAAAACAGAAGGTATGTGTCACTCAAGATTTTTTTAAAGCAACAAAAAAAGTGCTCGGAAATATTTTACAAGAATGAAACCTTACATTCACCTAAATAAACATTCACCCTCTACATTAGCAGAGAACAGTAGGACAGAAGGTTAATGTCACTGGACACTGTGTTAGAGAGGCCGATCTCTTCTCCCTCATTATGCAGGCTTACCCACTCATGATGAACTGTCCTCCAGCGATACTCAACTGCCATCATCGACACAGACATGACGTTCATGTACATATTATACCTTAATATGGCACTTATTTACAATAATTTGATCAAAACAACTGGTGAAAAAATAATAATCAAATATATCTTTCCTTCTTTTAGTAGATAAAGAATTAGTCCAAAAAAGAAGCATTTATTCCTTTCCTCTCCTACCAGCCCTTACAAGTCACCCAGTTTTTAATTTAGAGCTGGATTAAAGCTCTAGTCTCTTTGGGGGTGTGAGTTGGAATCCCACTGCTGCCAAATATCTCCAACTATCTCAGTGTTAAGACGCAAAAAACACACATTTGCTGCAGAAGGAACAGGAGAATTTGTGCCATTCAGCCTTATAGCGTGATGTCATTTTCTCATGCTCATTTTTGGATGCTTGTGATCGAATCTATGATTCTTATGAGTGTGCTCACCCTCCATAAAGGTAGCACAGATAACGTGCCACATTTTCAGAGAATCGCATTAAGTACAGGTCAGAAGAAGGCGACAAAGTGTCCGCTAGGCAGTTCAGCGATTTCAACGGTGTTCTCTGTTGTTTAGGTCCAGAATGACACCTGTTACAACCAGGAAACACACAGTGTCAGGCATCAAGAAGACTTCCCAAAACCATGATCCTCTCCTTGATCTGGTGATGGCATCCAGACATTTCCTGCAACAAAGCCAGGATATGGTCTTCAACAACACGAGTGAAAAGCTAATTCCCAACCTTTGCAATCCTTTGCAAAGAAGGACCGCATGTGCTCAATGTTAAATGCACTGTTCATTATTAATAATAATAATCTTTACATTATATAGCACCTTTAAAGCTGGCTTTTCAAAGCGCTTTACAGAATCACAACAATAAAGTTAAAAAAATACACAACATAAGCAGGATGAGAATACACAGTTAGAGGACACAATAGATGGTGGTATTAAATACAGTAGGAACAGAGGGGTAAAGAATAGTTCATTAAAGGCTCTTCTAAAGAAGAGGGTTTTGAGTCTGGATTTGAAGGAGTTTAGAGAAGGTGACTCTGTGATATCCTCGGTGATAAAGATTCAGAGCTTTGGGGTAAAACAGGAGAAGGCCCTGTCACCCATAGAGTGTAGATGGACGGGGGAACAGATAGGAGACCAGAATTAGAAGAGCGAAGGTTGTGAGGTGGGGAGTAGGGCGATAACCCAGACAGGTACTGAGGTGCCAAGCCATGGGGAGCCTTATAGGTGAGCATGAGGATTTTGAAGTTGACAGGAAGCCAGTGCAAGGACTCCAGGACAGGAGTAATGTGATCACAGTCCAGTGCTAATTTCTTTCTTGTGGCTGCTGGTTCATTTTCAACTGTGGACTCTTAAGAAGTCCTTTATTTGACTTGATCAACACCAATCCCTAGAGGATTTTGAAAGGTTGAATCAAAATGATACATGACGCTGGTGGGACTCGAACCCACAACCTTTGAATGACTACATTCAATCAAGGCCTAGAAGTCCAATGCACTCACCATTGCGATATAAAACAGCTACAGAAAGCTGTAACTCATGCTTCTCCCGTTGTCTTTAAATTAAGCTCCATAAATATTGACAATGAGTGGCCTGTTGTCTACGAAGAGATACCGCTGGGATTCGCACCCAGGGTCTCCTGGTTTTTAGTGAGGCATCTTAACCAGCTAAGCAACGGTGCCAAACCTGCTAAATGTTATCCACAACTTCAAACACCTGTGAGAAACAGGCACCTGCAGTGTTTCGTCTGCTGGCTCAACAGATAATCCTTTTCGAAGTTTAAGGAGAGGATTTGTTTGTCAATTCAATTAAACATTTTAGAAATGCTGAACGATGTGTTTCACGCGCAGAAATATTTTATGGTTACGTACTTTTTCTATGCAGTTAGTTCTCCTTCAACTCCGACCCAACAACAGAGGTCATTTTAAATACAGGAGTAAAGGCACATTGCACATCTGCAAAACATCACGTACAGGTTTAGGGAGAACGACATCAGTTATTGGAAGGTTGGAAGTTTCGGGTCACTTTTTTATTATAGATTCAAGCAGCCCTGAATACCTTTTCAAGATACATTTCAGAATCCCAGTCACATCCTGTATGATTGCTACACAGGTCTACAGTATACAATCAGAATACTGTTTGTGCATTATATAAAACACACCGCCCAAAGCATTTCTAAAACAGGAATTACATGTTTCTGAATGCGCCCTCCTTTATAAATAAAATAAAAGGTCTGAAGCCTGCTCCAAAGAAGCACTATATTCAGAGCTGACAAAGATGTGATAGGAAACATCTCGGAAAACGAAGATGCAGTCATTTCCACGCGTCGCACAACAAGAGCTGAACCCACCCGACATTCTCCAAAAGAGTAAGGTGTTGGGAGTGTGGCTGGGTGGTCTATGTGCTGGGTTTGTGCTCCATTTTCTTCGCTGGGTTAGGTTTGAATCTTGCAGTGTTGGTGGGTTAAGACCTTCCTTCTATTGCGACTTCAATGGGTAAAAGCTTTGCTTGACAGTCTGTCGAGAGACTGAACTAGGTGTTTCAAGATAGTCTTTGTCAGCTTAACATCAAGGCATAAAAAAGCCTCATTTTGTGTTCCCAACAGCAATGCTCTTTGGTCCCTTCAGCATTATGCAGGGAACAACATCTGCCGTGATCACTTTTGAGTCAGTGTGAATTGTAGTGTGCCGCAATTGTTTTTAAAATTGGTTTTGTAGGCATGGTGCATTTGTGTGTGAAACTTGAATGCTGTGCTTTTTCACGCAGAATCATCAGCAGGAGCAAAGCTTATTCAATCTTTGCGCACAGCGCTCCATCAGAAATACTTTGTCCAAGTTTTGAAGAGATTGTGGGATTCTCTGCACGCGTTCACATCACGTACCTCAGACAACACCACCATTCGATGGGAAATTGATTCTGCTTCTTGCAGTTGTTCCTGTGGTTGCAGTAGTTACAAAGTCTCACTTTCCTCCACCTTCTGCTATAGTATTCACTGGGTGAGCTTCATCATTTGGCTCAGAAAGGTCAACTGTGCTTCGGAAAAAATCAGCTGCAGTGTCGTTATTTTGTCGGTGAGTATGGCTGTCTTTTAAAGCACATGAAAAACACGAGTTTGTGGATTTCTCCAAATAGCAACGAATTCAGTTGTGCAGTGCTTTACTGCTTTCAGAGGGTCTTTTATCGATGCTGCTATAGTAGAGAAGTAACATAATCACAAACGCAACCATTTGTGCTGGCTGTTTCACTAAGTATTAAGCTTTTTCAACTATCACATGATTTTAACTAATTTAACATCATCTACAGGAGAGCACCTCACACTGCTCACTGAGCTGATGTACAGTATGTGCCCATTTCTCAAAAATTAAATATCATCTGAACTGATTTTTTCTATTTTAAATGCTTTCCTACTCTTTTAATATTTCAGTTAAATCTTGAATTACTTTCCATTGATATTAATCCTAGTCCCGATGAACGATTCCGGGACATGGTGTACCTTGAATAATGTTCTTATAGGTTTCAGTTTGGAAAAGTGCACTCTCCAGAAGCTACCGAAACCTCTAATGGTCGCACAAAGCTTAATGCAATAGCAACGTTTGGGGTTGAAAAAGAATATTACTTGCTATGAATACGAACACTGTTACAGGAGGCGCGTAAGGACTATTTTAGCTCAGATCATCAATTTATCTTACATTTCTACTCCATTAATATCGCTATTGAGTGCTAAAGGTAGGTCCTGGCAATACTTCATGAGATCTTCTTAAGAAAACGTAAAAAATATATTTCCAGTGCTTAACAAAAAGTAAAAAATACAGATTATGTGCAACTGATAAAATCTCTCTTCCAGGGATGTTGTAGCCACATGCAAATTACTTTATCAGCTTTAAAAGTTTCCTTTGCATTTATAAGACGATCAGCATGACACTCAAAACATACCTGTATTCAGTAAGCGCCGAGTCTGCTGGCTGAGCTAGTTGCCTCCTCACACATAATAGCAGCCCCGACGCTAAGATAAATGAAGAGAAATTGCTTTTATTGGGCACTTTTCATATCCGATGAGCTTGACATCTCCCAAGGGTGACGGAGTTCTTTTGCGACACTGCTTTTCCCTTTTTTCTTCTTTCTGTACTCTGATGGAAAAAAAACGAGAAAGCATGTAAGGGAAAAATGTATTTTTTTCATGGAGAAAATGTGCACCAGGAAATGGTTTTGAAGAAGTGATTTAACATGATACATGACCTAATTTACTGTAGCAAATGCTCACACTGCAAGGTCTGCTTTACTACAAGAGAGAAGTAGAGTGAAGATGTCATAATTTCACTGCGTTGTTGAAGAAAACATCTTTTTCTTTGAATTCTAAATCAATCAGAATTTCAAAGTGACACACAAACCCTTTGTCTGTATTAAAGAGATGATATTTTAAAACTGATAAAAATGTAGAAAACACGTTTCTCACTTAGAAATTTTAGATGGGATGGTGTATTACAAGTTGCAGTGCTGAACTCACCATGGTGCCATTCAGTTACATGATTGGCCAGTGGTTTAATGGATAACGCGTCTGATTTTGCATCATGAGATTGTAGGTTCGACTTCTACCGGGTTCGTGTGATTTTAAATCAGACTACTCAGAAATAGATGTCCATTATGTGAATGAACCGCACCTGAAAGCAAACGTTGGTCGGGTTTCCTTCTTTCCAGCATGAAATAGCAAATCGTTACAAAAAGCACCCGCTAATGTCCAATAGCGTTAGTCATTTTAATTAACATGAATATACTGTAAGGTCTTGGTACATGGGAGTGGATTTCATCCACAATTTAAAAAAGGGCAAATTATATTTACAGGCTTTTTAATACAAAAGTGACCTAAAACTCTGTAACTTTCAGGTTAGTTTGAACCTGTAATGAAAAAGGGGCCTGAAACTTCCATTCTGTGATGTAACTGTCTCTAAAGTCGGATGTGATGTTTCACGGATGTGCAGTGTGCCTTTTCTCTTGTCGTGTTCAAAATGACTTGCTGTGTAATTTCCTGAATGCGTGTCCTGTACTGCTCTGTTATTTCATTTAGATTATCTATGTGGTGTACAGATAAAATCAAATTGCATGGTCTAATTTCCAGGTTCGGCACCAGCTGAACCTGAACATACATCAGCCGATCTCGACATGATTTGAGCACACAACCTTTTGATGTGGTATCAGATGCACTACTGTTGCACCACGAGGTCACTCCCCATAAGGGCTTTTAATTCCCCCAAGGAGAAAAATCAGCGTCCGTGAAAAAGATTTTTTTTTTTCATTCTCTCCTGTGAGAAGCGCCGCTCTTCCAACGAGGGTCTCTTCTTCCCAGACCACAGATTATTCTTCCTGTCCGGCTCTCACACAGAGAGCAGACACACTGTCTCCACTAATGTGTTTACTACATCTATAGATCTGACCCCCTTACAGCCCTGATATTCCTGGACAGGATCCCATATTGAGCAGTATTTCTCGCGTTCTGAACTTACAGTGTGTACACAATGTACTTTATACACAAAGTAAGTGTTTTCGTAACTCTTGGATGTTTTGTGAAAATGTTACTGGCATGCCAAAATCGCCCCCTCAACTGAACAGTCCCACCCCCCTCAGTTTTGGATAAAAGGCTTGGATAAAAAGTTTTTGAACACTTTCACTTACTTAACTTGAGCCGTAAAAAATAGTTGTACTTTGTCAATGGTCAGATATCTACACTAACCCCGAATTCACAGTTACTACATCAGACTGTTTGATGTGCAGGAGGGCTATCCATCCAGGAACAGCACGTTACATAGTGTCTATGTTTTTGGGTGTCAACATTATTATGACCTTATTTGCATAGGTGGACCAATGCCTTGCAGTAGTTTATCCTCATACTTACAATCGTTATATAACTAGGACTGTAGTTATAGAAGTTTGTACTTTCTGTTGGTTTTACAATGATTTCTTAATGATTCAGAACCTCGTTACCATTGATGTTGTTGCAAAAATGAACACATATGGTTGATGCTCCAGGAAAAAATAATCACGTGAGTTCTGATGAACGTGGAACTGTTCTTCATCACTAAATACCAGATTGCTTGTCGTTATCTTCTAACATGAAATACTAATCAGTGGCATGCTTGCGAGAATTCACTTGGATGGTTGCAATGGCTCCGTTTAAACCGAAATATCACTGCCCCCCTCAGGATTTCAGATCCCCCCCTCCCTACAGATCATTCCCCTGGTGCCAGTCCTGGGTATAATGATGAACATAGCTGCCTTGCAAGCAGTGAATCCGGGTGTGATTCCCACCTGACCGATCGACAAACCTTTTCCAATGAATCTTTGATCAATTTAAAAAAGTCTTGAAGCTGGTAGGCTAGGGAAGAAGCACTGTTTGAGTGCACTGAGGAAAATGTGCTACTGTGCTGTGCTGCTCCAGTAGCGCAATTGGTCAGGTTGTGGTGCTTTTATAGTGGAGTTATGCTGAGGTTGTGAGTTCACTTATCACAGGGAATAGTTTCTGTTTTCAGCCGCAGAAACTTGCTGTTTAATTTAAGGCGGTTCTTGTGTTACTTTTTCCGCTCGATGGAGCTGTATTAATGCAGGCACACCTGCTTCCACGTACACGAGGGTAATTTTCCTCTTCCACCTACAATTTCAACATTTACCTTGGGAGATGTCAAACCACAGAGCCTGTGCTGCGTGTCAGTGCCAACTTATTGGACACCCCGTTGAACATAAAAAGCATATTGAGCTCCTTGGACATAAGCCATTTCTCGTCACTTGCTCAGCGAGCAGGCTCAGCGCACACTGAATGCAGGTGTCTCAGAGCAATTGAGATGTGTCCAAGTGGCTGTAAAAGGGATATATATGATGCCAGTGCCGTGGCTTAGTTCTCCAACGGCAGGTGTAGCGGCACGCCGGTTGGAGTATTCTCGGTCGCATTTAATGGCAACGTCAGCTCAAAGATTTGGTTCAAACCACCAAATGGAGACGGGTGTGCAGACAAGCTGACCCTGCTGATGTGGGATAAACACTAGGATGAGTGAGTGCTGTGGCTTAGGTGGTTAAAGCGCCTGTCTTGTAAACAGATGATCCTGGGTTGAATCCTAGTGGTGCCGTTCTTCCTGTCTTGCTGCACAGTTTATCATTATGGACGGCAACATGCTTCTACATTAAATTTAATTGAAGTGTTCATTTAATTTTTGGAACAACTTTTTTTTAAAAAGTCCATACAAATTGCAAAAGATAAAATAGTCATCTTTCTTGTCGGTGCAGAGGAATTACTGCCAGCTGGCCAAGAAATGAAACGATTTTTTTGTTTTTAGCCAAAAACCTGTGAATGTAGAAAAAAGGTGACGTGCGTTAGTTTTTATGGCACAATCAGTCATCGTATCCTTCAGTAAAACATAACGTTGGTAAATCAAAAGTCCCCACAGACGCATTTCAAATTAATCTGACCTCAACACCGTCTCCCCTAAATGTGATGGGGTTTCTTTGGATGTCCTTAAGCATCCTGATAGTTGCAGAGATTTCAAACTTTTGGCACAAGTCAAACTCCAAGAAGTTAATAGTTGAGCGCCTAAGTCAATATCACCTGGAATGTGACTATGTAAACTTAAATAGTATTCAAAATATTGCAATTTTGTTGTAGTTTAAAAAGATATTTTAGCTGGGGATTCTCAAATGATGAGGGTAGAAAAGAGAACCATTCGACACCATCAGGAATGCTTAACGTGTGATAAAAGTGTTTTTTTAATCACAAAGTGAAAATAGTGAATTTGTCTTTCATTTAGACGTTCATCAAAAGCTCATTAAACGATGAAGGAGAGGTTTGTGTTCCGAATTCTCTTCGTGTCTCATTGTCTTGCTTTGATTTTTAAAATGTACACTGTTGACTATTCACTCTTCCTAACACGATTAAAGAGCCGAGTTTAGTTCAGAGGTAAAGCATCTCATGCATCGTATGAAACTCTGTTTTCTATCACCAGCGTCTCCACTCTGGATTTCTTTTTAAGCGCGATATCTTTTCTGTGATTTCTTTCGTTTGAATTCCCTCATGTAAGAGAAAACTGGCTCAGGGACGCCAAATATGTAACGTTGTGGCTCTCTGAAGGCACCAGTTCTGTAGGGTTTGGGCATTTACTGTGACAATTATTAATTGTAGCAGTAAATCACAAAGTTGATTCTTTTGATGGCTTTAGAACCCAACCATGCGACATAACTCAAACAACGCACACACACAGGTACTAATACACGAGGATACATTTATTAATACATAGAATATGCATATAAACCTAACAGATCTTATCGAGAGGGTTATCAGAATACAAAAGATATATATTCATTCAGTTACGAAGAGTTACACATCAAGAGGACATACGTTCAGTATATCATTCATTTCGTAAATGAACTTGGTTATAACTTCTACATTAGATACTCAAAACAAGTACATAACTCTTAGGAATTAAATTGATATCAACTGGTTTGGATAACAATTGAATTCTCGAGCTGTAATGCATTGAAGTTGAATACTCATCCAATTTCTTTGGGGATTCATATCTCCTGCAGGCTCAAAGAAACAGTTGCGGGCTGTTGCTGTCCAATCCGTGCTCTCTGGCTGTGTGCCAGGCTGTGCTGTGTGGCTTGCGACGGTGCGCTGCTGATGCTCACTGACCGGCTAGTTAGTGTTGGCTTTAACTAGCAAAGTTTGCGCACAGGAGAAAAGATGACTGTGGGTCCCAGCAAGTCAGGAAGAGGACCGGTTCGGTCCTGATGAAGAGCTAGTTCTGAATAGTGATTCAGCTGTCCACAGTTCCGACCTGTTCACGAGGCCTGCTGCTGGCGCTAACCTCGGGTGGATCCTCTGGTTATTCTCTGGCAACCTCCGCTCTAGACTCTTAGAACAAAGGAAAGTTCTGGCACTCGGACACACTGGCCGTTCCGTGGTTGTCCGGGCTGAGTCTCAGGATGGTCAGGAGGCGCGCTGCGAGAATGTCCTGCCCTTGGGAGCCTTCTGCTCCTGGGCCGTCCTGCCCTGGAATTCTCCTTTGAATTCCCTTTTAGAATAGTCCACAGAATCCTCTCCAGAATCCCTTCTGAATCTTACTGAATCTCGTTTTTACCTGGAGGAACTTCAGCTTGTTGATTGGCTGAATGTTCCATGGGCATCAGAGTCCCACGTGGGTTACTCAGCCCTACCAGTCCCTGATTGGTTGATCAAGGTGAGATATGAGTCATTTACTCCTGACACCTAGGAATGCAGTCCAGATGTCCATCTGGCACTCCCTAGACAGATAGGCGCCAATGGATGACCATTGATCATGATAGCCAGGCTTAGCTAAGTGCATCCCCCTTTGGGAGCTGTCCTAGGACCTTAAATCACCCTGCACTAATGGTCTCTCTGTGGCTGCACCACAGAGATGAACAGAGAAATGGGGCCTCATTTGGGAAGCTCAGAAACACTTAATTCTGCCTTATTATTAAGCCTCGCCGCTACAGTGAATTTCAGCGTTTTAAAGAGATGTAATTTTTAAATCAGACAAAATGAAAGACTTATTAACTAAATACACATAGAAAACCTCCACCTAATTGAGAAAATTTGGACTGGGGCGATGTATTATTGTAGCGGCGCAAGCTCACAGTGGTGCACTTGAGGAATGCGGTACAAGGGCCAGTGGTGCATTGGATAATGCATCTGATTACGGATCAGGAGACTGTAGGATCGTAATGCTCTTAAACCCAGTACCATAACCGCAGTGTGTTCAGTCCTACACAACCTTTCTATCGACTGAATAAACCTCCTGTTCCATCTCCATCTTCTTCCCACACATTCCGGCTATTTCACCACCGTTACTGTTGGACCACAGTCACAGATACGTAAGGGACACTATTCTGAAGAACCGTCTTAAATAAATAACGTTGCAAAAGGTAACAATAAGGGTTTCTTAACGTAACCTTACATCTGGCCATACAATACAATTTCTGTACCCTCAAATAAAAAAAAAATTGTACTGCTTTCTCCTGAGAAGTGTAGTGTCAAATACAAGTGTAGTGTCAAATCACAATAAATAATACATCAAATATACTAAATTAACACCCAGATATGACAGATGTGACAACACACAGCTATGACAGAACACATTGAAGACTTAAGCCCTTTAAATTTTTATTTCCTTAATTTCCATTCTCTTCCCTCCCCAGGATAACTGAAAACTAACTGTACTAAAGACTGTATATGCATTACTTGTAATACAGCTACTAATAAAGATATACATGGAACTTAATTATTCATAAATAACACTTGTATTACTACAAATGTGTTATGATAACATTCATTGTGAATATTTGTGGTGTCTGGAAAGCAATTTTAGTTAAATATAATAATAATTTTCAAGCAAGTGGTGCATAAGCTTGTTAATTAATGAGTACATTATTTCCATTACATTCAAGACAGTTCTAATGTGATCAATTGTTCTGCTTAGTCCGCTACCGAGTTGCTTAAAACCTATGAAGAGGTGGTTTAAGCTAGACTCCTAATGCAGTAACATCTAATGGGCAGCAGCTGTTATTTTAGGTTTGTTGCAATCGAGAACAGGTTTAGTACAGAGCTGCTGACAAATTTCAGCGGAGTTTATTGTATATAAGTTTATTGCAATTGACCCATTGTAGCTACCAATCAGCAGCAAGGAAAAACAAACTTCACTTGTGCCTTTTAAAAAAAGGGGAAACAGAGTAGTAGTTTATGTGGTAATTTCAGGTACTGTACAATGTAAGAACTAAAGTTAACTACTCCCATAGTAATGCGTGGGGTCCTATCAATAGAACAAAAAAAATGTTGTAACCCGAAAAAACAACAAACACAAAACGAGAATCTTCCAGGAACCTAGGTAAACCTAGGTACTTTAGTAGTCTAACAACTATGAAAAAAAAACCAAACGCAACACCTTCAAAAGAAAAAGAACATTAAAAACAAATCTGGGGAACAACAAAAACACAGAATCTAATGCGAGAGCTTTTTCAAGTCTTCAGTGCTCCTCTCGTCTCAGTATACCTCTCTCATATATTTGTGTACAGGTCAGTTGGAGGTACACAGCTGATGGTAATTTTAGTAGGGAGCTGCGTCAGCATGCATGGGCTTCAAAGGAAAAGTCAAGGTTTATTCCATGCTGAAAAGAGAAGGAAACACAATGTTTCAGCTGTGGAGCCTTCTTTGATTGTGACTCAAAATGAACCTTTACTTGTTCATTTGATGTTAGTTTATCTTTATCAAATACCTAAGAGTATCTAAACTCGAAAGTTGCTTTCAGTAGCTGAAAACATTGCCCCAGGTGAGGCTTGAACTCACAACCTCGGCATAACTCCGCTGTGCACTGCTGTATAAGGACCGCGCGCTGACCGATTGCTCCACTGGAGCTATGCAAGTTGTGATCCTTATACAGACTGACGCTGCAGAAACAGGGTGAAAACAGTTTCGGTTGTGGATCCATCTCCACATGGGGAACACTAAAATATCAAGGAAAATACAAGAAAAGAAACTGAAAGAATTGTGCTAACAGCAAAGGGGGACGGAGGGAGGTGGTCGAACAAGTAAATAAGCCTGGCAGATTATTTGTAGCGACATTTTTTGAGTCAATCAGCACACTGATTTCTTTTCATGTGCCTTAAACTGTGCAGTTTGTATTTTCGTTGTAGCTAGGTTTCTTCAGAAGTCCAGTAAATTGACAATAATGGAGAACTAGCTGACGCACCCCGTCGTGAAGACCCTCTGTAAGGTGATTACACGTTTCATTTTCAAGTCGCCTCCTTTACACGCAATTGCAGCTCCGACACTGAGAGAAAGCATGAGAAATGGCAGTACAGGCTCGATGGCTTCACATCTCCTATCAATCACATAAAATTGCAGTAAAGCGCTCTAAATATGACTCTGAAGTACTGGGAAAGATGATTATTTTGAGCGTGCCTCCCAGGGTCTGCTACAAGGCTGAAGTTGGCTTCTTATTCGCGTTTTTCGTTCCGCCTTAAATGCTGCTGCTGTGATGTTATGTCGCCTTTCGCCTGTAGATGGCTCTCTTCGATCAGTACTAATTCGGCTGGAATACTGTAGACATCCTCAGTGAAAGGGAATATCCAAATAAATAGCGACTGTCCAAATTATATTTTTGTATGGAATATATTTTAGAAAATCGCAAACCAATTTTAAAAATTCACCATAACATGGACTTGCACTGGGAAAAAGGTGATTGTGCTTTCTGCTTATTGCTACGGCCCTCCCCCCTGATTATAAAAACGTCTCACAATTCTGACACCGAGGTGTGAGAGACAATGTAATAGACTATCAAAATCCTGAAGTACAAGACATTTTAATGCACCATTTTTCAAATATGACCCTCTGATCTTGGCTTGTCAGAATACATTGCGAAAAAGTATGGCATGAATTGCACGAATTGCAATGGCACAAATTGTTGAGAATATCACTGACCTTGCCGATATTTGCAGGGGATATGAGTGTTTTGCGCACGTTGAACTACAGCACGTAGGAATTGAGCTCCTTAGTCAATATCACCGGGGATGTCCAATAATGACGAACATCTGTAGCTTCAAGGAAACTTCGACTCGCACATGGAGTTTTATCTTCGAATGGAGGGTGGGAGAATTCATTTATACTCTCGTTGCTCATTAGCTAAACTATTTTAAAAATATGACGCAGATTTGTTCGAAAAACTTGTAATCGCCTTAAAGAGAGTCTTCTTGAAGACGTGCACCAGGTAGCTCTCCACTGTTAATTGACAGGACTTTAGAATAAACTGTTCTCATACAACCAACATACAAATTACACATCTTAAGGAACATGAAGAGAAATCCTTGTACTAAATAACATAAAACTGTCGCTGCAAATTATCGCCAAGCTGTTTTACGTGTCCTAACACCTCTTTCTTTCCTACTTTGCAGCGAGCACAATTCTTTCTGTTTCTTTGTCGCTATTTTACTGTCTCTTCCCCCATGTGCAGATGGATCCACAGCCGAAACTTGAGGTCAGTTCCTATTACTCTGTCCGATTGAAAGAGCTGTATTAAAGGCACTCCCATCTCTGCAGGAAAGTTGTTGCTGCTCCCAAAACAATATACTGCAGACAAATGTGATAGCGATACTGTCACTGCGTGTGGGCCACGTGTTCCTGCTGTCAGCCTATTATGTCATGTTCATCCACACCCAGAAACATTACTGCTGTAGCACAAGAGTTATATAGGCGCAGTCGATAGAGCCTGAATCTCTTAATCTCAGAACTGTGGGTTCAGCCCCCACGTTGGTCCCTCTGTGTCAATTTGATCCCTCCAATCCTCCTAGCATGGCCCGATGGCGTAACAGTGATACCCAGTGCCTTATGACCTTTGCGTAATTCAGCTTTCTTTCTACTTGATTCAGGTTTTGATCTGAAATCATCGGCCTAACAAGAGTTTGTCTAAATCGAGGGAGATTCGCTCACAAGCAAGTATTAAACACTTCAGCATTAACTGTTCGAATACCACACTTTGTCAAAATACTGCCGTTTCTTAAGCTACCAAGTAACGGTTTTTGAGCACGCGTTGTATTGTAAATGCTTATATTAAAAAAGCATAAATTCACATAATGGAATTTGGACGGAATAAAGTAGTCCAGCCCCTATACAACATTACATACCCACTGATTAAAGTTTAAACCTACAGCAACAGGAGTAACAATAATGGCAACAACATGTTTGGAGTTCGGCATTTCATTTATTCTGCAGAAACGTCGTATCGGAATGAACTTCCCGGATAAAAGAGTAATTGCGGCTTCAGATCGTTTTTACAGAGCATTGCGTTGTTCTGTTCATGCTGACTACACGCTTTAAATTTATGTCATTTATTGCAAGCATTGCTTTTCCAGGTTTTTCTGAAATTCCTCGCATTTGAGACAGCACTAAAATATTTCATTCGCGTCGCTGAATACATCGTGGAAACGGTATTTGCCATTTTGTTATTCGGTTCTGAAGTTTGAAAATGAAAATGAAACGGGGGTCACTTCGTAGCCTTGAAAGAAGTCCAAGCAGCATAAAAACCCGAGGATTCTCACAAATTTCTTCTGCTGTTTTTATAATTCGGACTTCAACATTTGAATGCATACGTTACTGCTGCTAATCACATTCACGTGTTCACGAAGCTTTTTTCTGTCCATTATGTTGTTGCTAAGCAGTTTCTCCGTTTTCCTCGTATTGTGATTGTCAGCGAGCACAAGACTGAAACAGTGTAAAGACAGGGTAAAACGCCTGACTGTCGGGAGTGGGATTTGAACCCTCGCCTCTATCTGGAGAGCGGAACACAAAGCTTAAAAGACACGAATCTATGAATCTGCTGCTCTAAACCACGCGACTATCCTGAAGAAATGTACGCCGAATGCACCAGTTGCATCCGATTTTCCGTAACTTTAGGACGATTGACACGACTGGACGAACACAATTTGTGGCGTTTAGCATGACATAGTCTTGCAGGCAGACAATGTTTTGTCCCACTACTTATATAATTTTATCGTTTACTCGTTTTAAAAAAACACGGTCTTCTCGTTCCTAAGTCAGATTTTTAGTGCTTTCGGACATTACTTCCAACCTAGACTGACAGCTCACCCGATCTGTTTGTGATCAGACCATGGAGTGGGGGGGCTGTACCAAATGCCCGTTCCTTCCCAATGCTGAGACGATCATTCGGAAGATGGGTGTGAAGAGAGACAGGCTTTGTCGACTAAAGAACAAGGCAGGATATGCAAGAACACTCATCACTGGCGACAGTTACATTCTTTTACTATAGTGACTACTACTTTGCTTGTTTTTTAAAGACACTGAAACTCAAGGAAAGTGGTGACAAATGAAACAGGTGGAGTTTGAACCCACGATCGTCGGTCTACGAAACCGACACCTTACCACTTAGCCACCGCGCCTTCAAGCAAACAGGCTACTAATGTTGTTCAAATTATTTGTTTCTGAATCTGTTTTACATCGCCTGGAGGCAGCAACAACAACAAAAAAAGGGATTCTTAACAAGGAGATACGCGGCAGCGGTGTGATTCCAACAGATGCCCCTGAAGAGACTGGAGCTTTAATCCAGCTCCTTAGAGCGCTCGGCCGCGTTACTCTCAACAGCGGCTCTTCAGTTCTTGTGGTCTGACCTAGTGGTGTTATGACGCGTGGAAGCGACTGCAACTTCATTTTCTGAGATGCTTTCTCTCACGTGGTGAAATCTCGACTTTGGCACCTCTGGATATAGTTCTTCTGTGGAGCAGGCTTTCAAACCTGTGCTTATAGCGCCCTTGAAGTCATTTTATTTTTACAGGAAGACGTATTCCAAAAGACGCATTCGTACTGGATTTGACTGGGATTCTGAAATACTTCTTGCAAAGGTATTCAGACGTTCTTGAACCTATAATAAAAAACAGACCTGAAACTCCATAGCTTCCAATCTCTGATGTTACTCTCCTTAAACTCGGACGTGATGTTCTGCAGACGTGCAATGTCCCTTTACTCTCGTGTTTTCAAAACGGTCTCCGTTGTCGGGCGCAGTAGAAGTGGAACTGGCCTGACTGCACAGGAAAGTACGGAATAATAAAATGTTTCTACGGCTCAAACATGTCCCTTTAGACCCTCGTCACGTCTCTGTGAAGAAGGGGCAGGTAGAGAGATTTTACAGATGCTCATGATGTTTCGCACGGTATGTTACCTGTTGAAGTGTCTCCCCAGTGGGCAAAAGATGTAGAATATAAGTCTATTAAATGCATACCTTAGCATTATAAATGTGGTCCATAATTTGTCTAGAATGAAATTCTAATATACGTATATCATTATACGTCAATTACACATCTATGATTATATGTCCATTATACATAAATGGTTGGAGTTCTAATATACGGATTAGTTTAGCGGACTATTATACATATATGGCTGGAGCTCTATTATACAATATATAGTTCTATTATAACATTAACTGTAGAGGACTATTATACACATATGGATAGAGATCTATTATACATCAAAGATTTTAGTTTTAGTTTTAAAAGTTTTATAGGCACAGAAACAAGTAAATCAAGCCAATGATTTGGTTTAGAAATTTATTCTGTAAATATACAATCATTCACACATGAAAAATATCTAGTTCAAATTATAGTACATTGTATACAATATTGTAATCAACATATGGCTAATCATCAACTGCTACTAGATCTTCACTAATCAACCAATCAGACATACCCATTACACATTTTCAAACATTAACTGCACTTTTCTGCAGTCTTTGCTCAGTCCTAGAATACAAAATGACCATATTTCAAAGTTCAAAAGTTGTAGTAACTTTTTAGAACATGGAGCTTTTTGTAAAACACTTTATTTTGGCATTAAAAGATCAGCAAGATTATACATTATAAACTAAAAATAAGAAAGTATGCCAGAGATGGATCCTATTAATCAGATGTAAGCTGTCATATAATGACCTATCTGTAAACTGGAATACTAGTAGTGGATATTTTCCACACCACAGAGAGAATATAATATCATACAAGTAGGTTTTGATTGTCCATATTGTCAAGGACTCGCTTGTGTGTACAGAACTCTTCCATTGTGCTCAGCCTCTTGATGTGGAATTGGGAGTCCACCTGTTCTATACACTTTCCCACACAACTCAGTTCATCCTCTGATCTCTATCAGGAGACCCAATACCCGAAACTCTGAAATCATTCACATTTTGTATCAGCATTTGAAAGGAATTAGGTCAGGATTTTCTTACACTATTGTTACATTAGCATAACTGTAGTGTTGCTAATGTGCTGCATGTAATTTATAATCCTAAAAATGTTAAATTTCCACATTTGCAGTTGATTTTGTATGATCTGCACTTTCACACTATTTTTATGTGCCATTTATTGCTTATTAACATACTATTTTTAATCAAAATAATATTAAGTAAGACCTGTATGTATTCAAATAGTATTATTACTATTTATACTTACTCATCAAAAGAGGATTGCTCAGAAAAACATATTTAACCTAAATGGCAAACAACGAATATCAGCAATGCATTGTGGTATATAACCGGAAAAGAACTGTGTTAGATATGTTTTCAATTTCAATTATATATGCATTTATTCATGTTGATGATATTACAGTTGCAATTTAACCATGGTGGGAATCCCTCCCTGTCATACAGGAGAGTGGGGTTTGATTCCTGACAGGGAGCTAAGGAGCTTTTTCTACAACCTGTTTACAATTTAAACTGTAGTGTGAGACACCTTTCTTCCTACAGAAATCTATTTTTTTTTAAAATGAGATTAATTTGTTATAACAACACAAAACATCAAAGTGAATCTGCTTTTCAGCAACCCCTTGGCTTCATGGGAATTTTGTTTTTTTGACAGCAGGGTCATTTGCAAAATTAAACAAGGAATTGATTCACTCCTGTGAAATACTGTATAAAATGGAAGATGGGTTTGATATGGAAACAACTACACACATTTTAGTTTTTTTTTTCCAATTGTACTCCCATCAAAGTGACATAAGAAAAGTCATTTTCAGAAGTGGGATATGAAAACAGGCCACCAGGGGAGACTGATGTAATAAGTGCACCAGAAATATATTGAAAACAAATGGGCTGTCACTAAGAGAAATAGAGGTCCCACCATAAAACACCATAAGGAGTGCAAAACATGTTAAGTTATTTCTGTACTTCATCAGCGTCGGTAAAAGAGGGATTTAAGGACACAAAAAATCTAGTTTGGGATTCGGGATGAGAAAGGGAAGTGTGACTTTGGATACAGGGCGTTGCAGAGAGGAACAAATGGCGCAACGAAATAAAATGCCAAAACCCCAGATTGAACCAGGGACCTTTAGAGCGTTAGTCTAAGGCTTTCTCAGCTGAGCTATTTCAACCTCCGTGTATGATCCGACCTCTGCTCTCTGCAGTAGCCTCTTAAAGTTCCAGCATGAATGCATGAAGAGGAGTGGTAGAGTGTTACTGCAACATCATTCAGAAGGGAAGTGATCCGGCTCAGCTCTCTGAGGTCTGGTAGATACATCTTCCTCATGAGTAATGTAGGATCAACTTCTTCAGGCTGGAGGAAGGGCTTGCATTTCGGCAGCAGTGACTGACTGAGTAGTGACTTCTAGGACCTGGTCTTATCAGGTTGCTTTGCCAAGTTTGTCAGTTCTGCTGAAATGACCTGTCTCTAGGAAATTTAGGAAGCAGAAGAATGACTATCTGAAAGGTGACATGATCTGCTGGCTGTTTGACGTGATCACGAATGACACAGGAAATGCGAGTTCTTGCAATAAGACAAAACAAGATCCATAAAACACTGGCAGAAGTGCAAAATGTGAGAGGATAAAAAGACACCTGTTTCTGCCTGATTTCAAACAGGGGATCTTGCGCATGTGTGATGAACGTGATAATCACAATATTACAGAAATGACAGCAGCATTGAACGTGTCAAGACGTAAAAGATTGTTAATTCACTTCAAATACTCACAGTGTCTTTATTCTGCTCTATTAATTTACTGTGCTCATCAGGCAGTAACAAACCTGTTACCTACACTGTTCCCAGAACTGGATAGGTGACTCCACATTCTACAGCTCTCTAGCATAGAGGAAGTCAGACTACAGAAATGGAGAAAATCTCCTCTTCGAAAAGTCTTCCTCGTTAGTATAGGACCTGTCACCTGTCCCCACCTGTCACGCGGGAGACCGGGGTACATCAGGACGCGCATTGAAGTGAAAGCAGGAAGCGCTGCGACATGCACTGTGCAGATCCCGCCACACTAAGAGGTGAGTGGGTCTGTTCGATCACAGCGCTAGGCGAATCCCCAATCCCCTTTTGTGCGTGGAAACAAAAGAAGTCTGTTTCCACCCGGTTTCGAATCAGGGACCTTTCGCTTGTGAGGCGAACGTGATAATCACTACACTACAGAAACAGTGGCAAGCTTTGCCCCGTAGCCCAGCGCTGAGCTTCGCCAATGCGATTCAGCTGCTTCCAGTGCCTTTATTGAAGTGCGCTGATGGACCGTGCTCTCTCTCCAGAGACCAGCACGCCTGTCATGGACTGAGCAGGAAAGGCGGCACCACATTCTACAGCCCTCTCCACGCAATCTACGAAATCGGGCTACTGAAGTGGAGAAAATCGCCTCTCCAGAAAGTGCAAATATCATCTTGGAGAGTATAAATCCTATTGCCGAACGTCAGCCCTGTCTACCAGAGTAACCCTCCCACCTCCTGCAGCGATGATCAGCTCGTCTCACACGCGAGAAGTCTTCCTTGTTGGAAACAAGCGCCCCCTCTTCTCGCACGTTTTGCACATTCGAGTGGTTTTAATGCGGCTCCTTCGTACACGGTGCTGATCTTTTGGAAAGCAGAAGGCAAAACTGACACGTTGCTATACCGGGAGACAAACCCAGGCCGCTTGGGTGAAAACCAGGAACCCTAACCGCTAAACCATATGGGAGCGAAAAACCCTGCTGTTCCGGGCATCATGCAAGCAAACTACATAAATATGAGAAAACACGCAAGAGAGTTGTCACTCAGAGTGTCGAAGGGTCGATGTATACTGGGGCTCAGTTGAAATGCAACGTCAGGACTTTTCCGAATTATGTCATACGAAGAGAGCGCAGCCTTTTCCGCCCTGTCCCGTGTGTCTCGGTAACTCTCCGTGATTGTATAGTGGTCAGTACTTTGCGTTGTGGCCGCAACAACCCCGGTTCAATTTCGGGTCACGGCAGAATAGGGGCGTCTGCTTTTATTACTTGCACGAATGAAGGGGAAAAAAAAGCCAATCGATGTGAACGAACGGCGCTTTACAGAGGAGTACTCCCTGACTGTATCGTTGATGAACGACAGAGGCCACTCCGACCTCTTCTCGGTTTTCTTCAATGACTTACTAAGTATCTTCTTCACATTCGCCCATGCAGGGGAAGCCAGTTACACCAAAGGAAATACAGGAAAGTGCAATTCAAGCAGAGACCAGGAGGGACTTGTTTACACCGAGAGCGGTCGGAGAATGGAACAATGCGCCCAGCCCTGTTGCTGGAGCCGATTCTTGATGAGATCTTGGGCTCACTAAGAGGCCCCCGCTGGATGCTAATCTCTCTGTTGTTCTTGCAGGTCCTGCGCTGCTTTTGAGCCAACAGAGCTCGTCCTGGTCTGTCGGCACAGCCCAATTGCAAATGATCGGCTCCGCATACAGAAGGAAAGTGCGTTTGGTACAAGAGCGCATGAAGGCACCGGAAATACATTGGGTACAAATGACCGGTCGCTCAAGACCTCTGTGAAGTACAGGAGCGTGCAAAAAGAGGCTGTTTCTCGAATTCTACAAGAGTGGGGAATTCTACAAGGCAGCGCCACATTTTACACATTCTACTGGGCCCGATTTCTCCGGTTCGAAACCGGGCGGAAACAGGCCTGTTTCGTTTGTCGCCACACACACTGTTTGGGGATTTGCCTAGCGCTGTGATCGAACAGACCCACTCACCTCTTAGTGTGACGGGAACTGCACAGTGCATGTCGCAGCGCATCCTGCTTTCACTTCAATGCGCGTCCTGATGTACCCCGGTCTCCCGCGTGACAGGTGGGGATACTCGCCACTATACTAACGAGGAAGACATCGCTCTCTGCTTAGTGTGCAAAACACTTACTTGCAGCATTGTGGGTGCTGTGGTTTAAATGCTATTGGTTTGTGAACAGATTCCCCCTATCCCAGTGCATTGTGCCACATTAAATAAACGCACGAGAAAAAGAGATTCAGAACGCAAAGCTGTGTCAGTGTTCTGTGTAAAAAATCGGTTTGAACATCATGGGAGCTGTTTTTAATAAGCTGCTGAGTAAAGAATATTTTAATCTTCCTGCTGTCAGTAGTATTGTGAATATAGTTGACTCTTACCTGAATAAAAACAGGACGTAAAGGAAGGGTTTCAGAATTCAGACAAAGCTTTATTCCCGTGCTTACAGTCTGGGTAATTGGAGACTGCGCTATTCTGTTGCCTATGGTCATATACGGGTTTTTCGCATGAAGCCGTATTGAACAGTATTTCTCGCGTTGGGAACTTGTGTATACAGCGGTCCCCCGGGTTCCAGTTAGTGCGTAATTACGCATCGATGAAAAACCGGAGGTTTAAAAAAAGATAATTAGCTCACTGATACTTTGATGTAGAGGCTGTGGAAATATCCGCATGTCGTGGCCTTTAAAATGCATTTGGTTTGAAGGCGTTCTGTGCTTCCGTTGCGAAGATATGGACAAAAGAATATTCGTGCTTGGTCAAAAAAATGTCATATAAACGAAAAAGTAAATGCTGAGAAAGCATTCACAATGTATTTTATACACAAAGCAAGTATTCTCGCGATTCTAAGAGGTTTCGTGTAAATGCTACAGGCGTCCCAAAATCGTTTTCGAACTTCAAGCTAACTTTAACCCGGTTGAGCCGCGCCTGCAGCTCCCTGAGTCTTTTGTTATATAATCTCAGAACCCGAAGACACCCAGCGTCTCCAGCCCGTGTTGGAGATTTACAGTTCAGAAAACTGCTGTCTCGAGCAGAAACTGATCTTCCTGCTTTGGTTAAGGTTATCGGAATCGGCGGCTGCTGTGGGGGTATAGCGCTTGTATCTCTCTTCTCTGGCTAAACACTATCTACTGTAAAGTATAGAAAAAGACAAAAGATGAAATACAACTACAAATACTTCAGTAAGGCCGAGTAGATAGGAAAGTTTAAATCAAATGTTCTATAAATCAATTTGCCTATATTTTCGAACTCTCTGTTAGAGCTCTGATATAATCCTCTCTGCTCCTGCCGCTGTCATTCCGTAGGGCTACAGGTTGATTTCACAATGCCACATTTAATTAAATACAGGAGAAACCGCAAGGAAAACAATATGTTTTAATAAATCTTCTTCTGGATTTATATTTCGGTGTTTCACCTTTGAATCCATACCTTGGCTGTAAATATTTACTCGATTACAGGCATCCCAAAAAGTTCTTAAGGCAGAAATCGAACCCTATTTGACTTTCTGCTAATAACGTGTAAGTGTTCACAAAGCATTTCCCTGCCCATCATGTGCCCGCAAACCGGTTTCTCCGTCTTCCTCTTCCTGTCATTGTCAGCTAGCACAAGAAGACGGAAAAAATGCAAGACAAGGAAAAGGGAGCGACTGTCAGGAGTGGGATTTGAACCCACGTCTCTTTTCAAAGACCAGAACACCCAAGCAAGGGAAAGACACAAGTGCTTGTATCTGGCACCTTAGACAACTCAGCCATCCTAACAAGCTACTTAAGTCATTGTGAACCAGTAGTTCACAAAAGTGAGAAATTCGTTGCTGGAGAAGCGCCACGTTCCCTGTTGTTGCCTAAACGTATTGCGGAAATCAAATATTCGGATCGATTCAGAGTGTGCTTTACAGCCTTTGTGTAATATTTTAAATTGTTAAAAACAAAGTGTGTACTGTGTACTACGTTTAGGACTAGTTAGTGTGGTAGAATATGGAGATCATCTCCAGCTCTGAGCTCAACTGCAACAAGAAGTCGTGCTGAACAAGTGAGAACCCAGCTGATCGTGTGCTCAGTGTGGTGCTCAGGACTCAGGAGCATTGTTGTGGTTCTAATTTGCACAAACTGCAGGGGCTCTGAATCAGAACATTTCAATTGATCTATTCAGTAAGTTAAAATGCAGGACACGTTAAAATAGGATTATTACTTTGTCTCTGTCCTGTTTGTATATAACTGAACGTCCCTTACATTTTTAAGGACACATACCTACTAATGCGATACTCATTGCAAATAGTCCCAAAACAAGCACGTCCGGCAGCTGCGGGGTTGAAGGTGAACATGTATCGTATTCTAATGGCTTCTATTTCCACTGATGAATGAGACAGATTCACAAGGAGATCCTTCACACGATTAAGCGAACACATTGCCTTTTCTGTCTGATGTAGAGGCTACATTTGTGTCAGCAGTACTATACAGGTAAGTCGAATACACTTTCGGGGGCTGCATCTGTAGAGCTTCATCTAAGAGGATTGTTAGAGCACAGTTACATTCACCCACGCAACTTATTCTTTGATCATCTAAGAGGATTTTTTTACTTTTGCACACGGTTACATTCGCCCACACAACATATAATCTCTGAATGTCCAATGGCTCAATAACCCTGTTTTCCCCTGGGAACCACTAGTGTACAGTCCCATCCCGTTCAAAAATATAACAGACATACTCAATTGATATATTCAATTAACAAATATAAAAAGATATTATGAACAAGAGAACTCTTGTTCATATAGATCCAGGTTTACACAATTAATTTAATGCATACTCGAAGTGCCTGAAGTCTTGCTCTGCTGTTTTAAATATACCTCCAATGCATTTAGTTGTGTTAACTATCAAATTATTTGAACTAATTTAATGTAACAGTATATTCAGGAAATTCCGAGAAAGTCTTCAGACTTGTCGTGGCTGTTGAAGAAGCCACCTGTTGAATCTAGCCCGGGATTTCTTGAGAGAGCGTTCAGCAAGCGAGTCCACCTTCTGCACTCCGCACTGAGCTGAAAGCTGCATCGTATAAAATATCCATGGTACAACTCGAGAAAAAAATGAAGACTAAACAACGACTTTTGATGATTACAAGAGATTCAAGAAACAACCGTCCGCACACGGGCTTGGATCCTGAACGCTTAAGTTAAAAGACAAAACGAAGGATACGAACTGTAAACTCTCTTCACGTCTTACAGTTTATGAAATAAAACAATTTCTTACTTTCTTAATAATTTCTTTCTGCTGATAGACGATTTGTTGCATTTTAACAAAATCACAATTACAAACATTCTGGGTTAAACTGTTATTCACGTACTCTAGCGGAGAGAAACGTTAGTGTCTTCAGGTGTGTGAGCCCATTTCTAAAAAAATAAAAAATAAAAGTTATATGAAATTGATTGTTCTACTTTTTAGGCTTGCATAGCCTTATGCATATTTCTGTTAAATCTTTTTTACTGTAGTAATTTCAGTTGATATTAATATTAGTCATGATTTACAATTTTTGGACATGGTTCATCTTAAATCATTTTGTAATTAGTTTCAGTTTTGGAAAATCGCACCCAGAAGCTACCAAAACTGGTAATGTTCACATACAGATGCAGCCATTCAAAGTGCGCGTTACAGACACGTACCGCAGGTGACGTCGCTCAGTATGACGCAAGATGACGCGGGGCACCGCAGTACGTGATTGGTTGACCGACAGGGGCACTCGTGGTCCGTTGGTCTGTCGTAGAAAGACAGTAAACGTCTTTGCTGTGCCCGTTGTAGGTATTGAATTTTACCACTGAAGGGAAATCTTAGTAGCTGAGCATAAAAAGAATAGGAGCATACTGTAACGCGTGTGAAGGTCATAAACGATATTAATTTTGGAACATAAACATACAGTGTATAGCTGGTCTTGGTACTTTAAAGAAAAAAATACACACCAGTATTCCATTTCTCCCTAAACATTTTAAGCTTCGAAGTCTTTAACTAACGCGATACCGGAGTCAACAAGCATACTTTTAGAATTTGATTAAAAGGGAATATAATATGGAATCGCGTATCTAAAGAATTTAATAATGGTATTCGTGTGCTGCGACAGGGCTGTGTAGGGCTGTTTCGCCTGCCTGTTCATGTGAGCTGTCTTGTAGACGTGACTACCAGCTGACAGGTTGTGTTTTCGAATCCAGCTGGTGCTGGTCTTTTCTTTTAACAAACATTTCTTCGAAAAAATAGAATAGCGATATTATGGACAATCAATTGACTTTTATATTTCAAAATATCGCAACATGATCGATATTTGCGATATTTTGAACATATCTTCCCTTCTGACAGCGGTGCCTGCTTCTATTGTGTGTGTGTGTGCAACAGAGTAAATTTTTAATAGCGTTTTAAGCGAATAGGTAATTAGATTGCTCGTAAACCTAATCGCTTTTTCTACATAAACACAGCATGATTACTCTCTGAAAATGCTTTTCCTTTATTTTTAAAGTAGGCTCAGATTTCAACTATAGATCGTATTATTATAAACTTTCTTGGAAAAATGTATTTTATGTAAACCATGTTTGCTATTAATTCATTTAGGGCTAAAATACGTTCATTGTCTTCCAATCGAGTCGAGTTGACATTGGAAGCCTGCCACACCCGGACTGTTAAACCAACGCATTAGCACGTCAAAGCCCATTGAGGGTATTGAGCCAGTATTGGCTTTAGTATTCCCCCCCTCTCCCCTCAATTCAATTCAATTCAAGGTGTTTTATTTGCATGACAGATGGGTACAAGCAGTGTTGGGTATGTATATTGTAACGCTTACGGCAGACAGGCACTGTGTAACAGCCGGCGCACCAGAGCAGCGCACCGAGGGAGCGTCTGCATTTATAACTTGGTTTTTAAAATTAGTCAAGCAATATGAAGCATCTTCTTTTACTTTTGAGTCCCTTAAATACATTGAACACAGCTTTCTCACCACTTAAGATTGCTCTTGATACCATCCTTACACAAAGCAGAAGGGAGATTTTAGTGCCTGAGCATAAAAAGAATAGGAGCATACTGCAACGCGTGTGAAGTCCATAAACGATATTAATTTTGGAACTTAAACGTTCAGTATATGGCTGGTCTCGGTACTTTAAAGAAAACATACACACCAGTATTCCATTTCTCCCTAAACATTTTAAGCATCGAAGTCTTTAAGTAACGCGATACCGGAGTCAACAAGCATACTTTTAGAATTTGATTAAAAGGGAATATAATATGGAATCGCGTATCTCAAGAAATTAATATGCAATAACTGAGTCAAGGGACTCAGAGGATCCAAGGCTAGACTGAGTATAATAGGCTTCGGGCTTCTATTGTGACATCTACTGTAAATTACAGAAATGTTAAAAGTAAACAAAATAAAGTAACTAAAATGTGGTCTAAAATCACCCCTTTAGACACCCCTTTTACTTCACTGGTGTCAGATATGAAAGGCAATAGTCTCCCGTTCTGTCTGCTGTGTGTTGCAGCAGAGGGACTCCCTGCCGCTGAAAGGGGCAGAGTAACTTGCATGCCCTCTAGTACAGTTTACACATGCACGACTTTAAAAGCTAGCAAGACAGGTTTCGATTCACATTAGCTGGCGAGCCTTGTTAAAAAAACGAATGATAATGTAACATGCCACTGTTCATGAACAAAGTTATACTGAGATTTCCTAAGATACGCGATTAAAAAATAAATAAATAAAAATTTGAATCTCCTGCGGAGCACATTCCATAAGAATCAGTGGTTTTACAGTATATATCGCCTTTAAAGGTGGCTTCTCAAAACGCTTTACGGGATAAAAACAACCAGAACAGCAGCAACAACAATATTGTATTTCGTTGCACTTTGAAAACCAAGTAATAACTTAACTATACAGTACGTGCAAACGTTTCGTATGTTGCTGTCGTGAATGCCTGCGTACCCATAAGTATCTTATTTGCCTTGAGTCTGTCTACAGTATCTCTGTCCCACTACCCCCATCTCTCCCTCAATTCAATTCAAGGTGTTTTATTTGTTTGACAGATGGGTACAATTCTTGTTGGGAATGTATACTTTGATATTTACACCCGGCGCGGCACCGAGGGAGCGTCTGCATTTATAACTTGGTTTTTAAAATTAGTCACGCAATATGAAGCATCTTCTTTTACTTCTGAGTCCCTTAAATACATTGAACACAGCTTTCTCACCATCCTTACACAAAGCAGAAACTGTCCGATGACTCACAGTACAAGTGGAAAGATTACAGATTTTAATCGTCTTTAATTTTGTCTTTAATTTTGCCTGTGGAGTGTATCTTATTAAGCTCTAAATTGCATTTTGAGCGCGGTTTTTTACTTTTTTTTAATTGCATTTTGGGCGCGGACAGCACATACAAGGGTTAATGAACTGCGCCAAGAAATTTAAAATAGTATTCTTTAGGTGTGAGGGTAGGAGTGGACCGCAGCAGGCATAATCAGCAAACCAGGAAAACAAAGAACAGGACAGGTGAGATGTGTATCCAGAAAGCGAGTGATCAGAAAAAGGAAATGGAAAACGCAGAAAAAGAAAACGCTTTACAGGATAAAAACAATAACAACAGTAGTGGCTGGGCAAACGATTTTTTTTATCGAAATACAAATTGAGATACTGTACTGTATAATGATGTGCATGAACAAAGGTATACTGCAATTTTCCTTAGATACGCGATTAATGCTTCGTAGGAGGAGGCGGTCTTTTCCTCTTGTCTAACAGTTTGTCCACAAACAAAACATTCCTGTTAGACAAAAGGAATTGAAAAAAAACAATTTTGTCAATGAAAACCGGTGTGTGTGTCTCTCCCTGCTGGATGTTCCTCTCACAAACTGCTGAATGAATAAAATAATTTTATTGAAAATGCGTTTGCGATTGTCTGGTATTTAATCTGGTCCCTTTTAACTGTTTTTCGATCTACTGTATTGCTTTGAGATGCCACTTTTAAAGGCGATATGTAAAATAAAGTTTTTTTTATTATTGTTATAGAGAAACATGATCAGATTTTCCCTGGTTCAGAAAAAAGATCTAAAGTGCTACACATAACTTTCTTAATTCGATGTATTTAAAGCAGTGAACTACTGTAGGTGTCACATAACATTCAGAAATACAATCACGTATTTGACAAATAAAAACGATTATAATCTAATCCTTCCACGTTTGATCCCAAAATCCCAAGAAATATAAATCTTGACGGGTAGAAAGCTATGCTGAAAGTTTATTAAGATGCTTAGAAGACAAAGATACTGTATCAATTTATGTTGCATTAGCCTGATTATGATTAAAAAACACATATAATTAAACACGCGTTTGCGATTTAAATCAGAACACGATTTAAATCAATATCGATTCCATATTATATTAGCAGAAAAGCTTAAAACTACCACTTTTTCACACGCTATTTCACATGCTAGTTAAATACTTCGATGCTTAAAATCGTTAGGGAGAAATGGAATACCGGTGTGTATTTTTCCTTTAAAGTGCCGAATCCTGGAATCTGACTGGCTGACACCCCTCTGAAGTGGTTCCATAAAATCTGGTATACGGAAAAGAAAGCGTTGATAAATACAAGTGTCTTTTAATACACTCTTTGCTGTGCTCTTGAGGATCCTTGTGATATTTTAAGCTCTAGTTGAATGATAAGTGTCGCATTTTAAATCATTTTCGTAGTTAGAAATTATGAAACGCCCTGTTAAAAGCAAGGAAGTTTTTATGCCCGTTGAAGTAAAACAAAATGCCTGACAAAGTATGGCTTGGACAGATTCCAAGTGCTTGTACAAATGTGCTAAAGAAATTATACTTTGAGTATACAGCTTGTCTAAAGTCATCCATTATTAATACTATTAGTAATATCTTCAGTAAAGGCTTTGATGCATAAATATTTATGATAAAGGTAGGCTGTGTACTTTTGTCCAACTGAGCAATCTTGCTTTCATAAAATATACCAACATTTTAATGACTGATGATTAACATGCTGTAATACACAGTTCAAAATTAAAGGCTCAAATGCTGTACATGAGAGGTTAAGCTCCCCCTGGCGGTTTTACAAGGCGACGCCGGATAGTTAACCACGTGACACCACGTTAACTGCGTCATACCGCGTGATACTGTGACACGCCCACCGGGGTATGCCGCGAAATACCTCACGCATTTTGAATGGCTGCATCTGTAATGTATAATGCAATAGCAGCATTTTGGGTGGGAAAACAAAAAGTATTTCTTGGTATGAATCCCAACACTTCATAAGCGGCGTTCGAGGACTTCTCACTTCAGATAAAGGTGTCAATACATCGCACATTTTTACTCAATCAATATCAGCAGTGTTATCGCTACCGAACGCTAAATATAGATCCTGGCAATACTTCGTGAAATCTTCGTAAGAAAATCCAAAATACCACGGGAGCAATCAAATATATACGCTTCTTTTGGATCGAGAAGAGGATAATTATGAGACTCAAAACATGCCTGTCTTTTATTTTTTCGAGGACAAATGGATTATTGAGGTGTAAAGATGGGTTCAAAATCAAATTTATCTGCTATTGCTGCTGTTTCTTTGATAGTTTCTTCAAATCCTTCAACTGATCATCGATATCGAGGAATAATATTATACACATTGTGGTTTTCTGTTAATTGCCAATTTTATTGTAATTACATCTTCGTTTACAGATGTCTTGCATGTATCACAATGTATAATAGTCGCCGTGCGTCCTCAGCTAAAATGTTTTAAAAAGTACGACAAAAGTACAATATGCTTAACAACATTTATGATTAAATCTATATTAAAATGAAGATATTAAAATACAATTTTACAGTCCTAACCTAATAATGCTTGTGAAGTTTTCCAAAAAATCCGAACTGTAATTTTGAATTATTATTGCTGAGAATGCAAAGAGAGTACAAAGATCAAATTCAACGAGTGAGAATACAACAGTAGTTCACTAAACTGAGTTTCTTCCCTGAAATGATTTGCTTGCGAAGCACTAAGCAGCTTTGAACGGATCGCGGGAATCAAATATACAGATGGGTTCAGAGTGTGCTTTCCAGCTTTTGTGTAACATTTTCCTTTGATAGGGCAGAGTTGTCTTCACAATCTGGGTTAAATAAAAAGGAGTGACGTCAGTACAAAACAGCTTTCCTTCTTGGGGAACAACGGTTGTGTTCCATATTTCTAACTAATTTGGTTTCAAGATCTCAATTTAGTGTGAAACATAAAAGCCAGCTGGATAAATCTCTTACACGTCATTTACAATGGCCTTTCAACTAATAGCCCGTGCAGGGATCAAACCTCAGCTGTTGGTACGAGTTGCGTAAGGCTCTGCAACATGCAGATAAGAAACTTACCTCTGCTTCTTCATTTTATACACAGTGAGCTATATTTGCGAGCCTACTGTCCCCTGCGGGCTCTGTATTTGATTGCGGAACAAGGCCGGCCGTGGAGGTAAAGTGAGACGGGTGTGTACATTAAAAGGCTCATAGCGTCCCTGGGAGGGCTCAACCCACCACCCTTTTTGTTAACAACCGAGCCACAAAGACTCATGTACAGCTTAACACTCCTCGGTCTCAGTGAAAGTGATACACTCCGTAAAATTTCCGGAGATTTATTTGTTTTTAAAGAAAAATCACCAACAGCGGCCGAGATCTATTGGAGTTTTTCATTCTATACTGCGATTTCTGTAGGGTACCCTGTGAAAATACGAGTTTTGACGAGAAGGGATGGACATAGAAGGTCAGAAGGCTTGGGGAATTGAACTTTAAGGTGAAGACAGCGGGTTCAGTAGCAGCAGAACCTGATCAGTATCAGTTGACTCCGATATACTTTGAAAATGAACTTGGGGATTTAGAGTCAGACGTGCTACCGTTGCACCATGGGGTACTTAATTTAAAAAAATAGAAAAAAATCAGTGTTCCTGGATCTGTAATTGAGAACAACACCTGCACAAGAGCTGCAGAGGAAGAATAAAATGTGGTCTGGGAAGAAGAGACTCTCTTCGGAAGAGCGGCGCTCTTCACAGATTTTTTTTGTGAAGCTGATTTGTCTCCTTTGGGGAATTCAAAGGCGCTGATAGTTGTGACCTCGTGGCGCAACGGTAGCGCGTCTGATTCCAGATCAGAAAGCTGGGTGTCAGCTATTGGTTTTTCAGGTTCTGCTGGTCCTGAACACGGAATTCACACCATGCAGTTGAGTTCTATCTGTACACCACATAGATAATCTAAACAAAATAGAGCAGTACAGGACACGCAGTGTGGAGCTCACACAGCGAATAGCCTTGAACACAAGAGAAAAGGCACCGTTCACATCTGCTAAACATCACGCCCAACTTTAGAGACAGCTGCATCAGAGAATGGAATCCCGGAAGTTTCAGGTAACTTTCTTTAATACAGGTTCAAGCAAACCTGAAACTTAATGAGTTTCCGGACACTTTTGTTTTATTAAAAAGTGTCTGAAGCCTGAAAATGTAATTTGAAAAAAAAAACGCTATTGTACATTAGCAGGTGCTTTTTGTAACGATTTGCTATTTCATGCTGGAAAACAAAGGAAACAGACCCAACGTTTGCTTTCAGGTGCGGTTCATTACATAATAGACATCTATTACTGAGGAGCTTGAATATAATTTACACGAGCCAGGTAGAAGTCGAACCTACAATCTTATGATCCGAAATCTAACGCGTTATTTATTAAACCGTTGGCATTTCACATAGCCTGAAATATTCCCCCATATTGGGGAATAGCCTGAAATATTCCCCCATAGTGTGCTCAGCGCCGCTACTAGTAATGCAGCGCTCCGTCTAAAATTTCAAAGTGAGAAACATGTGTTTTCTGATTTTTATGAGTTTTAAAATATAATCTCTTTAAATATGACAAGGGGTTTATGTTTCGCACTGAAATTCCGATTGATTGAGAATTCAAAGAAAGATTGTTTTCTTCCACAACACCGTATGATTATCACATCCACCAGGCTCTCCAACCTCTCCAGACCTTGCTTGGTGAGCAATTGCTCCGATAAATTAGGTCACGTATCATGTTAAATCATTTCTTCTCAACACATTTCCTGGTGCACGTTTTCTCTATGAAAAAAAGTACATTTTTCCCTTGCACGATTTTTCGTTTTTTCAAAGCGTACAGAAAGAAAAAAAAAGAAGAAATAGTGTCGCAAAAGAACTCTGTCGCCCTTGAGAGATGTCAAACGCATTGGACATGAAAAATGCCAGATTAAAGCCAGTTCTCTTCGTTTCTCAGTGTCGGGGCTGCAATGTAAAAGAGGCAATTTGCTCTGAGAGCAAGTTCAGTGCTTACTGAACGCAGATATCTCAGAGCGGTGTGTCCAAGTGGCTGTAAAAGGTGATGGTTCTCCTGTCACCGTAGCTTAGTTGGTTAAAGCGCCTCTTTATTAAACAAAAAAAACGAAATTCAAATCCCAGCCGTGTATTTCTTCCTTTCTTGTAGTACAGAACGTACCATTTTGGGCACTCACAAAGGGCTTGATTTCGTTAAATGCATGTGTTCATTTCCTTTCTGGAAAACTTATTTTTGATGAAATTCACACAGCTTGCGGAAAATGAAATCCAATTCTTGGTTATCAGTGCAGAAGAAATATTACCGGCTGGCAAAATAAACGGTAAGAGATTTTTTTTTAACCGGAAATTTGTGATTCGAGAGAAGAACTACAAGTCAGTCTCTGTGGCGCAATCGGTTAGCGCATTCGGCTGTTAACCGAAAGGTTGGTGGTTCGAATCCACCCAGGGACGAGTTTCTTTTGCGATGTAAAGTCGATTGGATTTCTCAGCGAAACCATAGCCATTTTAATATTTGCAACAAATGCGAGTGTTAAACACGTGTCAGGATCACCAGGAAATGTCCAATAATGCCCAACATCTTAACTCCCCAGAAAACCATATTCACCCAAGAAAAATGATCGTCGAATCGTCATTTATACTCCAGTTGAATCCTCTGCTGAAATATTTTAAAAATACAATGCAGGTTTGTTTGAGAACTTGACAAGCATTGTTACGATAGCACTGTGCAGTTGGATTTTGATATTTTGACATATTTACCTTGATTTTAAACATAAATACTATACAGTCTATTGTAATTTTAAAATATGTTAGCTGAGGATGCAAAGGGGTGAAAGGGAAAGGTCAGAGGGTATAGTAACAACAAGGTTAAGATTGGTGGAGGTGGTAGGGGTGTTGATGGTTTTTCTCTGTAGAGGATGATTGAATGTTTTATCCTTCTCTGAAGTGAGAAACTGGAAGAGTTGGGAGTTGAGAGATCTGATCAGGTTATATATAAAAGGAAGTTGATGTGGAGCTGTTAGCAGCAAAAAATACTTAATGTCTTTGATGTTGTCATCAAAGATAAACTGTAGTCATCAAAGATAAAAAGAAAATTATCTTTGCTTACTGCCCTGTCTTTCTCACACCTGAAGAAGGCTCCACAGCCGAAATGTTGTGATTCTTTTCTTCTCTTTTCAGCATGGAATAATCCTGTTCACAATGTCACAACTCAGAAATGCAACAGTGAAGTGTTGTAATTACAAATGTACATACTGTTGGTGACATTGAGATGTTTTGGTAATGAGGAAGGAGGGACATGCAATGTTCACAGGATCAAATTTAAAAAAACAATACAGTAAAATTTATTGTACTTCGGGATTATGAGAGCCTGTTACATTGTGTCTCACACCTCAGTGTCAGAATTTTGAGACGTTTTTATAACCAGGGGGAAAACACTTTAACCAAATCAGCCAAGGTGCTGTCAGAGTATTAACATCATGTCTGCGTCGGTGATTACAGCTGACTATCGCTGGAGGACAGTTCACTGTGAACAAGTCAGCCTGCATAATGAGGGGGAAGAGACTGACCTCTGTGATGCACTATAGAGTTACACTAACCTTCAATCAACTGTTCTATGCTGCATTCTACCCTAGTGGTAAATATTGGTTTCCGTGCGTGTAATATTCCTTTTTTTGTCAAATATTCTCAAGCACAGAGTTTGCTGTTGAAAATAAGCCTTGTGGTCCTCAATGTTGTGATCCTTTTCCCCCAGTGTCACCCAAATTGATACATTGTGCTTTGGCAATTCTTCAGGCTGTATTGTTTAGAGGAGCTCAGTTGAATTAGTTTGCGTAGATAAAGTATTTCTTTTCCCTTTGTAATGTTGTGGTAGCCAAAATGTAAATGTAGTGGCTCTCTGAAGGCACCAGTTCTGTAGGGTTTGGGCATTTACTGGGACAATTATTAATTGTAGCAGTAAATCACAAAGTTGATTCTTTTGATGGCTTTAGAATCCAACCATGTGACATAACTCAAACAACGCACACACACAGGTACTAATACACGAGGATACATTTATTAATACATAAAATATGCATATAAACCTAACAGATCTTATCGAGAGGGTTATCAGAATACAAAAGGTATATATTCAATCAGTTACGAAGTGTTACACATCAAGAGGACATACGTTCAGTATATCATTCATTTAGACCGTTTCGTAAATGAACTTGGTTATAACTTCTACATTAGATACTCAAAACAAGTACATAACTCTTAGGAATTAAATTGATATCAACTGGTTTGGATAACAATTGAATTCTCGAGCAGTAATGCAGTGAAGTTGAATACTCATCCAATCTTTGGGGATTCAGATCTCCTGCGGGCTCAAAGAAACAGTTGCAGGCTGTTGCTGTCCAATCCGCGCTCTCTGGCTCCGTGCCAGGCTGTGCTGTGCGGCTTGCGACGGTGCGCTGCTGATGCTCACTGACCGGCTAGTTAGTGTTGGCTTTAACTAGCAAAGTTTGCGCACAGGAGAAAAGATGACTGTGGGTCCCAGCAAGTCAGGAAGAGGACCGGTTCGTTCCTGATGAAGAGCTAGTTCTGAATAGTGATTCAGCTGTCCACAGTTCCAACCTGTTCCCGAGGCTTGCTGCTGGTGCTAACCTCGGGTGGATCCTCTGGTTACTCTCTGGCAACCTCCGCTCTAGACTCTTAGAACAAAGCAAAGTTCTGGCACTCGGACACACTGACCATTCCGTGGTTGTCCGGGCTGAGTCTCAGGATGGTCAGGAGGCGCGCTGCAAGAATGTCCTGCCCTTGGGAGCCTTCTGCTCCTGGGCCGTCCTGCCCTGGAATTCTCCTTTGAATTCCCTTTAGAATAGTCCACAGAATCCTCCTGAATCTTACTGAATCTCCCAGGCTCTCTGTGTTGCCTGTTTTTACCTGGAGGAACTTCAGCTCGTTGATTGGCTGAAAGTTCCATGGGCATCAGAGTCCCATGTGGGTTACTCAGCCCTACCAGTCCCTGATTGGTTGATCAAGGTGAGATATGAGTCACTTACTCCTGACACTCACCCTGCACTAATGGTCTCTCTGTGGCTGCACCACAGAGATGAACAGAGAAATGGGGCCTCATTTGGGAAGCTCAGAAACACGTAATTCTGCCTTATTATTAAGCCTCGCCGCTACACCTTTAATCCTTTAAAACATATTACATTTTCAATACATTGTACTGTATCTTTCTTCCTACTAATTGTCATCATTTTTTTCTGGCTTGATCTTGTAATCAGAGATTTCAGAATATTCCTTAAAAACTAGTAAAAGAAGAGGGACAAAAGAAGTAAAAAACACACTAAAAAATATGAAAGGGTAGCAGGACACAGTAACCACTAAACATCTTATAGATTATGAATGTGCCTGAATTTTTTCAGTGATTTAGAGGGTTCTGCCATTTTAGATGTTATGCTGTTCCTGTGTGATGTATCAAATGTGTTATTTAAATCTCCAGTCATTACTATATCAGTCTGAATATAGATTGCAATTCATCCAAAAATGCCAAGTTTCCCACTGGTGATACACACAAGGAAATTAATGTACATTTCCCCCCCAAATCAACCAATTTAAAATCAACTACCTCCCTCCTCATCTGCAGGTGGAGAGATTAATGTCAGAAGAAATACAGGTTTAAAAGTCAGGAGCAATGATAGTCCAATTTTAAAATTATGCTAAAATACTCACAATATATTTAAAAAGTTCTGTAAAATGCAAAAATAATTAAAAAAATATTAAAATAAGGTTAAAAGAAATGATACACAGTTATAAAGCTCAGGAATGATCAATTTGAAGTTACAATCCACTTACAATATGCCAAAAATGGCAAGAATATGTAAAACAGGTATATAAAATTTAAAAAAAAGTTAAAAATAAATACTAAATACTTTTAAAATTCAGGAATGTGGTTGGTCAGATGCTTACGATGAGTGTTGCTGGTGTTTCGTGTGATTTAGCGAATTGAAACAAAATATTCAATTTAAAAACGGCAAGAGCTCGTATGAAAAAAAAGTTCGTAATGTAAGTATCTTTGTTGTAAGAACTGCGCCAGAACTAGTGTATTCATATACATCAGAAAAGCACCTGAACTTGACTGGTTTATATTCAGTTATGTGCATTGGGAACAAAAGGGAAACTTACATGGATATTATTAGGTTTTAGGAATCAGAAAATGAATTTTTACACGTTTATGCCTAAGAGCAGAAATAACTTCCTGCTTTCAGCGATTTTATTGTTTCTGCTTGTAACCTCGAACACAAAAACCCAGTACTGACTCACAGAAACGCCCCGGAGTTTCGGTGTTTCTGGGATTTAAGAGGGATGTATGAAGACAGTAAAGGGGAGCTTTTTTTCCCTCGCTGTAGAGTATGAAGGCGGTGTGACGAGTCTGGAGGGAGGAGACGCGCATTCCGCACGGGGAGCGCAGAGCAATGAGTTTCACCTGCAGCTCGCCGAGTCCTGTCCTATATAACCGCTGAGCCCGGATACACAGAGTCTCCAGCTAGTGTTGGAGATGTACAATTTCAATAGTTGTTTTTTTAAGCAGAAGCCGGGATTTTTTCCCTGCTATTATTATTATTATTATTTTATTATTACTGTATTATTATTTTATTATTGGAGTTAGTGGTTACTGTGCTAGACTGGCGCGAATAGCGCTTCTATTCATTTTCTCTGCTCAAATACTCTGCTGGGCAAAGCTTAAATTAAAACCTTTTTCTGAAACATTGAGTGTGAGGGGTAACAGGTGGAGTTTAAAGCCAAATAAAGGGCTGTTTTGGATGAAAGCAGTAGATTGGGTCTGATCGAGCTCGTTACTGACCTCACTCACGCAAACTCCATACGCGGTGCTCGGGGCTACGTGCGATAAAGAGAACAGTACCTCCTTGTGATGTATCAAGAATACACATAATAATGAAGCCCATTTCCGTCAGGGAGTGAGAAAAAACCGCGCTATGGTATCTCATATTTGCGATTTCGAAATTATCCCCATATAATTCTGTCCTTTTGTTATTGTAACGGATTTGGGTTATAGGGCTTGTGCCCTTTTCACTCCCGCCCTAGTTCGTGCCTCACTGTATAGGCTCAAACCCAGGTCTTGCCAACTAAGCTAAAGACCTTCAAGTAAAAAAAGAATTGTACCAGAATTCGTTTTGGATAAGTTTGTGAAATTTGAGTTAGATACCTAACTCACCAGAGCTGTTTTTATAACAAAATATGGGAACTGGAAGAAAAGCAATAGGGCACTGCTGGAGTTTA